>NW_027468729.1:267500-337500 GCF_046254945.1 Alosa pseudoharengus | reverse complement strand
TAATTACAATGCCTCTTTATGTTCCTAGCTGAGCTCGTTATTTACATGGAAATGAATTGGATGGCAGTAAGCAGTTCTTCTGTTTTTCCCCCCCTATCCCACCATCTCCTCTCATTACCCTTCGCAGGGGGTCAATGAAGAGAGAGGGGGGGTGGGGGGTGTAAGGGGAGTCCAGAGGCCAGCGCCACATAATTACTAATAGAGTGGTACTTATTCTCGCAGTCGTGGTGCGCTGGGAGGTCCTTCTCCTTCCTCAGCCTCACCATTTAACCCTACCTACCTCTCCACAGACTGGACAGAGGATTGAGGAGAACCCCTACACATGGCTGCACATGTTAGAAGCCTCCAATTATCAGGCAGAGCTCCAGGGTTAATTAAGCAGGAAGCCCACATATATATTTTTGTTTGCTTTTTTTAGCTGCTCACCAAACACAATAGTCCATGCAAGGACATGTTTTTGTCCACCATCTCTATTGAAAATAAGAGCTTGCTTATAATGGGCTCTTCGACTATAGATGATGCTACCAGTACTTTTATTATTCTCAGTTTTTTTTTCAAGTATCCACAATACGTCTTTGTAATTTTACTTACCATTTAAGAGCATACTGCCCTCTCTTTATTCACTATCACAATGGACATACCATTCCAGTGAGGAAACAAAACAGTGCTTTGCTTGCAGAGGATGTTGCCATTGCTTCCCAGACTGACAGGCAACTAGAAGAGACTGGCAGACTGAATTAAGCTCTCCTCTGCAGTCAATGGCTCCTTGAGCACTTCAATTGCGTTGCTAAACTGAAACAAATGGCTTTTCCTTCTACTCGGCTTGAGAATGGACAACAGTGAGCGTCCCCTCGCGTCAGAGTCACACGAGGAGTGCGTGCTCATTAGCGGGTTGCCATGGCGATCGGGCAGGCAGGGCAGCTGTGTTCCGAGGCTGAAGAGGTTGACCTGTGCAACGTAAGAGTCCACCACGCCTTGGAGAGGGTGACCCCAGTGCCACGCTGCCCATGTGGGCACTGGTGGCACAAAGGCCCCTGCCTCGCTAGTCATCCTGTGTAGTGGAGGGCCTGCAGGTTCCCATGGTTAGAGTGCATTGTGCACCTTCTACTTTATTGCATCCTCCGTTTCCCCATCAAAAGGACACTTGATTTGAAATCAGAAAACAGTGTGTTTGCGGAATGTTTGCTTCACATACTCTTTGCAAATGAAGAGAGTGAATTGATTGCAAGGCAGTAATTGGCAGTGTGCGCTCAAGCTGTGCCTACAATAAGGTTTGGTATTCTTTTCAAACCATTATCTCCAGTTAAAAGTGTGTTGGTATAGAGACATCTGCTGAGAAAAGTGTCGTGATTTGCCTAGATGCTGGCGCTTGTGATTCATGGCTAGATACTAAAATAGTATGTGTTCATGTGTTCATTATCATCGCTGGAGTTCACAGTCACTGACCAAGAAGAGTTGATTTGTAGGTTGGGATTTTTGTGTCTGTCTGTCTCTACATGAGTGAGTATGTGTGTGTGTGTGTGTTTGTGGAGGGTGACCTTGTTCTCTGATGTTAACATAGAAGTTATGCAACTTTAGTCTGTCAAAAAAATGCTATTTCATAAGCCCATTTGTTTTTTTTTTTGTTTTTTTTTTATTTTATTAATGTTTTTGGCAGACAGCAGAACATACAGAGCATAGACATCAGGTGAAAATTACAAACATACAGTCAGTTTCCAGTCTTTTTTTTGATAAAGCAATGCTATGGTACCCACACCCATCACTTTTTTTTCACTATTTGTCCGTTTCCCGGTTTTAGGTCCGTGCATTGGTCAGCAAAAAAGTAGCATATCAACATTCACATGCAATAATACAACAACAACATCTTCAATGACCTATTCATTTGGACAACTTGATACAGCCCTATACAGGCTAAAGTTACCTTTAGTTTTGTTCTAGCTTACCGTGACGTCTGGCTTTAAACAGCTGTCTAACGCAGTTCTGACAAGCAATTGCCTACCTTGTTCTTGCCCATCTGGAATAACTCCTCTAGCTTTGCTGCATCCATCCTTTCTGTTTTCGTTGTTTAAACTTGTGATATCCATGATGAGTATTGAGTTAGTGAATTAACTCAACAGTGCGTGCTGATAGCCATATATAGATAGCCGAGTAAAAGAAAACAACAAGTAGCCTAATTGCGTGCCTGCGTGCGTATTCTCTCTCTCCTGCTCAAACAAAATGTGTGCGCGTTAATTTTGATAAGGTATTCACTAACTTCAATAGAAAATTGTAAATTGTAGCCTGATGGCATGCAGCTAATGGGAGATACTGTCCATAGTTGGGAAGGTATGGTGGGCCAATTTGGTGTGAATACACACACACGGGAAATTTTCTCTTGGTGTTGAGTAGCCTGATGGTACGCACAGTGCGTACGGACGTACACCTGCAGGCGCGCCTGCACACACACACACAAAAACACAAACAAGAACAAAGTGCCTGCAAACTTACATTAACATAGACCTCTGAGTATATCAAACAGTTACATCCAATATAATATCAGTATCAGTTATCTATCTAAGCAGACATATCCTCTAAATAATTCAGAAAGGGGCCCAGACCTGATTAAAGATATCTTCTCTCCCCCTGATGCTGAAAGTTACCCGCTCATATAAAGCCATTTTGGTCATTAGCTCAATCCATTCCTTAGAACTACAAAACTCAGATGACTTCCAATGCCTCAATATTATCCTACATCCTGTTATGGTTGCAAGTCGTACCCATAGCCTCTGTCTTCCAGTTAGATTGATGTTATGCAGACCCAAGATACATAAAGCTGGAGACTTCAAGAGATTAACTTGAAAAAGACCATTCAAGA
The DNA here is from genome assembly GCF_046254945.1 of Alosa pseudoharengus. NCBI lineage: Eukaryota > Metazoa > Chordata > Actinopteri > Clupeiformes > Clupeidae > Alosa > Alosa pseudoharengus. The sequence goes on along the minus strand of NW_027468729.1, from coordinate 334,646 downwards.
GAGTAATAATCCCATTCCACAGGCGATCGTTTTTTTTCACAGTCATATAGCATATGGCATATGAAGTCCCAGCTTCTTTCTGACATTTCCAACAGGTGTCCCTGTCTACTAATTTCAGTTTGGCGAGTTTACTAGGGGTCCAATAACTTCTGTGGAGTAATTTATATTGGATAATCAGCGACTGTGTTTCCCGTGAACAAGTGTACCAGGAAGCAACAAGCTTCTTCCAGCCATCTTCTGGAATCTGAGTTCCCAAGTCTTCCACCCAGCATAGTCTCAACCCCTCCAAATTGGGTGATCGCACCTACTACTATTATTGCCAGCTATTAGGAATAGTTCCTGTATTCTGGGTCTGGGTCTGGGTTAGTGTGCAACTTAGCTTGGATACAGTGTCTAACTTGTAAAAATGTCCAAAATTCCCTTTGATTAAGATTAAATTCTTGTCTGATTTCAATTAATGATTTCATACCATTTTGACCAAATAGATCCCCGAGCTGATTAATTCCGGAGCTGACCCATGCAACCCACATAAACGGTTTCTTACCTATTAATAGTTTTTTATTCCACCATATGGAGGCTTTAGCGGTAAGATAAGGATTGGTATTAATTAATTGGTGAGATCTCAACCAAGTCTCTTGTACAAAAGCCAATCATAAGCCCATTTGTAACCAATCCTTTTTTGTGTCACAAAATGCGGAATGCACTATACAAGCATCATTCCGTTGCATCCTATTTTAATTTCGTCCACAAAAGTATTGTGTTGTGTTACATAAATTATGATGTGTACAAAGGGATTTAGCGCAATATATTCCGTGACTCTGCAGTTATAGAAGGCATTCCGTCTGCGAAATAGTAACTTACAAAATGCATTTAGTGACATTGCTCTCATTCTGACCAAATGCTTTTATAGAATCACAAAATGAATGTATTGCTACAATACATTTAATGTTACTGCAGAGTCACAGAATATATTGTTCTAAATCCTTTTGTACACATCATAATTTCTGTAACACAACACAATACTTTTGTGGACGAAATTGAAATAGGATGGCATGGAATTCATGTTTGCTTAATCTAGCGAAATGTAGAACAATTGTCAATTTACATTTTTCATGAGGGATTATGAGAATAACAATGATAAAATACAATTTGACAGCAGTGGTGTGATTTAACACTGACATCTTCTCAGCGGTTGTCAGTTCATTTTGAAAACATTATACTAAGAGATTTTCCCAGCAACAGTATTATTAACAACTAATACTTAATCCTTTATTACTGTACAGTAAAAGAAGTCTTTTGACATTTGGGTGCCTCTTAACAAATTTGAACTCTTTAGATTGCATACACCCATGGTTCATAGAAACATCTTCATTTCCTGTTATTAACAGTATTGGCAGGCTTCAGTCATGTTTTATTTTTTTATTTTATTTAAACCATGTTGAAATGGGATATAATAGTACATTTGTAACCATTCCTTTTGAGGGACACATGACTGACAGAGAGACAGAGAGAGCGAGAGAGAGAGAGAGAGAGAGTCAAAGAAAGGGCCATAATTCAGCACCTGGTGAATATTTTCAAGTTATAGATGCTTAGAACACTCTAAATTATGCAATCTGTTGCCAATGACTTTGGATTTTATAGCAATTTCTTTTTTCCATACTCCCTTTCCCTTTTCTGTATCTCTGAAATTCAAACCTGTTTTGTAGCCTCATTATGGTCATTTGATATGCTTAACATGAAGAAACGCTCAAGCAAACAATTTCGTAGACAAATGAGCATAGGGTAATGTCCTGTTTCCTAGATGCAGCACGGATGCCTCTGACCTTTCGTCAACCCCGGGGCCCAGCTTTTACGTGAGCCACCATGTTCACCAGACGAGGAGACAAGAGATGAAAATGCTGGGCTGCATCTGGAGCCTTCGCTTGCCTACCTGCCTGCTCCTGCACACGTCTCTATATCTCTCTCTTACACACAAATGCATGCTCTCGCTTCCTCTCACACACTTACACACACACACACACACACGCACACACACACACACATACAGGCACACATACTCTACTCTCTGTTTTTGTCTCTACTCCCTACACAAATCCCTGTCAGATCAAATAACAGCAATACAACTGAAAGCTGTGTGAGGCATGCTCGTTGTTTGATCTCCCTCTCTGCATCGACACAGTTTGGATAAGCCTGCTTTGGAGATATGTTTTTGTGCTATTTAAATGTTAATGTCTTTAAAAATATATACGCATTTTTGTGCAAATGAGCCTGCCTTTCTCCTCTGCCCCCAGTGTTCTAGAAGCTTCCACACTGGAATCTAATTGGATTTATAGTACTGTGAGAGTTCTTCATTTCAGGGAGCAGACAGCGTCTTGAAAGTTCTCCCTGTGTGATTGCAGGAGATTGTTGTCATTGTGAATGTTGTCAAACAAGGATACCCTGTTGGTGATGATTTGAGGATAATGGGAGAAAATGTCTGAATTGCAATCAATGCTAAATTAATTCATGTAGACACCAGTAGGGGCTTAGCTTGTGAGTCACTGGCATTCTTGAAGTTGCACTTACCCTCTGTGGATGACTGCACATCACTCCTGTTTATGTATCTGTTGTTATATGTTGACACACTTTTGTACTTATTCGTAGTGAACATACATTACACATATTCTTTTCATTGTGTCATACTTTTAAAGTCCTACATTTCATCAGATGGAATTGATCCCTGGCTTGCCAGTGAAGCTGGGTCACTCAATAATTTAATATCTGATGCCAGGTCATTCAATAACACAATTGGCTGACTCATACAATAAATTGCACCTGATAGGGGGTCAGAGCAATAAGGAGTCACTGAATCTTTAGGGGATTTTCTCTCCCCTGGTCTCTTCACCTATACGCATTTCTATACCCAGGGCATATTACAGAATTAAGAAAGAATAGAAGTCTGCCACATAACTATTTCTTGGCATCAACTTGTTGGGCAGTCTCCGCATCACAGTGAAGAATCTGCCAAATGCAAGATACTTTGTGTGTCTGTGAGGGTAGGTCTACACTATTGCGTTTTTGTTTGAATCCCAAAGACTTTGTTATGATTCAACCTCCAGTCCACATTGTGCCATCGTTTTCGAGCTCCTGAAACCGACAGATTTGAAAATGCCCATTTTCATATCAAAATGCAGGCTTTGTGTATTTGTGTGGATCATGGAATGCATCTGAAAATGATGACGTACAAGTGCATGTTCCCTTCCTTTGAGACTGGACCGCATAATATGTGCACATATCATATAATGTGATAAGAGCCATGTGCCATGACTCATCCTGTGAGCTTTTAGCTCAATTGCTACTGTAGCATGCTCGACTCCTGATCCGAGGTGCTAATGTTTGCAGATTTGAGTCTGGGTTAGTACAGGGCTGTAAGTTGCATACAGGTTACACACACATTCCTTATTCACTTCTTGAGTTTGTGGAGGCTATGACATCACTTCTTTCACACCTGTCTAGTGGGTCTTCTAAGCACCACAGTTTTGACAGACTTGCCCTTGGCCCATTGAGTTATAAAGATAACCAAACAATTATAGAGTGTAATGCTCAAACAACATAAAAGCAGCAAACACACAGAGGTGAAAACAACATCATTGATGGAGGGTCTGTTACAGAGAAAGGGTGCCTGAAGGATGTTTGCATTTTACTGAACTAGTGCAGTGCCCGTTCAAACATGCTATTCCTGTAGCCCAATTACATGCCTGCAGGTAGGCCTGCTTTAAAAATAGGATGATAGGGAAAAACATAATTCCAGGTAAGCATTCAATAATGAATAGGCCTACAGATAATATAATAATATAATAAATGTGAAGTGAGCAGAATTTAAGCATGGCTGCATGTGACATTTTTTACAAATCAAAATGACATAATCCTAACAGCTGTTTTGAGTCAAGGCTATATGCTTAGCCTATTGAATAACTTGATGATAGAGAAAACAAACCATTTTGTGGAATGATGCATCATATGGAATTTGCAACGGTATGGTCTCTGGTGGCCTATAAGTGACATCACACTCTGTCTGCCACTCGTTGCTTGTCGCTGGTTATGCTTTGCATGTGTGGCATTCTGGGACGTTCTTTGATTCAGGACCATTATCGCTCGTTTCAATTTAGGACCTTGCAGTTTGAATTGTCATGTGCTTATTCAAAGTCTAAAGACAGTCCAAAGTAGCCTGGGCTATTCGAAGTGTCCGCTTATTGCACATCATTTTTTACGTCATTTTGAAGAGCCACTGCATATAGCCTACCTGTGTGGCATGTTGGCGTGTTGTTGCAAAATCCGTGGAGTTATCTTGCACTCGCTTAAGTTTTTACCCGTGTAACCTACACTGATCCAATTCTGCCAAAGCCCTGCTTCTATCCTCACTGGTAGCTTTAGCTTACAGTCCTGTGGCTAGCGGCGAAAGCCAATGCGTGCTTCTTTTACCGATATAGGCTATTTAACGATATCTTTTGCATTTCTTATCCAAACAACGTCAAATTTGGCAGTGCACTTACTCATGCCTGTAGCAAGACACCTGCCAAGTTTGTAATCAGTCTGACAAACGGTCAGCGAGATATGCGTGCCACAGACACACACACACAGACACACAGACGCTTCTTGCTTTATAGATAGATGTCTGTCTCTCTCAGCAATATCAACAGGCTTTCATAACCTAGTGGTCTCTATATTCCCTGTAGCAAAATAAACAGCCTTCATCCCTGGGTCATTTTGGCGAAATCAAAAGTCAGTGTCCTCCAGTGGAGCACTCAGTGCCATTATTGAAAACACACAGACTCATTCATGTTTACAGTTTTTTACAACTGTTTACACACGTTTTCAAAACTCTGGGTACATTTGCAAACGTAGCGTTATCAGCGTCATGGACACACCGCAAATTGCGAATGCTGTCAGACCCAAGTTTACGTTGTATTTATCAATCGTTCAATCCTTAGTGTAAACTGCGCCTTTCTCTGCCTTTCTCCGCCCATAAACGCAATTTACGAACGTCCACAACTGAATGGCAGCACCTACATATAAGCACAGTTGAATGAAGTTAACTGATGACAACATTAAAAAGAATCAAACGTTTAGCGATCATGAAATAATACCATACATGATAAGATGTAAACAAGCAGGAAGATAATAAAGATCAGTTCTACTCAAACTACTTGTGCACATAGGCTATGGAAGATTGGTCAAATCTAGCAAGTAGAAAAGTTTAAGTGAATGACGTGAAAGTGAAAGTAAGACATTCGAAAGGCCAACGAAAGTTAAGGTTGCTTTTGGTAGTACAAATACTTTCACCACAAAAACTGGTCCTCTAAATAGCGATTCTGTTGTCTTTGAAAGGTTCTCTTATTGACACGTTGAACTGCAATTTGGATTAACACCTGCTTTTGCAAGGCGGAAGTATTTAGGACGTGCGCTTTCAGGAGCAGTCTTTACCGCGGAATACATAATTAGGCGCTCTTTACTCTTCCCCTCCCATCTTTTTACGCTAAACTCCCACTTTCCCCTGGATCCTCCCATGAATGCATATTCATGACATGACAAACGCAATCTGCCACTTTCAGCTCCCGCGACAGGCAGTTTGCGCTTTTACATCATTGCGGCCTGTTTGTACATACCTCACAATGATTTTACACACACATTGCGAAACAAATACGCGTGAAGTGGGCGCAAAAGCATTAGTACATCTGTCCTTCTGTTTCTATTTTTCAAAACTCCACACACAAAACCAACAATTGCTCACACAAAATGCAAAATGCCTCAAATCTCCAGCAAAATGACACACAACATTCAAAATGTCATAAACACATCTTTAAATCAAACATTTGCCTCACATTACAAACACTTTTGTCATAATATGACATTTTGGATACATAATGTACACACTGTTGCTCAAAACCTAACGTTCTTCTGTCTTTCATAGGCTTTATGTATTTCCATACAAGAATGAAAGTTACGGTATCTACAGAGAGAAGTTAAAATACACAGTAAAAATGCAAGCAATATTGAAACCAAAAAATAGTGATTTTTCCCAAATAATTTGCTGTTGTGAATACAGTATTTTACAGCCAACAAGAACAAAGCAAAGCAAAATAGACCACCAGATGAGGCAATGACCACCAGATGTACATGGATTTCTGAAAAAGCTGATTTTGCCTATGGAAATGACTGACTACTATCAAATTACTTCGCTTTTTCCAAAGAAAAGTGTGTGTGTGTTTATGTGTGTGTGTGTGGTTGGGGGGGGGGAGTTGTGTATGTATTCATAGGTCTATAGAAAAATGACACAAAAACACAAAAAAGACACAAAAATATAGTAAAAAAAGACAAGTTTTACTGTACATAAAGTCAACTTTTTGTAGAACATTCCTTTCAAAGTATCTGCATTGGTTCCTCTAGGGCCAGATTGAAAGGGTCCATACCTACATATAGAGTATCTATTTATAGGCCTATACTAAGGCAATGACTAGATGGTGTTCCGTAAAGTAATGAGTGTTTACACATGTGAAGAGAGAGAGTGAAGCACTGGTGATTTAGTGTGGCATTTTGATGGGTTGTGTTTGAAAAATGAAATCAAGTTACTTCCTGTTCGATTTTTGTGTGTTAAGTAGACAATTGTGTGTGGTGTTTTGCAAAATGTGTTTTAGTCAATTGAAAACTGAGTCAAACACTGAGAATTAGTGTATGGTTTTGCAGATTTGGTGTGGGGTTATGATGTTTGGAAGACATGTTTAGAAAATTGTGTGACAAGCAAAGATTTAGTGTGTAAGCATTTGAAAAAAACTGTAAAGACATGCATATTATCCTCCACTGCTGAGTTAAATCTGATCTCTTATTTACCAGCCATGTGACCAGCTTCTGCAAAAGCTCCAATGCACTAACTAAGCCCAGCTCTAGAGGTCACTTAAGCCCTCTCCATAACAGCAAGTTCAAAACACTGACGGTTTGTACATTTCCTAGAGGGTTACTGTTTTTGCATGCACACACACACACACACACACACACACACACACACACACACACACACACACACGTGGTCAAAATTCATCCAAGACAACTGGTGTGAGACTGCAGCTTTATTCACGACGCCGGGAGCATGTTACCCACATGAAATGTCAAAGTAACAAGCCCCCACATCTGTGGGTGAAGCCAACTCTTATACCCTTACCCCACACCCATGGAAAATCACAAGTTGTCACCCTCCAGTGATCACTTAACCATCTGGTCTTTTAACAGAGATAAGAAATGTTTACGACCCCCCATCCTGAGGGTTACCCACAGTTCGGTGACACAGGGGTTAATTTAACTAAACATTCCAACATAGGAGTTTCAGAAAACACAAGGGTTAGAGTAAGGAGATGACAATTAGATTTCACTACATGTATATAAGGTATACTAAACATTCAATGAGAAAAATAAAAATGATCCCACACACACACACACACACACAAACACACTCACACACACACACACACACACACACACGCACACACACACACACATACCTTTTCTGCTTTTCTGGTCTATGGCAGGAACATACTAGAATACTGATAGGAAATAGGTAATTTTCTGGTGGACTGCCCTGAGGCTAAATCTGGTCTGGTCTGATTGCATGATTTGTGAACATGAGGCAAAAATCAGTCCAGCAAAAAATATTTCTCCAACACCCATGTGCCCATGTGCCTGCCACCCTTCTCCTCAAAATCCATCATGGCCTGACTGCCCAGGACATCAAACTGCCTCGGATAACATTACATCAAACCATGATGCTGCCTCTGTTGGCACAATGGTGTTGTAAGCCCCCAGCGTGGTCTTCCAGGCAGTGCTGCATGGAAGGCACTAGGGTTAGGCAAAGGGTTAGGGTTAGATGCATCCTAACGATGGTCGCAGCCCTGCCTTGAAGTCGACAGTGGGGGTTTAAGGCCTAGTCCACACGTACCAAACCGATCTTTTTTTCCTCCGTCTTCCCTGGAACCGTATCAAGAATATTTGCGTCCAAACGGATCCATCTCAACACGACTCAACACGTTACTTCATACCCCAGGCCTATAGGTGGCACTGTGTCTTTACAGAAATTCACCAAAACTTGCAAAACTTGCGCTTTAAAAACAGACAGAATAGGCTACTGCGAAATGGCTAGTGCAAGGAAACCAGAATTGTTTGTGTGGACTGAGGATGAACTATCAACTGTAGTCAACTGTAAAACTAATAAACTTTATTTTACGGTTTGTGAAGGGTGCAGTCCCGTCCTTTATTTGGCTAACGCAGGTAGGCCTACTAATCACCATACTTTCTTTGGTTGTAGGATAGTCCGTGATTCACATTAGTTTTGGCTATCACCGCAATTAGGCTACTAAACGCAAGGCTTACCCAAGTTCTAGGCTATTCTGTCGCCACATTTATAATATTGCTATAAAACCTTCGTTAGTAACAGTCAATACTTTTGCCTGCATCAAATTGTGCATTCGCATTCAGTGTGCTACCATCGGCTTAACGTGAGTTCTAAGCGTCTTTGTATGCTTATATCTGATTTCACTCGACTGTGAATGCATGTATATATGTTGTAAGACATGTAAAATAAATGAATGACACTGGCACTACGCACAAATTAATGTAGCCTAAACTTACACCGCACTTTCCTAATAACTTAAGTTCTCTCGAATCACTGACAGTAGCTAGAATGCATAAAAAAACACCGGGAAAAACAGTGTTCAGTCCACCAAGTTATAAGCTATCGGCGCTGCGCAGCATCAGTTGTGATATTTATCTTAACGGAGTGTAATCGTAGGTAATGTCATGTATGAAAACTAGTATTGTTAGGCAATACTATAAGTGCAAGTCCAGGGCAGCTGAGGTGTGGCGATGACATCATCGATACGCAAGCAGGATGTGCGGTTTCGCTGTCTAAACGAACTCAAACGGGCTACGGTTTCAGATTTCTCCAACCTGCGACCAGGTTTCAGAAAAGTGCGGTTTCGGGCAGTGCGTTTACAGGATTCGTTTGGACGCTCGGCCAAGACGAAGCAAAACCTCTGCGTTTAACCTAAAAAGCGTCTCCGTGTGGACAGGCCCTAAAACACCATCAAAGCCCTTTGTTGTCACAAAGAGACATTCGCATGTGTATTAGTTCAGCATTGTATACATCAAGGTTTAAACCCCCCGTGAATGTGTAGGTCCTCAGTAGCATCATAAATCATGACGAATAAGTGCATCCCCTAAGCATTTAATGATTTGCATGTCTTTCTCTTTCAATCAATATCCAATGATATATAGGTTACGTAAATTGCTGTGTATGTATAATGTGCATGGACAATAATAAAGTGGATGAATATAGACCATAATGTGCTATCAATGAACAGCATCATCCTTGTTGGTAAATTAGGCGCACTAAATCATAGCTAGACTAGAACATACTAGAACATAGATCAAAGTAGATCATAGCTGTAACGTGACAGAAAGCCTTATCATGACAGACGTTGTACTTGTGCAAAATGGAGATGCATGCTTCCTTGCTGTTCACAAGCACAGCTGTCACTATTAGTATGCAAATGCAAGTAGATGGAGTACTGTTCACTTAACGTGTAATGCATAGATGTTGGAATGTTTTGGTTAAGAAAGGCAAGACTGTCACAATTCATTACCATGGTTTTGTAATACATTCTGAACATAAGTAAATCAAATTTAGCCCCTTGGCTCCAGCAAATATTCCTCTGTACTTGGGAGCGTCTTCTTTATTTTTTCCACGAAATTGATGTTGTAAAATGAGCACCTTTTCCTAGACATTTCTCTGGAACTCTTACTAGAATTGCTGACTGTCCACAGACCGTATGAAGGAACTTGTTATGTCCATTTTCAGCTACTGGGTTGTGTTTTGGCTTATCTTCGTCTTATTCTCATCAGAGTAGATGGCACATATGAAACGCACAGTAGCCTCTCGGTCTGTGTAAGCACTCATTGTTCATGCTCGCGTCCATTTGATTCACTTCCTCCTTTTCTCGCCACGCCATAAAAAACCCGTCTGCCAGAAGTGCACTCACAGGATTTCCAGAACAGTCTCTAAATCACGTAACATCTCACCCCTTCTGACAGGAGCAACCCTTTCCACTGGTCTAGGATCAGCCTCAACTTTTTATTATGGCATTCTCATAAAATGAAAAGGGGAGAAGGTAGACTGCATTTACTAATTGCTTCAAGAATCCTTTTAAACAGACTTTGATTCATGGCTGTGTGATCACGGCTGGAGTTGTGCTGTGGACGTGATTGATTTTGTTAATGGTGAACTCATAAACAGTAGTCCTACTACCAGGGGTCTATAGTATACCACATTCCACCTTTCTTTACACTTTGTCAATTACATTTACCAAAAATACTGGAAAGCTTCCAAACGTCTATGCTAATGTGTCTCTTGTGTGTGTTATGTGTTATATTCAGTGGCAATTTGTTGGCTTATCTGTTGCTAACACTTGAAATAATATCATGATGAATTAAAAATGAATGCATGTTCTTTTTTGTAATAGAGCCAAATGTTTGTCTGGATACATTATTAACTTTAACATTGACCTGAGATTACACATATTTCACTAAAACACAGATATCTCTAATTAAGACATAAGGGAGTGGTCAATAGCTTCACCTTTTACCAGTAAACTGTTTTCTTTTTGAAATGGACAAACTGTAAGCTATGATTATTATTGCAGGAGTGTCCAGAGCCTATTGCCTGCTAAAGCTCCCCCACAAGATGCATGGATCTTTAAACGCATGCATCTCACACTCAGCATTCTGATAACAGGTGTAGCTACCTTGAGACTACATGTAGTATGTTATTTTGTATGTGTATGTGTATGTGTGTGTGTGTGTGTGTGTGTGTGTGTGTGTGTGTGTGTGTGTGTGAGAGAGAGAGAGAGGGGGGGGGGAGTGGGAGAGCAAGAAAGAGAGATAGAGTGGAAAGTGAGAAAGGGAAAGAGGGAGAGATTGGGAGGGGGGAGCAAGAGAGGGGAAAGTAGCTACCTCAAGTAAGTAAAGTGAAAAACTCTTATCTTGTCGGAAATATACATGACCTGCTCCCTACCAACTGAGCAGCTGCAGCCTGTGGATTTAGCCAATTCTGGATCTCGGCAAGAAACTAAACCCCACGTTATCTGTGCGTCCACAGCCATGGAAAACATGGGTAGCGAGAACCAGGAGACTGCAGTCACTGGGTTTTTGTCTGCCCCTTGTGTGAGGGAAGAGGATCCAGCTCATTTAATACCTCTCTGCTTGCCATCTGTCAGGATCAAACACAGAAGTCTCTGTCTGGGTTTATCTCTGCCTCTGAACTCAGTGCCTTATTATGGGGCCTGCACAAAGTACCTGTTCCACACAAAGACCTGCTTGTGTGTCACCTGACACCACATGTACACAGACACACACACAAACACACAGACACACACACACACACATATACACACAGACACACACACACACATATATATATATATATATACTCAGACACACACATATATAAACTCAGACACACACAAATACAAATGCACTCTGTCACACACAAACACCTGTCACTAACACTAAACCACATTGCAAGTGCACAGACAGCTAAAAAATGGAGTTGTATTATGCATAGACAAAGATTTACAGCAAGGACTCTCTCTCTCTCTTGCTCTCTCTATCTAAGAAGAAAAAAAAATGTATTGCCATCAATGACAGACCATATTCATATCAATGTCCAAAAGCATGTAGAGTGTACCTACCTGTTACTGATTTTAAATAATTAAAAAATAGTAAGGTCTGGTGTATATGGTTAACAGAAGAAAGAAGACAAGACTTCCCCCCCCCCCCCCCCCAACACACACACAGGCACACATACACACACAAACACAATCAAAACTAAACATGCACATCTCTGCAGATATTTTGGTTAAGGGAGAACCCTTGCTGTGCAGAACTTCCTGGACCCTCCTGATACTTGTGCACCTCATGCACCATTAATCTCACCCAGAAGTTCCTGGACTCTGTTGATTGCAGAAGTGATTAATTACTTTCACTTTTGCATACTTATACATTTATTTGCCCACAAGCGAGATAAAGAAGGACATACTTAAGTAGAAAATGAAGGGGGAAACTATACTTTTACTCATATTTCACAGTCATTGACTGTTAAAACTATTTTTTATTACTTCTCAGCAAATATGAAATATGATATGAAAAATATTAGGGTTCCATCTCTCCGTTGTCCCTGTCCTCGTTTTGTAGCTATCCGTTTTTCATCACCTTTAATGCAGCTCTCTGACAGGGAAAACTCATCAGGTAGAAATTAATTTCACTTTGAAATCATATGTTAATCAGAGCAGGCTGGCACCCATTTGCCACTGATTGGAGATCAGCATTAGGAGACTGCAGATTATATCAAAGGTAATAATGGACAGAGTGCTTTAAATATATAAGCCAGACTTAACTCAGGCACACAATGTAAATATTTTTTTTTCCTCTTAAAAACCACCCTCATTAGGGCAAATAGCATGTGGAGATAATTTCAGACAGGGGTTCATATTCTGAATCTCTTAGAGTAATTAAACAACACAAAATAAATGCCCTATGTGTTTTATTTTAATATCCACTATGCTCTTGACACCTCCGTGTGATTTCTGAATTTAATTTAATTGCAAACGGGATAACGCATTTGTGGGGCGCAGTTCTAATCAGGGTGATGTAGGGGAGGCTTAATTGTCGACTTTGACTTGACAACCCATTTCAATTTGGTTTTAAGGAGGTTAGCGGGATGTAATGTACTGCCACTGCTGCTGCAGTTGCTTTTCAGAATTTAGTTATTTCATTATCGTTCAGAATCATTTGGAAACAAATTAAAATTCTCTGATGATCGATCAGAGCAGTAATGACATTTTCATTTCTCCTTCTTTGCCACCTACAAATATTTTGATGTTTATTTAATTTTACTTTTTTTCTTTTTAAATCAAATCCTGGCTCACAGGCACAGTGAGTGTCTTGTTTATTATTTATTTATCTATTTCTTTATTGAAACTTGACCTTCAGAAAAGTTTTGAGTCTTTTAAAGTGCATTAGATGACAAATGGGGGCTTGTTCCGTGCAGTCACATGCCTGCCTTGTGATTTCGCCGTCCTTGTGGGGGATGTCAGAAAATGAGCTTTAATGTTATGACCCTGTTGTTGTTCTCCCCATTTGCAGAACCCTGGAGCTGCAGTTGAAAACACACTCCGCAGCACAATGGGGACCTTGTTGTCAGATGATTGTTTTGAGTTTGGCTACCCTCTTGCGCCTTTTAATGACAGTCATGTTGCATAGCATACTGACCCACTTTATACATACTGATTAAGCGACTAGTCTGGTTATTTGATCCACCTTTCTCATCTTCAACAACTGGTTATCTTGTGGACATTGATCAGCCTGTGTTCAATTCACCAAGGCCTTGTTGTGTTAGAGGTTTTCCAGCGAGATGGCAATAGAAAACAATAATTCCCACAGTATTGCGGTGCATACTGAAGCACATGTATGACAAATGAGCTCTGACAAGATAATTAAAATTGTTTAATGAGAGATACTATTGCAGACATCCTCTCAATTTGTAATTCATTTGGGCTATCAGAGCAGCTTCTGTCCACAACAATAGACAGTCCCACTCTTGGGTTATGCTACGTTCATTTGTTGGCTAGTCTTAAAATTTAATTGGCATTATGGCAAGCCAATTGAGCATTTATTCAGATATCTTGATATCAGGCATAATTGTCATGTACATGCAAGCCATTTCTGTCCACTAGTTAACTAGTGAGCTATTTCTGTGTAAACTAGTAAACTAGTGACAGCCAAAATGCTCACTAGTTAACTACACTGTAAAACCTAACAGTGTATCTTACTAGTCAAACTAAGTTAAGAGTAATCAAAAACAGCAGAAATTTGAAATGACTTAAATGTCGAAAGTATGTTTAACTCATTAGGGGACTGGTTGTGAGAATAACTTAAACAAATAAAGTTTACATTTTTGTTTCATTCAAATTTGAGTAGGAAACAATTGATTGAAATGAGTGAAGTTCTTCTGCCTACGCATACGTGATCCGTGCATCAACCAATCAGATTGCCTATGCCAAAGCTTTCAACAGGGAGAAATATTCCAACATGGCGGCCATCTTGAAAAACAACGGTAGATGATAATGTTTGTGTAGTATTTGAAGTTCGGCTTTTTACGTTTAGACTTTATTTATGAGATGAGAAACCGCTATTGCTTAGTCCATAAATCCTGTTATTATTACAGTAAAGTCTGTAGGAGGCGAGTTTTACGACGTGTGTCCCAGCCGGTCCCAGCTCACTAATACCATTGTGTTGGCGTTCAGCTGTCAATCTAAAACGTTGTAGAGGTTTTGCACTGATTGGAGCTGGGCCGTACGGTGAAGAAGAGTCCCTCCCCATCCCCGTGAGATATCAACGTTGGTTCATCGCTGAAGACGCCAGAGACTGTCCTGTTCCCGTAAAGGTATGTCGGTATGAAACTGAGAGAAAAACGATATTCATTACCTAGCCTCAACATGTGCTTGTGTTAATGGGTAAGCCACATAATGAGCCCATAGACATACTAGAGAAATAATATATTATTATTAATACATAATACACATTATGTACTGTATATGGCTGTGCCTACCTTCTGCAAGTAGTGCTTAGCTTAGTAGAAGCTAGATTGCTAACGTTAACGTTAATATAGTCAAACACGACGGAAACCCCCCCCCCCCCCCCCCCCCGCTGTTGAATAACAAAACATATAATAAGCAGGCGAACCTGTTAGTGTTCGAATTAAGCAATAAGCCCCCAGAGACCGTAGTTTACACTTATTTTGGAAAAGCGTGTTAACGTTAGGCACAGCGTGAAAGTGGAGGGAACAGGGAGGCTAACTTTTCCTTGTAGAAGCTAGCTTCTACTCGACACGTGTTGCTGGCAACCAGCACTCAACATGAACTTGAGCTAATGGGCAAGCCACATGTAGAGCCAACCTTCGGCTAGCGCTTAGCTTGGTAGATTGCGAACATTTATATAGTCAAACATTAGAACATTATACATTAGAACAATTACTAAATATTTTTTATTTTCACATTTGCCCTCTTTAGTGAGGCCCAAGTAAGTGAAGAGCTGATGATCTGTTACAATTATAGTCATGAATTATTGGAATTGTTGTCTAATCTGTTTGATGTTTGTTGTTTTTACACAGCTATACAAGGAGTTTCATCGCATCACCAACCAGAACCTGGCATTCTCGTTTTTTGGGTCGCTGGATAAACATACACCACGGCTGTTAAAGCAGAAACGGTCTCGCGGTTGCTGAACTTCTGTCTGACTACAGTATGGAGGTAAACATTATGCAAGGGTTGATGAATGGTAGGTTGTACTGTACTGTTATGCAGATACTTTTAATTAGCTATCTAACCTAAACATCTTCCTTTCTCTCCATCACTCGTACTATATATCTCTGTGATACAGAAACTTCTTTCTCCCCCTTCTGTTCTCTCTCCCATCTAGCTGCTATACATTTATCTATCCATCTAGTAGAAACATTTACATCTGTCTTTCTCCATCAGAAAAGTCTTTCCTTCTTTCTCCTCCTCTCTCCTATATCTATCTGTTCATCCATCTTAAACAACATCTTCTTTTCTCTCCCATCACTAGCTCTCTATGTCTATCTGATACAGAAACTTTGTTTTCCCTCTCATCCTCTCTCTTATGTCTCTTTCCCATACTTAATTGTAATTTATGGAATATGTATGCACTAATCTACACTGTTCTATTTTATGTACTATACTGTGTGCAAATTCACAAAATAACCTTTCTGTCCAACAGGATAAAAATGATATTCAGGCAGCAAGAACAGCAGTACTATTCGTGTCGCTCTACATGCGGGAAGATTCTTCCGAGATATTCAGAAGTTGCAAGGTATGGCCTATATCCCTCAGCTCTGATTTTACAAAGGCCTCAGACCTCACTTGCTTTCCACTAATTTTCACCTGTGCATTCCTTTCCTGCCACTCTCCCAAAACAACATAACACTCACACGTACAGTGTCTCATGTACACACATAAACTTACGGCTCCTACACACAGCTGCGTGCGTTGCGTTGCTGGAGACGCATCCCATTCACTTTATATGGGCTCACGTCAGCCGAACGGAATTGTGGGTCCGTTGAGTCGCATTTCTCCCGCCGCTCGCGTTGAGAAGTTCAGCTGTTGCTGCACCGGCCAATCAAGCCAATCGACTGACAGCACCAACCAATCAAATTACGGTTATACTTCAAGTCATTTGCATAGCTACCGTCGGGAACACCCGCTGGCATGCGTTGACGGAACGCAACTGTGTGTAGGAACCGTTAGACAGACACTACCTCCTCTCACATACAAATTCATTCTCACACACACACATTCACACTTCTATGAATAATAGTGTATTTGATAATTATGTACAACATGTGTATTTGCAACATTTTCAGGAAGAAGACTTTAATGAGAACCAAGGAGGAGCAGTCACGCTGTTGGCAATCACAGATGAGGACACACCAGGTCTTGTTCCTTTCTGTGCTCAACAGGACATCATGCGCGCGCACACATACACACAGGATGACATGCGCACACACACAGGACATCATGTGCACGCACACACACACACACACACACACACAGGACATCATGCGCGCGCACACACACACACACACACACACACACACACACACACATAGGATGACATGCACACACACACAGGACATCATGTGCACGCACACACACACACACACACACACACGCAGGACATCATGCGCGCGCACACACACACACACACACACACACACACACACAGGACGACATGAGTGTACACACACACACACACACAGGACGACATGCGTGTACACACACACTGGACATCATGCGCGCACACACACTGGACATCATGCGCGCGCACACACACAGGACGACATGCGTGTACACACACATGCGCACACACACACACACACAGGACATCATGCGTGTGCACACACACTCTCATTCACTCACTCAAAGGAGGATGCAGACAAAGTTGCACTTCTTTTTTGTTCTGTTCACTTGTATCCCTACCTCATTCTGAGTAAAGAAACACTTTTACTAACAAACAACTTGTGATTTGTTTTTATTGAAAATGTAAAATGTTGTTAAATACAGAATCTGTCATCAACTGTGTTTTTGTATTGCAAATTATTCAAATAATAAATGGATTTAATATATTTCCGTCTCCTGATACATATTTTTTATGAGTTACAGTAAATTAAATGGTTTAAGGCAATCAGTTTTGTTAAATGGATTGAGTAGTACATTCACTCTATTGATATTAGCCACTGCTCAAACAGAAAAGGTAGTGTTCAGATAGTTAATTTCTGTCATTCTTATGTAATTCTTACTTGTCATAATTACTTAATTGAAATGAGTGGAAAGCAAATATTTCACTCGAGTTGAAATTAGGTGAATAAAATTAGTATAGTTTACTTGACTCCTGTAAGTTATCCCAACACAAAATACACATGTACTCATAACTTAGTTGAATGACTTATTTACACTTATTTTAAACGAGTTACCAAACTCAAATGGTTCAAGGCATCCGGTTTCCTCAAATAATTTGAGTTAAGTTAACTTCCTAGGTTTTACAGTGTAGTAAGGCCCAAATTCTCTCTAGTTAACTAGTTCAGATGTTTCATATCTTACTAGTTAACTAGTAATGCTCAGCATGTTCACTAGTTAACTAGTGGACACTGAAATGTGCATTAGTTAACTAGTTTAAAGACTTCTATATTTTACTAGTCAACTAGTAAGGTACAAAAATGTTTACTAGCTGACTACTGAATGTCAAATTCCCACTTGTTAACTTCTATGTAATTTGGCCAGCCGCTTGAGCATTTATTCTTGATATCAGGCCAACATGCAAGCCATTTTTGTCAACTAGTTAAGTAGTGAGCCATGTTTGTGCACACTAGTTAACTAGTGACAGCATAAATGCCCACTAGTTAACTAGTGAACACATATTAGCTTCACTAGTTAACTAGTGAGAGCCAGAATGTCCACTAGTTAACTAGTAAAGGCCAAAATGCATACCAGTCACACTAGTCAGCTAGTGGCGCAGAATTAAAATTAGGAGGCGGAGAACTCTGGAAATTGAGGCTTTCTAATGGCTCCCTATGTCCAAATAGAACATGACAACCAATCACAGCGCAAAATTTCACAAAATCCCACCCACAACATTTGCATGTGGCACACAAGTTAACATGCTGGCCAAAGGAACTTTAACTAGTAAACTAGTGGCTTCAATGTGACACTTACATGTAAACTAGTGAAGGCAGAACTGCTCACTAGTTAACTAGTGAAGACACAAATGCCCACTAGTTAACTAGTGAGGTCTAAAAAGTGTCACTAGTTTACTAGTGTGCACCAAAACACCCACTAGTGAACTAGTGATGGCAATTTCCATTCGACTAGTTAACTAGTGAGGTGCAAAAAGTGTCACTAGTTTACTAGTGTGCTCCAAAATGCCCACTAGTTATCTAGTGAAGGCCATTTCAGCCCCACTAGTTAACTAGTGAGATGCCAAAATGGTCACTTGTTAACATGTAAAGGCCAAAATACCCACTAGTTTACTAGTGAGGGTGTTGTGGGCCTTACTAGTTAACTAGTGGCATGCATATTTTGTTCACTAGTTAACTAGTTACACCTAAAAAGAGAAACAAGCTGACCATTTTTGTCCACTAGTTAACTAGTGGAACAATTGAAGTCTCACTAGTTTGCATGTGTGGCAGTGAAGCAGCTCACTAGTTAACTAGTGCCTGAAACGGCTATTATGCAAATTCTAATGAGAGGGTGGGTAGAAGACTCCTATTGGGTATTATGTAAGAATCCCACCCAGTCTAAATGTAAATTTACTGTTCATAGCCTCGCGATCAGGTCCTGATGGGTGCCCCTAGTGGCTAAAGTGACACACTGCTCTGCAACGGTACTTCAGTATAGATAGTAAAGCAGAGCCTACTATGCAGTATCTCATATTCTGTCAAAATGTTTTTTAATAATAACAGGGAAACCCCATGCTTTAACAAGTGAGCTCTTAGTGATCCACACCAAAGATTCAAGGGATCAATTTTAATATTATTCTTTGTTTATTGTTGCTAGGCAACCACAGACATAAATGTATCCATTCGTAGAAAACGGAAAGACAATTTAGAGTCGTTTAAACAACATTTATAGCTTATATTTATTTTTGCTCACACATAACTCTTGGCATGACTTCTAGCATGCTCACAGACTTAAGCTTTCATGCTCACCTACATGAGGGCGCAGATGCCAGAGGAGTGGAGAATATGCTGCTCTATTGTCCTCGCTAAGGGACCGTTCGGTAGCCTATTTATAGAATGGACCAACAGAGGAAAATAGAGAAGGGTCATGTATTTTTATTCTTTGTTGAGGGGAGGGTCACCCAACTTTTTTTAGTCTAGGAGGGAGGGTCACCCAACTTTTGTATTCATGAAAACAGCAAAATTTGGGCCGTTGCACAGGGCCTCCCGTCTGATGTAGGCCTGTCAAACTCGATTCCTTTTAAGGATCCGGGTTATTCTGAGTCACTCACTAAACTGATCCGGGTTGAACGAGTCACTTGAGTCAGTATTGCTAAATCGCAAGGAAATTCAGTCCTACTTCAAGCAGTGCAGT
Organism: Alosa pseudoharengus; assembly: GCF_046254945.1. Classification (NCBI taxonomy): domain Eukaryota; kingdom Metazoa; phylum Chordata; class Actinopteri; order Clupeiformes; family Clupeidae; genus Alosa; species Alosa pseudoharengus. The sequence goes on along the minus strand of NW_027468729.1, from coordinate 314,901 downwards.
GGGGTGCTTCATTTTTAAGTGCCTTCTCATGTTGGATGCGGATCCTCCATGATTTGAAACCAGGTTTTTGCAGTACTTGCATTTAGCCTTTAGAGTGCTCTCCTGGTCAAAGTGCTTCAACACATTGTTCATCTTTCTGGACAATAGTTGGGGGATGGGGACTACCCCCTTACCTCCCAATTAGATAAGCCTGTTACTGGGGTAAGGGGTCAAGGGGGCCGGTCAAGTACATTACCGCGGCAACTTCACTCATGTAGCTTTCCGTGCAGCTACAGGGCAGAGGGTCAAACAGCCAGATATATTACAAAAGAGAAGGGGGGAAGGGCTTTATGACACTACCTGAAAAAATGTTGCCAAGTAAGTCTAAAGAAACCTATTTGAATTAATTGATCTTATTGACAGAGAGGGTAGCCTATATTATAATAATTAATTATTTGTTGTTGTTTTGTTAACAATAGAAAAGTTTGCCTAGGTCTAATGCTACTCTGCTATATTGTTTATTACCACTACTATATTAATAGTAGGCTACTAGGAATCTGTTCTAATAACGTATTAATAGGCTGCTAATACTAGGCAACTGATATTATTATTAATAATAGCTATACTGTTAGGTAGCCTAATATAATATCATATAATATAATATAAAATAGCCTAATATAATAGCATCAAAACCTCCACCCACTCACCGGAAAGAAAGCAGTTTGAGCCAGACTGTTTATTTATTGTCTTAATAGTGTAGCCTAAGCAATTGACTTTCAATGTAGGCCTAGACATAGAAACAGGAACGTAGAAATGCCCTGCAGTGAATAGGCCTAAATTATTATTATTATTATTATTATTATTATTACTAGGCTACTACTACTACTATTCTCATTAGGGCTATTATTATATCACCTTGACACGAGTAGAAACTAGGCTACTCGCTCGTCTACAGATCCACTCATGACGGCTGATTCGGCTGACTCGCACTCATAAAAACATAACGTAACTGGCCCGCCCGGCTGACTGACCCAGGTAGGCTAGCCTACTCAAGCCATACAGAGCTTGCAATGTTTCGGACTGTCTTCGCGACCTAATTGCATTTTAAAGTAGGCTATGCGTGCAGAACATATGTTATTTCAGAAGTGAAAGCATGGCTTTTGTTGTGGATTTCCTTTTAACCTTGACGAGGAGTTACTCGCTCCTCTAAAGATCCACTCATGACAACGTAGCCGGCTGATTTGGCTGACTCGCACTCATAACAACATAACGTAACCGGACCACCCGGCTGTATCCAACTGACCCAGGTAGCCTACTCAAGCAGCTCCATACTTGCAATGTTTCGAATTCGGACTGTCTTCGCGACCTAATTGCATTTTAAAGTAGGCTATGCGTGCAGAACATAATGTTATTTCAGAAGTGAAAGCATGGCTTTTGTTGTGGATTTGCTTTTCACCTTGACGAGGAGTTACTCGCTCCTCTAAAGATCCACTCATGACAACGTAGCCGGCTGTTTCGGCTGACTCGTACTCAACGTAGCCTAACCGGTCGGCTGATCCGACTAACCCGGATTGCTACTCAGCAGCTCTCATAACAACATAACGTAACCGGCCCGCCCGACTGATCCGGGTAGATACTCAAGCAGCTCCATGAGCGTGCAGGACTGTTTGCACGACCTAATTGCATTTTAATATGCTACGACTATAAACCAAATCTAATTATGTCTAGGCTACAGTGGGCATCGCTTTCAAATGACCACTTCAGTCGCGCATTACGAGCATGATTACCAGGGATTAAAGTGAAAAAAAATCGTTTGACTGAACTTTTTTCAGGCCATAAGTCATACGTTGTTCATATCTACCTATAGAGATAGCACCCCTTTTGCGGTCGCGACCTATTGGTTTTTAATGTAGCCTACAAAAAGATGCAAACAGCAAAGTAAAGGGAGTATTCGCCTTATTCACACAGCGGCCATTGTTTAAACCAAAACGAGGCTACAGGGTACACTTACTATATAATTAATGCCACCTACAGGTGAATGCATAGAACATAACAATCCTATGGTTTGTGTACCCTGTAGCCTCGTTTTAGCCGCCAATGGCCGCCATGTGAATAAGGCGAATTGAGAGTGTTCTTGATTGAGATTGAGTTTTCCAGATGAACAAAAATATATTTTAGTACCATCCCTGACCATTGCTGATTAGCCATCGCTGTTCTTTTCTACTGCAGCAATATTGTAGAAAGGCTTTAACACACTCTTATTTAATTACTTCAGGCCAAAAGTGTTTAAAGGGGAGATTTTTTTCTTGTTAATATGCAATTCAACACCATGTAAAATGTATAAAATCAAGTTTGCAAGACTTCCCATTTCCTCATCAAAGTAACGAATCAGAACATTCTAGATATTGTTCATATTTCCATTTGTTGCCTCATCCGCATAATGAAAACATGGTAATTTTGAGTTTTACAGACAACTCAGTTTTCCAATGAGCAGCAATACTGTGTGTGCTCATGCAGGAGGTCTGCGCATTTGATAACGACAAGAGACGGCGCTTTTGTCTTCAGCAACAGATTGTATAAGGTTGACAAGAGGTTGCGATATGGTTAAGAACAGGTCGTGTTGCGCTATGAAAGAACATGCGTAGCCTACTTTCTAAACGTAAAAACGGTCAGACATAGATAAACGTAACCTACCTCTGTCGTGGTGGCTAGTTGCACCAGGTAGGGAAGATGTCCTGAAGTGCACGAACGTTAACCTTATGGCGGTCTTCTGATTGGTGGCGTGCTAAAAAGTTTTCCTATTGCATCCATAAACAATTTTCTTGCAGCGAACCGCACAAAAGCAAACCCCTGGCACTTTAATTTCTTTACACCATGGCTTGTTAGTTCTCCCCCGTTTCCAACAGCTGCCCATCTGCATTTATTTTTTAACTTTTGACACCTGCCTTCCTTTAGCAACAACGCATCCATGACAGCTAGTGGCCTTGCCAAATAGACGCACACAAATCATGACGCTAATATGCGAGGTTCTGGTAGGCCTACTGGTTATGTTTTTGTGCTATAAATTAATAATATTTTATAGCAAAGTTTTAAGTTGACTATTTTAATTGTATGGTTATTTTTTGTCAACATACACTCACAACCTACTGTCGTTAAAAGTGAGGCCTAAGCAAAATAGGCTACAAGGCTGTCTGTGCGTCACAAACACGACTGACCCCCTTACTCGACACGCTCAGTCAAAACCTTCTGTCGCAAATTGTGAAAAACATTGTTGTATGTCATAACAGACGGGATAATAAATTGCATAGGCTACGGTTTATATTGCGTCGCTTTACACATAATGTTAGTTGCATTGATTAAAAACTGTAACAATAATAGTAGCCTATATCGGGTGGCATAGCAGGCTATCTGTTCAAGTCATAGGTGACACCCAAAATGAATGACCTCCCCTGACAAGAGTTCGCGATAGTAAGTGTCTACATTGATGCACGGAAAGAACACAGCCTCCGAATTCGCACATAGAGCTCACAATATCATATCCAAAAAAGTTAAACGGATTGGCCAACCTCATCAGCTGTCTCGATTGTGTCACTATAATCCAACTTTTAGACCGTTATAGTCCTCCATACGTGTCCTTTTTTTTAAGCAAACGCCCGAGACAAGTACAAAGCGAAACTCATGGCTGACGTAGGCTATCTTCTTGAGCGGTCACTTATTGAGACACAGAAAGTTCTCAAGAACACTATTAGGTCTTTAAACATTTACCTAATATTTGTAGTTGCCTTAAAAAAGGAAAAGCAAAGGTGACAGTCCCCCCCTCCCTCCTATTTTTTTCCTAATCGGATCTGCATCGATCTCAAATATGACATTTCTAAAATCAAATTGACGGAAATCCGTCCTATGACGGAGAACTTTAATCCTTGATGATTACGAGGCGTGAAGCTGCGTGAAGCTTTAGTACCACTTTCAGCCACTGTGCTTCGCTCTGCCACTGTACATCGCTCTGCCTGCCGCCCATTCTGAAAAAGCAGAAGACTTGCCGAGAGTAATCCCAGCCTACGAATTTAATAACAAAATAAATCATGCAAATTTGCTGTCTACATTATTGTCAGTGTTGGGGGTAACGCAACTACGCAAATGAAAACAGTGGTGTGATACTTGAGCCAGTAGAGAAATAACTGTTCAGAATTAATCTGTAGCCTTGGGTAGGCTTCTGCAGAAAACAATGTTGTTGCCGATGTAATACTATCTGGCGACGTTTTTAACAGGCTACGCAATAGAGGCTTAGACAACTATGACCCACGTTTTGGTTTCGTAAATTAATTTGCCCTACTTCTTGACTGCAATATAGTCAATTGACTGCTTGACATTTTTATTTTTCTGTCCAATAAACAAATACATCTGCTTTATGCCGCAGAATTACATTCATATTTGGCTGACTGCAGACGCGCCACTTCCCTCCCCATATTCCAAGATTAAGATAGTAGCCTATACAAAAAGCACTTCATACTGTCATAAAAAAATTGTTAAAACGAATAGCTATTTGCAATTTGACAAAAGACTGGTCCTCATTTTGCGAATGCGAGGACGATATGAGCCTGTTGCATTAAGTTAGATGTCCAAGTCACGCATAATGTTTGAAAACCACTGGCTCGTAATCACAATCATTTAACACACAACAGTTGGATAGCCTACTTCATCATGTCCCCATGCCTACATTTTTGTGAGTAGCATAGAGATCGTTAAAAACAATAAAGTATGGTATAAAGTATTATATTTTTAATAGACTACCGTCGAAGATGCTGACTTTATCTCCACTATCATCAGTCATGCCCCTTGATCAAAGTGGGGAATGAAATAAAAGTTTGAGAACCACTGGCTTAACAAGTTACCTGCAGTCCAGAACACAGAATCTGTTGCAATATTCTGATGATCGGCGATGATATCGGCAAATGTTTGTTTTCCAAAGTAAGAATTTCACTTCACCATGCACCTTCGACAATACATGGCCTACCTGGTATCATTACAAACATTATTCTGTGTCCTAAAACTGGCATATTGGATTGTGTTATTACTTATTACTGTTAGAACATTCCACACTATCCACAGCTGTGGTAGGCCTATCAGGGGCAGGAGGATTAGGCCTACTGTCAGCGCAGGCTTTATATACAATTCTTCAAAAGAAGGCCTCGAATGTTGTCTTGTTTGTGGAGCGCTTTGCTTCGCTTCTGTAATCTCGGCTTCATTGAAAATGAGGGCTTCCCTCAATGACCCTCCGAGAATAAATAAAGGTTGAATGAATGAATGAATGCAGGCTTGCCCAAAATAAAGGCATGTGGTTTGCGCAGCCTACAGTAAATAACAGATCCGCCAGAATGTGCGTTATGATGCTTTTTTACGAGCAAGATGTTTTTGGTACCCTATGCACACTGCATGTTCTTAAACTAGATGTACCGCAGATCGGTACAAAATATGACCGCCGCCCAGTCCAGCACATTTTTTCCACAAAAATAAATTACGCTGAAAGGCCTATATGATTCTAACTGTCTCACTAAATTGCATTATCCACACTCAATTCTCACTGATATCTGCTAGACAACAAGTACCAAAACATGATTAGTTCATAGATTTCACATGTAAAATTCATTACAACCCCACCTCCATCTTGCCTGTTCATAATTCTGAGAAATTCTTGAATTGTGTGCATGTGTTCATGTACATGTTTATGTTATGTGTGTGGGTGTGTGTGTGTGTGTGTGTGCGCTTGTGTGTGTGCCTGCGTATGTGCCTGTGCATGCAAGCGTACATGTCTACTGTGTGAGTATGTGTCATACGTATGATTACTGTGAATGTATGTGTGTGTGTGTGTATCTGTTTGTGCACATGTGTGCACATGAAATGGGTTAACATGACCCCTGGAGGCAAACATACGGAAAAAAATGGTCATCCTAGTCCCTACAGTTCTCAAGATATTCTTATATAATTTTGTGCAGTTTTGACCTTGTCAGCCAGAGATATTGTGATAAAAACACCTAATTTTTTGCTTTTTAATTTTTAACTAGGTGGCGCTATACATGAAATAAGTGGTAATGGGATGGGTTGACATGCCACCTTAAGACCAACATACATAAAAAAGGTGGACCTCCTAGGCCCTACGGTTCTCGAGATATTCACAGAAAACTGTCTCCGGCCACCTACAGGCCAGTTTGTATATAGTAACATAAATCAATTTATTGTGTGGCCCCCCATGAACGGAATTCCACGAAACTTGGCGTGCATACAGAGGGTGTCATAATGATCCTACACTTCCAATTTCGTGCAGTTTTGACTATGTTAGGTCACAGATACCTGCGATTACAACACCTAATTTTTACTTTTTTGTGTTTAACTAGGTGGCGCTATACATGAAATGAGTGTTTATGGAATGGGTTGACATGGCCCCTTGAGATCAACATACAAAAAAAAATGGTCCTCCATTACGATGATGAGTGACAGGTGACAGGTCTCAGAATGCGTGCGCTACACAAGGACGGAAGATGATGAATAACTGGGGCCGTAGGCTATTCACAAAGGCTTTTATCTTACTACTAGGAGTAGGCTACTCCTAAATCGCACTTAAAGATTTTAGCTTGGAGTTTTCTCTTAAAAGTTATTCACAAAGCCTTTCAGACAACTCCTAAACTAGGAGTGAGTCTTCGTGGCTACGGATGACGTCATTACTCATGCACGAGCTTGACTGAAGTGACCACCTTGATTGGCTGACGATTGTAACGCAGGAATTCCAAACACCTCTCTTCCGATGATGACTGACAGGTGACAGGTCGGAGAATGCGTGCGCTACACAAGTAGTGCGAAGGACGGAAGATGATTAATAACTGAATAAAAAGGCCTAGCCTAAATGAATAAAGAGTAAGGCAAAACAAATAGCCTAGTAGCCTAATGAAACATAGGCCTATGGATTGATGCAGTAGCCTACCTTTGCAACATTATTAAATGAATCTGTCACCATATCCCTAGGCAACGTTTGCAAAGAGGAGAACATTTTAATTTGATTCACAATGAAACGTTACATTTCATTTACATGTTAACAATGAGTAGTTTTGGTTGTTGTGGGTGGCGTTATTGCATCCCTTTTATGAATGAAATTGTTCCCTCTGAGATTGGAAGCTCCTGTTGCGCATAAGCTACGCATTTCAAAACATTGCAACGTAAAATGCCACAAAAAAGCTGTTTATGAATAGGTCTTAGTGAGTTAGGAGTCCTCTCGACTTAAGCTGTCCCAGACTTAGGTGCTACTTTTAGGTCTAAAATGCTTCGTGAATTACTTTTTGTGAAAAATTAGGAGTCCTAAAGTTAGGAGTGACACGCCATTATTTTTATGAGTTGCTCCTAAATTCGGAGCTACTTTTAGCCTTAAAATTCTTTGTGAATACGGCCCCTGAATAAAAAGGCCTAGCCTAAATGAATCAAGGCAAAACAAATAGCCTAGTAGCCTAATGAAACATACGGATTGATAAATTATTCTGTTACTATGCCTACATTTGCAAAAGAGAACATTTTAATTTGATTCACAATAATGTTACATTTGATTTACATGTTGACAATCATTAGCCTAGTTTTGGTTGTTGTTGGCAGCGTTATTGCATGTTAGTTATGCCTACAATGCAAAATTGCTTCCTCGCGATTGGAAGCTCCTGTAGCTGCATAGGATTTCACGGCAAAATGCCACAGGTTTGTGATATAGGTCTGTGAGTAAGGAGTCCTCTTGACTTCTTTTAAGCTGTCAGAGGTGGGAAGGTGTGATTTTTTGGGGGCAGGGCCGGATTAACTGGGCACAAATGTCTGATGGTCCCCCTTCCCCCCAGCCAACGTGAATCGGGTGGTTAGTTAATAGGCCTATCGTGAAGATGTTTCCTGCCATCTAAGGCACGAGCGCATCTGTGAGGCCAAGCCTCACCAAGTAGCTCGTTTGTTTACAACTAACATTCCATTTAATTAAACTGCTTTATAGGCTATGCCGAAATAGTTTTCAACATTTTGAATATTAGTGTCGGGTGAATTGAAATGTTCTCAAAGTAGCCTTATAGCTGAAAGCTGCTTGGGATCCCCCGTCAAGCAATATAACCATACAAACGCGCTTCCTGCATTCATTGTTTCAAAAGGAGTAATTTTGGCTTTGTCAGAACTGAAGAGCTGTGGACGGCACGGCACGGTATGCCCAATGAAAATAAATTAAAGGAATACGCCACCCCTAGGTGAAATTGGGTCTCTCCCCGCAGTCCCTAGAGTTGGATGAGTGAGCCAAAGCGTTTTATAGCCGACCCAGCCATTGTCCTAATCTGGAAACGGCCCGGTTAGCTTTAGCTTAGCGTAGTCGCTGTAATCCGGTGCTGCCAGCTAGCATGTCGTTGCAAAAGTGAATCAAATAACTCAAGATTTTTTATAATTATTTCTCGTAACATGTACATTCACATCGAGTACAAATATCAATGCAAATTAACACGAAGGGATTTACTAGACCAATTTAGATTTGGAACTATTTTCGGGCATAGCACCGGCAAAGCACCGCTGCCAGGCGCAGACATCACGCAGCATCTGAAAACCCTCAACTTCCAGCAATACACCAGCGTTAGTATTTTGAAGTTAGTTTCACTGAAGGAAAAATGCAGTATGCATTTACATCTGAATGCTGTTACATCTGAAGGATACGGCCGTCCCATCCATTTTCAGTACAGAGGCAGAACAGTGTTCATCATCCATTCCTGTAAGTATAATTTCTATCCTTCCTTAGGTTATACGTTGCTAAAGTTATAACTGAAACGTTAGTCCGACTCACATTGTCGCTTCCAGTTTTATTGTATAACTTCATTAGGCTGCCGTTTCACCCTATTGACAATATGACGACTTTACCTTTTACCGTTACCTGTCAGTCGGCATGGGTTGGCACACTCCACACTCACACCACCAGTTCGTGTTTGCTCTCGTTCGCTCATCCGACTCGCCTTGACCAGTCGCAACGTCCTCTCTTCCCAGATCCAAAGCTCGCAACTCCTCTTCAGTGAACTCAGGTTCGAAAAGGTAGGGTCTTAGATCTTGGTAGTCGAAGTCATCATCTTCGTCTATCGTGTAATTTTCCATATTCATCGCCATTAGAACTCTTAGAGAAAGCCCACCTGTCAGTGTCAGCCTAGTAGCAGAGAACTTGGTAGTCACGCTGGTGTAGGCCTATTGCCAGAAGTTGAGGGTTTACAGATGCTGCGTGATGTCTTTGCGCCTGGCAGCGGTGCTTTGCCGGTGCTATGCCCGAAAATAGTTCCAAATCTAAATTGGTCTAGTAAATCCCTTCGTGTTAATTTGCATTGATATTTGTACTCGATGTGAATGTACAGGTTACGATAAATAATTATAAAAAATCTTGAGTTATTTGATTCACTTTTGCAACGACATGCTAGCTGGCAGCGCCGGATTACAGCGACTACGCTAAGCTAAAGCTAACCGGGCCGTTTCTAAATTAGGACAATGGCTGGGTCGGCTATAAAACGCTTTGGCTCACTCATCCAACTCTAGGGACTGCGGGGAGAGACCCAATTTCACCTAGGTGGCGTATTCCTTTAACACAACGCAACACAACACAGACCCTGAATGAAACACAGAACCCGCTTCTCTCACGGCAGTCACTGACAGTAACCTAGAATAAATGCATGGGGAAAAACACTTCATCGTAAAACACTGAAAGTTAATATTTTGTCACTAGCAACATACATCTGTCCTTTGTCAAATGTATTATGTTCCAAGTAGCCTAAGCGTAATTCTGCTTCATAAAGTTGAACAAATACATTTGCAGACATCCCAAGTCTCCCGGAAGTTCCGGGAGTCTCCCGCATATTGATAGCGGCTCCCTGACGCCCGCAAATTAGATCAAATCTCCCGGAATCTGGAGCGAGCGATCAAGAGCGCACACGTGAGAGGGAGACCTAAAATCGCGTGTGCATCTGAGTGTAGCGCGCACACGACAGGTGAGAGAGAGAGGGGTGGTGCGTGTGTGTCTGAGCGCATCCAAGACAGAGAGCATCCTGATTGGCCTGTTTCGCTAAATCAACCAATCAGTTTTCAGTGTAGGCGGGCTTTTTATCTCTTTTCTCCGAACTAAATCAGTTCAGTGTAGGCCTATCTAGGAACAGGAGAGTCACGGCAGAGTCAGTGCCCCCAAAAAAGGAAAATGTAAGACCCATTTCAAAGTGTACCCTTGTTTATAAGAGTAAAAAATAATGATAGGCCTAGTCTTGCATGCTGCACTGTTTGTAACAGTGTTAGCATTGCCCATGGTGGGTTAAATGATTGCAAAACTAGTGTCAATTCATGTGCATACGAAAAGACCAAACTGCAAGATCTACATATTTTATTTTCACAATTACTTATTTGGTGTACTGAATTTTTTGTGTTTATTTATTTTATTTATTATATATATATATATATATTTTTTTTTTTTCTTTTTTTTTTTTTTTTCGTGATACCTCCCTGAAATTACTTTTTGCAGGTTGAGATGTCTGCATTTGCTTATTTCACAGAAAAATATAAATAGCCAGTTAGGGTCTACAGTGCAGAGTTGGTAAGTTATGGTAGGCCAACTTGCATTGAACATACCAACAGGGGAAATTATTTCTCTTGCAGCTGAGTAGCCTCAGGTGCGCACGTAGACATAAGGCCGAACATCAGGGGCGTAGCCAGGATTTTTTTATAGGGGGGGCCAGCTGGGTCCAGACTTTTTGTTGGGGTGGCACTTGGGAATCAAAACTACTATTTGAAAACTACTCAAAAAGTTTTGAAGATTAGGACAGCCTATTTTAATAATGGCAATAAATTGTGCAAAGCCAACACTGATACACAGGTCAGTTTGTTGGCCACTCCAACATATTTTCCATAAATGCCAGGTCAACGCCAATAAAAAGTATTATGATAATGCACCTTACTTAATCAGTTTTATTCAAATGATGTTAACTCAAAGAACAATAATAAATACTACAAATATTGTATGTATATATTTGATCTCATACTGATGGCCAAACTATATTTATTTCTAATATCCACTCCAAGTCCTTGGCTGTAAGTAACATGGCTCTGAATTAAGAAATTAACCCTTAAATCCCTAGACTGTTTTAAGGGCTTTTTCACTACCTTAGAAACATTTATCCTGGTCAATGTAAGTGCCATACACACATGCTATATATTGTTCTTTAACAGAGTCTAGGCTACCCAGATCTGCCACTATTTCATGTATTAATACTTGCATTGATTTCATTTTGATTTTTAAATAATAAAAATACAAATAGTGTATTATAAAAATTCTTATATTTTGACATGTATCTCACCACTGCAAGCTGGCACATGTGTGCATAGGGCAGACTGTTCTGAATCTGGCAATATCATTGGCCATTTTTTTTTATTTAGCCCTATGGCTACTCTATTTTTGGCCATTCTCACTACCTTTAGTTATAAGCAGTTATCCTGGTCATTGTAAGTGCCATTGACAAAGTAATGAAAAATGCCCTTTCTGCGCTCCATATCTGTGACACGAACTGATCTGACCTGACATGAACCCGAGTTTGCATGTTCTGTGTGTACACTCATGATGATTCTAAAACAACTTTTTACTGCATTGTCATGAACAAAGTGAAGGCAAAAAGGTGTTTCTTTGTCGAATAAATTTGGGATCTCTCAAAATCTCAAAACCGGATTATGAACATGCTTTGCCATAGAGAAACACATGATAGCGTTGGATTATGAACATGCTTTGCCACCACAACACACAAAAACGTGGGGTAAGTCGAGCTATGAAGTTATTATTTTGATGTCATTTCGTCTGTTTTATAACCCAGACAGATGCACTTGGTATCAAATGATAGCTCTGTGTCTCCTCTTTCACCTGACATGCGTGCCATATCACGGGTTCGTGAGTAGGGCCTAATTCAAACGAGTAATGGGTGTGCAGCGTTGGTTCTTGTACATTATTTTATTTTGCAGTCACGTTGTCTGTTATAGCCCAGATGGAACGATACCTTGGTACCAATAGATAGCCCTGTGTCTCCTCTTTCTTCTGATATGCTTGCCATATCTATGCGATCACGGGTTCGCTAGTAATTCAAACGAGAGTATAATGGGTGCGCAGGTGAACTGTAAATATAAATCAATTTTATTTAATTACATGATATTTATTTTTATTTTCATACTTGCTCGCACAGACAAGTGTTTAGTCTCGTTGGAAAGCCCCACTTCTGCTCTGTCACGCAGTTAAGGTTTCATCTCGCTGCGATGAACAGTTCCGGAGCAATGTAACAAAGAATTCAGGCAAAGCAGCCTGCCTGTGCCTGACCAGCTATGGCAAGAACCACACGCAGTCAGCAAATTATGTATTTATAAAGTATAGGCTAGGCCCTATTAGCCTACCTGGAGCCATCTGGAGATATGTTCCTAATATGCTTGCATTTCACCCGAATTTTATCAAAATATTCTTGTAACAGCGTTCCCGCGGGCATCCGATTATTTTTGATCAGCCACACACATCAATGTCAGAGCCTAGGTTACCTAACAAGGACAGCCCAACGCAGCTCACTTGGCTATGATTCGTGACACATTCTAACATCTAGCATTAATGTTCCAACTCATCAACTCACCTGTTACTGAGGTTAAGTAGTAGGCTAGCCTAGTCTACTGTCAAGTGTTTTTAACAGATGACTTGCTGCTGCTGCTGCTGCTGCTGCTGCTGCACTAGGCCTACTCACGATGTGATCAGAACCGTAGGCTACACTTCCTGACTGGGCTGGTCGTAGATAGAGTGCAGTAATTGGTTCAGTCCCTGCTTTGCAAAGTGTTGTCGAAAACGGCAGCAATTCTTTTTTTTTTTACTTTTCACTGAACGGAGCTGGGGGGGCCAGCAGGGTGGCCAAGCTTTGACCAGTGGTGGCCGTGGCCCCCCCTGGCCACCACGTAGCTCCGCCCCTGCCGAACATGCAAGCGCCAATGAATCGTGCTCTCACGACAATCACGCCGTTAAATAGGTTAACATCACTCTAAGTTCGCCTTCAAGCAAGGAAAACGATGATTTGAAGACATCTGTTTCGTTGGAAGGGCAAGGGGTAGCAACAGGGCAACACAGAGACAGGCCCGATGGCAGGGTTGTTATGAGAGTATTAAAATCTGGGATAGCCTATTCTACGGCAAGACAGCGGGGAAGTTAAAATACGTGATAAACACGGAAAAAGTTGGCATGCATTGTTTCGGTCCCCATGCACAGGGATTATTTGTCATATTATTAATCACATATGATTATTTGTGAAATTGTGCAAACAGGCGCAACACATTTGAAAAGGAAGGACTGGTAGCATGCAAGCTCACGGGAAAGATTGATTTAAGAACGTTATCACAAAGTGTGTGGCTGTGGCGCTGGCGGAAGACAGCGACAATTGGCAGGGGAGGGTCATGTGTTTTTTAACAATTCTGTCGGATGGTCATTGAACAATTTCTAGCAGGCAAGGGAGGGTCATGCAACTTTTGACTGAAGCACTCAAAATTCCTCCAGTGGCCCCTTCAATAAATAACGAACAGTCCCTAGATTGCTGCTGGGCTATATGTTGTATGTTGATTTGCGTGCATTATCTCTATGACTATTGTTCTTTCACGGACCTTACGCAGGCCGGTCAGGGAAAGCCCACGGGCCGGATGTGGCCCGCGGGCCGTATGTTGCCCATGTATGGGCTATACAATTTCCCCTCTTAAAGACAAGCTGGTGTAGCCTATTCGCCTACTATCAAAATGCACCGACAGTAGGGTACATGTAAAGTAGGCTATCGCATGATTTCATGCACGTAAGTGAAAAGGGAGAATCCAAACGTCAAAAACCGACTCAGTGTTCCTATATGGGGGGGTTTTCCTGCCATTAATAAAATTAAAATGAAAACAGTGAAATTAAAATGAAAAACTCGTTTTGCCATTTAATTTTCAAACTCCGAAGAATTGAGCAGGCTCGTGATTTTTGTTGCTGTCATTCCTAACTGCACATAGGCTGTAATCGTCTCGGCAGGGATATCCTGCCTGGGCCGGCCTCGTGTGATACAAGGGGACTCTATTTTTTCATTTTAATTTCACTGTTTTCATTTTAATTTTATTAATGGCAGGAAAACCCCCCCATATTCCTAACATCATTCGTTTTTACATACAGAGCAACACTGGCTTGATTGGCTGCTCGAGTGTTCTCGTCGCTACTTTTCATCGTATCGCGTATTAGCGCCTCTACTGGAGTGGTAGTATAATCTGTCAAACTATGATGAGCCTGTATGGCTCTGGGCCTCATAACCGTGGCTGCGAAACGAGTCAAACAGTTCGCTAGGTTCTCCGGGCCTCGTAACCGTGGCTGCCACACGAGTCAAACAGTTCGCTAGGTTCTCGGCAAGCTGTAATCAACCGATTATTACATAAGCCAGCTAGGTTCACACGTGACGTCTTTTTTGACAATAAAAGTAGACTGTTTAAAAAAGAGCCCTTTATCTTGTCTTGGTTCTCGGCAAGTTTGATTCATACCAGCCTTAATGCATCGTAGCCTAGATGATTTATTCATGGCAATTCACACATTATCGATGGGGAAGTAGGCCTACATCTCATATTAGCCTACAAGTCATATTATCTTAAAGTTATAAAGTTAAATGTTAGAGAAGTGAATGTTGCTGGCTTCATAGCCTCACGAAGACCGTGCCAGGCTGAACGAAACCGTAATCAAGGGTGAGTCTAATGTTATCAAACAGGTCTAGGTTCTCGACAAGTTAGTTATTAACCATGCACAGACATCCCAAGTCTCCCGGAAGTTCCGGGAGTCTCCCGCATATTGATAGCGGTCCCTGACGCCCGCAAATTAGATAAAATCTCCCGGAATCTAGAGTGAGCGATCAAGAGCGCGCATGCGAGACCGCGTGTGCATCTGAGTGTAGCGCGCACACGATGGGAGGGAGGAAGGGGTGGTGCGTGTGTGTCTGAGCACATCCAAGACAGATCCTGATTGGCCTGTTTCGCTAAATCAACCAATCAGTTTTCAGTGTAGGCGGGCTTTTATCTCTTTTCTCCGAACTAAATCAGTTCAGTGTAGGCCTATCTAGGAACAGGAGAGTCACGGCAGAGTCAGTGCCATGGAGGTATTATATATAACTGGAGAGAGTGACTAAGTCCCGCCCTCCATACAAATGAATGGTGGAGGCTAGGCTAGTAAATCCGGCCAATTCATAGTCAACGGCATCTTGAACACTGGGGTTCGGATCATGGAGGTATTATATATAACTGGAGAGAGTGACTAAGTCCCGCCCTTCATACAAATGAATGGTGGAGGCTAGGCTAGTAAATCCAATTCATAGTCAACGCCATCTTGAACACTGGGGTTCGGATCCAGCGCCAGTCGACTCTGACCATGCGCCAGTTACAAAGCTGGAAATGACGCATGGACCAACGTCGATTTTTATTGGATATTCTGTAAAAAGAGTGTCATCCTCCAGTAAGAGGGTGGCGATAATGCACATAAAGTCCTTGCCTCATAACAAGAAGAAGAAAAAGTTGCTCGGGAACGCGCATGGAGTCCGAGTGGAGTCGCCCTGAAGCGCAACTTAATTTCATTGGATAACACAGCGGCTTTAACTAGGAGCGGTCTGCTTGCTGTCCTGCTGCAAATATGCATTCGAACTTGACGTGAAATATCCGTAGTCGAACTATAAATAAACTATTCGGTTTTTAGTGCCAAGTGTAGCGCATTTTTACAGTCTATGATTAGTTTGTTTTTTATTTTATTGTTTGCCATCTCATAGCGGGTGCTCTAAACGTATTCTAGCGTTGGCCCATGACCAAATCAAGCCAATAATAGCCAGTAGCCACAATAATGACTGGAGCCAGAGCCCTCAATAGCCACCCTGTTTTGAAAATAATATTGAAGATAGTATTGAAGATAACGCACAAAACGGTCAGCCTGAGCGGACAATTACGTCCCCAACTCATCTAAAATGTGGAGTCTTTACTTTGAGTTGTACACCGCAGATGGTAAAGTAACGGTTAAAGAGAATATTGTCTGCGGACTCAGCAAAAAACAGTTTACTTACGCATCCACGACGTCCAATCTTTGCGCTCACCTGTGGAGTTACCATCCAAATGAAGCAGCGGTGTCAGAGGCACAGTAGACAGCCAGAGCATCGCCAGGCGTCCAACATCGTATGATTGCATTTCCGTAAATCCTAAATTATGTCCAGGGTCTGCTATTTACTTAGGCTGCAAAGCACAAGTATTTATTTGAGGTATGCTTATTCGAGGCAGACCTTTATTTCTTACATTGTACGTTATTGTGAGACATGCGTTTTGTTTGGAGCGGCATACCAGGCTATCAATCGCAGACGATTTTCGGCTTTGGTATGGGATTTAATTTACTTTTTGACTTTTATTATATAGTTAAATGTTGAGGCTGATGGGCATTTAAATATAGAGGGTATTTGATGATCACTGTAAAGTTTCGTGTAGTTGAAAAAGTGTTGGAATTTCCAGCTGTTTGCGAGACAAGGCCATTTTCATTCATTGAACGTGCGCTGTGCTCTAATGGAATCCTTATTGCATAGAGAAGTAGCCTAAATTGAGTTTTTTTTTTTTTAATTATGCATGGTTTACTTTTTATTAAATTCGTAGGCTGGAATGCCTCGCGGCAATAATTGTGTTTAAATTTAGTAGCCTAGTGCTTCAGCCTCTGGCAAGCTCCAAAGGGGGCGGCTAGGTTGAGAGCAACGTGTTGGATGGTGTAACGAGACAAGGTCTTTATGCCGCTGTTCATATGTTTAGGCTACGTTTGTTCGGGACAAACAACAACGAAACAAGATCAATACAATTTTCTTTATTTGTTTATTTGTCATATGATGGATAAACAACCATAATATGCACGTCTTCTCATAGGATCCTCAAGAAATACGCACTGAATAACGTTTGGCTGTAGCCGCCGGATAGGTACCCGCCCACCAACATGTACGCGCATGAGAGCTCGTGCCCAACACGGATTTTCGTGCATGGAGCTGGTTCCAAATGCTCCATGCAGCGCCATATTTGAAAATGGCGTATGCTAACATGCCGAAGCTAATCTGCACGCTCTTGACCCCCTGGTCAGTGCCCCCAAAAAAGGAAAATGTAAGACCCATTTCAAAGTGTAGGCTACCCTTGTCTCATAAGAGTAAAACATAATGATGGACCTAGTCTTGCACCCTGCACTGTTTGTAACAGTGACTTTAGCATTGCCCATAGCGGGTTAAATGATTGCAAAAGACATGTTGAGATGAGTTTAACAAGTGTCAATTCATGTGCATATTATTCAGGCCTATAGCCTACTAGATAGCTAGTTGCCAAGGCTACATGAAAAGACCAAACTACCAAAATCTACATATTTTATTTTCACAATTTATATCTATCCTTCCTTTTTTGTTGTCCTGACTAGACATTATTGAACATATTAATCTTTTTTTTTTTTTGGGGGGGGGGGCTTTGTGATACCTCCCTGAAATGACTTTTTGGAGGTTGGGATGTCTGCATGCATGCCTTATTCCAGTATCGTAGATGATTGTGTTCATGGCAATTTACACATTATTGATGGGGAAGTAGCCTAGCCTACATCACATAAGCTTCAAATAGGCTACACGTTATCTGGGTTGAGTTATCAACCGATCGCAGAAACCTATTTATTTCTCGTGCATCTTAGGTGATTGTGTAGCCTACATAGAGGTTCATAGGCTACATTACTGATGGATATAAAATACAAATAGGCCTACACGTCATGTTATCTTGGTAGTTATGTTAACTGAGATGTTTGTTGGTAGGTAGGCTGTCACGAGGAGACTGTATAACAGGTTAGAGACCGTAACCGTGCTAATGCATGAGTAATCAAACGGGTTCTTGGTATCAACTGATCCCAAAAGCCTTTATGTTTCGTGCATCTTGGAATTGTTCATTGAAATTCATATCCTAAATTACAAAGGGGGGAATATGACATAGGCTATGTTATCTTGGTAGTTAAGTCAAATGTTAGAAGTGAATAGGCTATTGGTAGGCTCACGAGGAGACCGCGCACAGCTGACTACTGAACAAGACCGAATGTAACCATGGGCAGTGCTTGAGTCTAGTGTAGGTCAATATGAGTGTGTATGTCTGCTAATTCCAGAGACATGGAGAGTATGACATTTGCAGCTTGAGGCTACATGTCTTGGAGCGACTATGGCGGGGAAGTAACGCGTGATATAACCCCCCCGTCCGTCCGAACCGGTGACCGAATCTATTAACTCGGTAGGCCAACCAACGACCGTCCAGTTGAACCGACTTGCGTATAAGAGTCGGTTGTCCCATCCCTACTCCGAAGACAGCGGGAAAAAAGTTAAAATACGTGATAAACGCGGAAAAAGTTGACAGGTATGTTTAGGTCCCGGTGATTATTTGTGAAATTGTGAAAGCGACAACCTTTTCAAGGCATTTCAAGGAAGGAGTGGTAAGCATGCAAGCTCCCAAATTCACCCATACAGAAGGCATCAATAAATTGTTGGGGAGGGTCATGCGTTTTTTCTCAATCACTTGAGGGTCATAGAAAAATTTCTTGCTGGCGAGGGAGGGTCACGTCTTTTTTGACTAACGCTCCCAAAACTCCTCCGGTAGCCCCTTAAATAAATAACGAACAGTCCCTAAGCTCCTCATCCACATTCCTGGGCCCGGGCCCCTCAGTGCCGCCCCATCCTCCCTCCCCCATCCCCCCTCCCTCTCTAGAACTCAACCGCCATCAGTGATTTCAGATTTCTCCCACTCTCTGAGCGCAGGCTAGTTTGCATTCACCACTGAGCTCTGCAGTCATGATGTCTGCGAGACCTTCCAGCTGAACACACTCAAATGCTCCTAATCATTTATTAGTTCCTGTTCCACTAAATAACAATAGGAAGAACATAAAGCAGTTATTTCACTTAGGCCTGCATTAGTGACTGGTCACCCACTTGAAACGTCAGTCAACAGACAGATAGAATTCCCCCAGGAATCATGACATTGTCCTTTCACTTATTATCTGTTATGCAGACACTAGTCTTTCATCTGCAGGCAACCTTTTTGTGATAGAATAAAAATGACCATGTTTTGTAAAACACAGAATGATGATGCCATATGGCAAGCCGATTGAGCATTTATTCTGATATCTTGATATCAGGCATAATTGTCATGTACATGTAAGCCATTTTTGTTAACTAGTTAACTAGTGAGCCATGTCTGTGTGAACTAGTTAACTAGTGAGGGCCAAAATATGCACACTAGTTAACTAGTGGAAGCCAAAAGGCTCACTAGTTAACTAGTCAACACATTTTAGCTTTACTAGTTAACTAGTGAGAGCCAGAAATGTCTACTAGTTAACTAGTAAAGGCCAAAATGCATACCAGTCAGCTAGTTGAAGGCTATTGGGTCTCACTAGTTAACTAGTGACAGCCAAAAATGTTTACTAGTTAAGGCAAAACACATCACTAGTTAACTAGTTGCAGTAGGTCAATGTCACTAGTTAACTAGTGAACCATAAATGGCTTACTAGCTAGCTAGGTGATGGCAGTAGGCTCACTAGTTAACTAGTTGATGCATCATTTGTCCAAACTAGTTAACTAGTGAGGTCATACATTTATACTAGTAAACTAGTTCAAGACAAAATTCACACTAGTCAACTAGTGGCGCAGAATTCAAATTAGGAGGTGGAGAATTCTGGAAATTGAGGCTTTCTATTGGCTCCCTATGTCCAAATAGAACATGACAACCAATTACAGTTTAGGAATTTCACGAAATCCCAC
Source organism: Alosa pseudoharengus (assembly GCF_046254945.1). Lineage (NCBI taxonomy): Eukaryota > Metazoa > Chordata > Actinopteri > Clupeiformes > Clupeidae > Alosa > Alosa pseudoharengus. The sequence goes on along the minus strand of NW_027468729.1, from coordinate 295,066 downwards.
CCACAACATTTGCATGTGGCACACAAGTTAACATGCTGGCCAAAGGTACTCTAGCTAGTAAATTAGTGGCTTCAGTGTGACACTTACATGTAAACTAGTCAAGGCAGAACTGCTCACTAGTTAACCAGTGAAGACACAAATGCCCACTAACTGAGGTCTAAAAAGTGTCACTAGTTTACTAGTGTGCACCAAAACACCCACTAGTGAACTAGTGATGGCAATTTCCATTCGACTAGTTAACTAGTGAGGTGCAAAAAGTGTCACTAGTTTACTAGTGTGCCCCAAAATGCCCACTAGTTAACTAATGAAAGCCATTTCAGCCCCACTAGTTAACTAGTGAGATGCCAAAATGGTCACTTGTTAACATGTAAAGGCCAAAATACCCACTAGTTTACTAGTGAGGGTGTTGTGGGCCTTACTAGTTAACTAGTTGCATGCATATTTTGTTCACTAGTTAACTAGTTACACCTAAAAACACAAACAAGCTGACCGTTTTTGTCCACTAGTTAACAAGTGGAACAATTTAAGTCTCACTAGTTTGCATGTGTGGCAGTGAAGCAGCTCACTAGTTAACTAGTGCGCACAAGACACACACTAGTGGCTGTTTTTGGAGCTATCTAGTTCACTAGTAATGCAAAAGGTACTCTTACTAGTTAACTAGTGACAAATTGGCCTTCACTAGTTAACTAGTTGACATGTTTGGCCTCACTAGTAATGGAACAGGACATGCTCACTAGTTAACTAGTGAGCATATCTGCATTATAATGCCTTTCACTAGCTTATAGAGGGCATTTTGAGCCTTACATGTTAGCTAGTGAGGACAAAACACTGTCCATAATGAACTAGCAGGAGAAAAAAATGCCCCTCATACTAGTAAACTAGTGGAATTTGAATAAACACAAACGGCTGGCATTTTGTGCAACTAGTTAACTAGTGGGACGTAACATTGGCCACTAGTTAACTAGTGCGCAATGTCGCACTTGCATGCAAACGAAGAAGGCGGAACAAGGATTTTGATTGGTCCATTTATGACTCAGAAACCTAGAAAAGATGGCTGACTTCGTCCAGGCTGTTCTAAGAGCAAACTTTTATAAACTAAGATCGTTTGAGCATAAAAATATGTTTTGATAACATGTCTAGTGACAAAGTTGTGGTGTATTGCTGTAATCTTCATTCAGTTAATGTCTACAATCTTTAGTTTTTCAGTTATTAGTCTGAAAATCGCGATAAAACTGGAGGCATTTGTATATGGTTGCCTAGCAACAAAACGTTTCAGTAACATGAACATTGATGATAGCATTGCAGATGTGGCAAGACTAGCTCAAGTGGTTAAGCAGCAGGAGATCATGTGGGAGACCAGGGCTCAATTCCTTAGAAGTGCATGAATTTTTTTTGTTGATCTTTTAATTACTTTTGAAACCATGTGCAGTTAATGTGTATAATCTTTTGTTTTCAGTTATTAATCAGAAAAGCGCGACTGAATGGATACATTTATGTCTGTGGTTGCCTAGCAACAATAAACAAAGAATAATATTAAAATCGATCCCTTGAATCTTTGGTGTGGATCACTAAGAGCTCACTTGTTAAAGCATGGGGGTTTCCCTGTTATTATTAAAAAACATTTTGACAGAATATGAGATACTGCATTTTCCCGTGCAGTTAGACACGGCAGTGTAGTAGCCTACACTGCTCTACTGTAAGCATGTTTCTGCAAGTGATGGTGCTTATTAACAGTAGGCTACAGCTTTATTTCTAAATAATACATTTGTCTTAATTCATCATTCAGTGTCTGTAGTCGTATTGAATGTTCATTTCTAAATAACACCTTTGTCTCAGTTCATCATGCAACGCTTCTGTCGTCAAATTGAATCTTAATTTCTAAATAACACCTTTGTGTCAGTACATCACTTAGTGTTTCTGTCATCGAATTAAATCTGTTTCAGATCAGGTCTTGACCGTTGTCTCCTCCGCATCACAGTGACACCTCATCTGTGTGTTCCTGCCCCTCAGGTGTGTTGTGTGCTGAGCGCTGCTGGAGGAGTGAGTGAGATGGTAGAATATAACAAATAAACAAAGGGGCCTCCTCTCCTTTGGCACTAAATGTTTTTGTATTTGGAGAGTGAGTGATTCAATGAAGCAGAAGTAGGGCACCAGAGATATTTTCTGTTCCTCCCTCCCTCCTGGCCTCTTGCTCTCTCTCTATCTCCCAATTTTGCACTCTCTCTCACTCTCTTTCAGTCTGTGTGTGTGTGTGTATGTGCCTGAGCTTGTGTAAGGATACAAATGCAACGCAGGTTCATTGCCGTGGGCAACCATCAAGCAAGGCCCCTTCTCCCTTAATAAACTTTGGAAGAGGCGAGCAACTAATATGAGACCTGAAACCCAGGCAACAAGGGACACAGGAAATGGTTCCGGGGCAGTTGGAGGCAAGGGGTGGTGCTTCCAAAAAATAGGGTGTAAACAGTGTGTTGCGGCTATGCCTTAGGTTAATACATTTGGTTCATGTGTGGGGTGTGGGGGAGGCACCATTTGTTTTTCTGTGAAAACAGAATTGGCAAAGGAAAATGTGGTAACGAGGAGAGAAACAGCTAACACCATTTGAGCAAAATGTTGTTAATGACTGGTAGAAGACCAGAAGCGTTCCAAAAAGAGAGGCACTTGGCTGGAAGGGTTAAGTGTGTCTGAACGCTGAGGGATAAAATCTGTGGTAAAAATTGCAAAAAAAAAACTAAAACTATGATTAATCTGATTCCATGTTATTAATAAGACGACATCAATCATTACAGTAGTGGCATAACACATGGGGATATACATATGAATTGTGGATAAATGTAGGCTACAATTTATTACACAATAAACTTTTACAAGTATCCATTGCACTGAATGCAAAGCATAACAAAATAGGCAAGTATTCAACAAGTCACAAAATAAACAAAAAACAAATAAACATTATAAATAAACCATATAAAAATAAGCATAAATGCATGAAAACAAATCAGAAAGAGACAGACAGATAGAGAGGAGTGGAGAGTTCCAGGAGCAGAATGCCCTGCTTAAGAGTGCGAGGAAAGAGAAGAAAGGCCTTCTAGGCAGGTGTAAGGAGGAGCCAGAGGAAGAGCTTTGTGTTCAAAACCCTTCCTATGCCTATGCCACAAACCAGTAGCAATGCCGTCGTATTCAGCTGGCCTGCGATTAGTCAACCGCCTGAACCGCCTAAGAAATGCAGATTACTACAATTATGCACTAATTCCATGAAGCCACCATCACAAGAATCAAATTAAGTCCAAGCATTAATATGCAACTGACGCAACTGGCTACAGGTCCTGTACCACATGCAGGTCCAAGTGCACGGAGACCTGGGTCCAACCCGGGTCATTTCCTGATCCCACCCCATCTCTCTCCTACTCACTTCCTGTCTGCCTCTTCACTGTCAAGGTCTTCAAGGTAGAAATAAAGCCAAAGCCAAAAAAATATATGTACTTAAAAAAAAGACCAAATATGAATATGTTACATTCATATACAATACATTTCAGATATGGGTCTTCCCTGTGACCTTGAGGGAAGATCAAAGCCAGGAACCAGGTGTTAAAGAATGTATGGTAACTAGTTACAGTAAGGCTGATTTATGCTTCTGTGGCGACTCCACACTGTAGCTACGGCGTCGCTAAAAAAAAGCAAAGAGACTTTACAAATGTCTGAGTTTATTTGCAAAGCTTATATCAGTGAACTAGCATGTTGCTACTCCCCACAGTAGGCTGCTTGAAGCAGTCGGCTATCAACACACAGGGCGAGTTGACCAATCACAGTCCTTGTGGTCTGCATCGCCTTGACGCGAGGTTAGAATTTTTTGGAGGTGTGCGTTGAGTGATGGCGGAGAGCTCGGAGGGGGTACTCGGCGACACAGAGGGGTCTGAGGGGGTACGCCGTCGATTCAACGCAGAAGCATAAATCAGCCTCTAGGCTGTGGCCAGACCACCAGTGTGGGGGTCCTTGTGAATTGTGATTGCCCTCACTGGTAGATGCAGCAAGTATTCAATAAAGAGATGCAGTCCAACCCGAGAGCTAATTCAGGCCGACAGCAAATTTCCATGGAACTTATGTGTGGTCACACAGACCAAAGTCAATAAATGGGCATAGATACTCCCTCAGATGATACAAGAGGAGTTACATTCTGTTATAATTATATGGGCACCAAATGTAACGGATGTTGTATGTTATGTATTATAGCAGAAAAAAATTGTAATATAGCAGAACAATTATGTGGACACAACATGTTATGGTGTGGAATGGTCATAGTGTAGCACATTGTGTTTTGCATGCCACACAATTATAAATGTCAAATTATGTCGTGTTGAGAGGATTGCTTTTTGTCCATTAAAGAAAATGTTCTCTTCAATATTTAATGGACATAAAGCATTTTGTCTTTTTCGTACAGAAGATATTTCAAAGCATACTATAGAATGGGTCCTGTCTATATAACGGTCTGTTATACTTGGTTCCATATAGTAATGAGCCGCTAATTCAGAGTTTACAGCTTTTGAAAAGAGATCAATTTCCCTCCATGTCCATTATGTATCTGAGTCTGAATCCCCGTTCCACAGATGAGTTGTGTATAACAGTAACACATGAGTTGTGTATAACACAGTAACACATGAGTTGTGTATAACAGTAACACATGAGTTGTGTATAACTGTCACGTCCCACTGTCTAGCGGTTTTGTGGGACATGAGCAAATGATAGGAGATGGCAAAAACTACTGCGGAGGATCGATCAATGCAAAAACATTTATTTGCAAAAAATAACAATAAGAAAAAAATATTGACTAACGAAAAACAAGGCTGCCCAGAAGAAAGGCCTCAAAAGTAGGCCCAGGTAATCCCCAGCCTTTTTCTCGACTCTCACTCGGGGAACAGGCAGGAGCAACAGCGACGGCCAAAAACCAGAGCGCGTGCTTGCGCAGCAGAGCGAAGCAGCGGAGCGAAGTAGTGTGGCGTAGTAGCGGCCAACCCAGAATCCAAGAACGCCCCAAAACCAAGAGACCTCCCGATTAACGTCAGCCAGCACCTTTTATAGTGCCGGCCCAGCAATTAATCCCCTTGAGGATCAATAAAGTATCTATCTATCTATCTATCTATCTATCTATCTATCTATCGATCTATCTATCTATCTTAAGCCCACTGCTGGACAGTCTGAAATTAACAAAACACAAGACACAGAGAGAAACAAGCAGACACAAAAATATACACACACAGGGACGTAACAATAACACAGTAACACATGAGTTGTGTATAACAGTAACACATGAGTTGTGTATAACACAGTAACACATGAGTGTTTTTGTGTGAATTTTCCACTTAGACAGGAGAGAAAATCAGGGATATGCCACTGTCCTATAAATAATAACAGCATACAGAGCAGATAGAGTATTTAGCACAGAAATTTGGTGTGTGTGTGAGAGACCCACATGCCTGTATGGTGGTGATGGGGGATAGCGTGTTGTGGTGGGGCAGCCCCTCTCCCCACCCCAGCCCAGCCCAGCCCACCCCCCCCCCCCATGCCAGAGTAGGTTAAGCTCCTTTTTTCCACACATTTCCTTTATCTTTCTGCCTTTATGCCTCCTCATCACCTTCGCCTCATTTGCAGTCCCTCCTAGTGCTCCTCAGGGGGAACGTTAACCTTTGTCATCTTCTGGCAGGCCTCCGGGGGATGATTACCGCATGAGGAAACACAGGCCCAGCATGCGCACTTGTCTCTTGCCTGCAAAGGCCCAGTGCACCCACTGGACGTTAATTGCTTGTGGCCAATGCGTGTGCCCACACTGGGTTAAAAGCTGTGCGACGACATGCCAAGGGCTAAAGCGTGCACCCTCAAATAAGGGGTAACGGCTAAACGAGAGGCCACAAGCAAAAATAAAAGACACGTGCTGAGTTGACCACTACTGTGTCCAGCTGCTCTGCTCTATGTGGGCCACAAACAATAGCCAAAGAGAAATGGTTAATGGCTTCAGAGCAGCAGGCAACAGAGGCAGAACGGGCCTTTCCTGTCCATAGGTGCGATCAGATAGATCAGAATCTGTGGAGCGCTAGATATTCTTTTCATGCAAACAACTTTGTATCTCTACTCATCTATAGGGGGACATATGGCATGTTGTACGCTCTCTTGTCTCTCATTAAACACAATGCTATTGATCTGTAGCCTACCGAATAAGGCGCAAGCGTAGCTCACTGCTGTGTGTGTCTCTCTCTGTGTCTGGATTCCAACCCTTTTGATGAAATTATGCAAGTCTATCTATTATCAAAGACAGAATTAATCACTGGAATGATTTGTTGATGATTTGCTGCACAGAGGTTGGTCTGAAGGCATCTGCGTCATAACTTACCTCCTCCGAGCACATCTGTGTGGGCATCTGAGAGTAGAAGCATACAGGGAGCCTGCACAGTGAGTCTTTGGTGCCTGTGTTATGCATCGTTTAGGCCTGGCAGACAAGACATGAGACATTAGTGTTACTGCATCCTAGAAGCAGTGCAGAAGTGTCCTGTCTGCCATGCATGGCAATCCATAGAACACGTGTCATCTTCCAGGCAGTTCATAAGTGGAAGCGCATCTATGCTGAAATGTGTTAGTGACAGAGAACAAATACCATATGTATGTTCTAGATAATGGTTTTAGTGTACATTTAAATGAAATGTCATTGATTGATGATGACACTAACCTGCTCTAAGGCGTTTAGTAGCGATTTGTCCAAATCAACCGACTCTCCATAACAATAGTTTTCCTTTTCTGTTGGAGTGAAAAAAGCTCCTAGGATATTTTTGAGACATGTTTGTGTGTGGTGTGGCTCAGTGAGGACAGGGCTACCCGCGCTGCCCTCAAAGCAAGTGTGTTACGTTATTCAATCATTTTGTTTGCTAGTAGAGTGACATATTTGGAGACAGCATACAGAGAGGCAAGGCAAGGTGGTTTGCACAGCGCATTTCATACAGAAGGCGATATAATTTACATCATTCAGCCTCTTGTCAGTGTATGTGTGCATCTATAGAGTGTGTGTGTGTGTAGGGGGGGGGGTGCTTGCATGTGTGTGTGTGCATGCGTGCGTGTGTGTGGGTGCTTGCATGTGTTTGTGTGCGTGCGTGCATGCGTGTGTGTGTGTGCGTGCGTGCGTGCGTGCGTGCGTGTGTGTGTGTGTGTGTGCATGCATGCAAGTGTGTGTGTGTGTGTGTGTGCATGCAAGTGTGTGTGTGTGTGTGGGTCCTTGTGATAGTCCTTACAGGCCACTTGCTGCAGTATTGGCATGTCCCACTGTTTGAAACATCTCCAAGTTTCCTACTCGCCCGCTGTGAAAGGAGGACCTAATGCTGGATTTAAGATGTACTTCCCATCATCCTGTGTCCAGACTGGCTGTGGCCTTTAACAGTCCTGGATCTGCTTAGCTCTTCCATTGACATACATGTTTTACTGTTCCTCACTGTGATTAAGTAACCGTCAAGGGGCTCAATGAGACTGACAGTTACTCTCTCTCTCTCTCTTTCTCTCTCTCTCTTGTGCGCTCTCTCTATCGCTCTCTCTAGCTCTCTCTATCTCTTTAATTTCTGACACTGAAAGTAAACAGAGTTACCTTTGCATGGTAAAGTCTGCAAGGTAATAGAGTTCCAGAACACCAGAGGAATTTGGTTTATGTAATAAGGAGATCCACCAAACCTAGTTTAGAACCTCAGAGATTCCAGAATCAATTACAGGGTAAACAATGTTTATTCAGCAACAGCTGTCAACTCTGGCCAAGCATACAGGGCTGCAGCAGGAAAAGCAATTTAGCATTCCCTCAATGACTAAGCCATATTCGAGGTCTCTGGTGTACTCCAGGTTTGTTATGGTTAGGACACTGAGGAACATATCTGAATGATTTCACAAATGACTGTCGACTATAACAGCAAAGACAACACAACCTGTACACAGATATCAGCAAACCACAAACTACAGGAAAATGCGTTTGGATGTTGTCTGATTTTAACTGACTTTCTGAGAACAGCAGTGTAACAATAGCATTTTTAATACAAAAAAAAAGAGGGAATAATGGATATTAATGATGGTAGTGAGGCATTTTGACTTGTCATGTTATATTTTCACTGTGGCAATGTGATGTGACCCTCAGTGTTGAATATTTATGTGATACATAATCAATTTATTTGGATGTCAAGGGAACTCTTTTTTTCTAGAAATATGTATGGAATTGAGAGCTATCTGTACGTGGATAATCAAGAGTACATAAAACGGTACTGTTTACTAGGATACACATTTCAAATGGTGCAGATTATCACTAGCTCACTTGAATGACAGTACAAGATGAGTAACTCACAAACTTTACACACAAGCTTTATTTATAATAAATGACTACACAATTGATGTTTATGTGCATTAAAATGCATATTAAAACAGCAGACATGGGAATCAAACAATATAAAATAAATGATCATGAGATAGTTTTCCATTTGTCCTTCAGACACTGCAGCCTCTCTGTGTGTGTGTGTGTGTGTGTGTGTGTGTGTGTGTGTGTGTGTGCGTTTGTGTTGTTGTTGTTCTCTGTAACTCCGAGTGCGTGCATCCTTTCTCATTTCTGTCCATCAGTCTGTCTACTCCCACCTTCTGGATCATTTTCGTTTTTCATTTCAACAGCATTTGTTCCATTGACATAACAAATTCAGTTATCTTACCAGAACACCAGAGTGTAAACAATGAAATTACCAGTGAAGAGGAGAAAATAATCATGCAGGTCGCAAAACAAAACAATACGGGAAAACAATAACACAGCTTACTCACACACAAACCCTCGCCCACTGACACTCAGCAGCGCTGCAAACCTTTGTTTGTCAATCACTGTGAATGTTGCGGTACTAGACAACATGATATCTCCACACTCATTTGGAGATCTGCTTCTGGCTTCCTTGCCCTTTAATTAGATTTACACTGGCATTAGGCCTATTGATCAGACTGTACCTGATCAGTCTCCATAAAATTGCACTACCCAGGCCATATAGGTGTGGCTAATTGTTCAGGGGTTGAATACAAAGACCTTATTATGGTCATGGAACTATGTGAAATGCATACAGTAGTAAATGTGATCAAGTTCCCTCTCTGTGTAAGATACCACTGTCTATGGCTAACAAAGAAAGCACTTGTTTTCATTTTCTCCAAACGATTTATCATAGTGCAGCGAAGTGTTCAGACAGTGCATTGAATTCAATATGTAGAGTTCATCGTGCATGGGGAAATGATGAATGATGGCAAGGCTCTGCTCACCAAGTCTGAATTTTTACGTGGGCCAAATTCTATTGATGTATTTTTTTTGTCATACTTGTCTCTCATTTTCTGTCTTTTAATACCTCTCTCCCTCTCTATTTTTTTTTTTCTAGAAGCTTCTTCCTCTTATCTCCTCCTCTCCTCCACCCTCACATAACTCTACGTATATACTGTATTTCACCATAGGGCAATTTCTTTACAAACTTGTGTGAGAACATTTTTTAAAATAAAGAATCAATTTATTTGACGCATCCACCACCCACCCACACATTCACACACACACACACACACACACTGATGTATTAAATTGGACAGATTATTTGCATTTTAAAATTGTACAAATTACAAATTAATATTTAGTCTTAATCTAACTCCACAGAGTTAATTTTTTTACCGAGATGACGTAGAGTGTTTGCACTGCTGTGGATGACAGGGGCATGAGAAGCACACCCAAGCTGAACCCACAAGCTGTTTGTTCCCCACACATCCCCACACATTTGCTCCCTGTCCTAATTAAAAAGGCATTTGTTTGCCATCAAAGAGGAGATCACTCATTGTCACATGTCTCACAAGTCTGATACAGTCTGTGCAACACTTTGGGCGATGATGGCAATTTATATGGCTGTCATGATGGATAAGACAATCATAACAACCTGTCAGAATAGGCCCGCAACAGACATGTGGTGTCAAAATAATTAAATATGTTGCGCATATACTATTATGTGTTTTATGCATGTATGCTACACTTATACAGTTAAAAATGTATGGGTTTGTTGTTTCATTATATTGTTTCTAGCTACCTCCTTGCCACACATAAACACAACTTTACGGTAAAACACATCCCCCCATTTTTACAGTTCCCTTTCAAATTAACTCCTGTAGAGCACTATGTACATGGAATTACAAGTCCAAGTCCCATACTCTCTAAGGCAGCTGGAATGGTCTCATATATTCTGTTTCAAAGCACCGGAAAGTTGTAATTCTGTCGCCAGGAAATTGCCAGCACAGCAACATTCCTGGCAGTGTGTGACATTTGCTGGCCACATCACAGCTTTCCCCTGCTGGAGAGTCTCACCGGGGACATACACACATACACACACATACACTCCTGTTGCATGCAAACATTCCATGGAACTAAAAATGTGCACTAACTGTGTGTGTGTGTGTATATACTCTTTTTGATCCTGTGAGGGAAATTTGGTCTCTGCATTTATCCCAATCCGTGAATTAGTGAAACACACTGCACACAGTGAGGACACAGTGAGGTGAAGCACACACTAATCCCGGCGCAGTGAGCTGCCTGCTACAACAGCGGCGCTCGGGGAGCAGTGAGGGGTTAGGTGCCTTGCTCAAGGGCACTTCAGCCATGGCCCACTGGTCGGGGCTCAAACCGGCAACCCTCCGGTTACAAGTCCGAAGCGCTAACCAGTAGGCCACGGCTGCCCTTAATGTGTGTATGCAAGTTTGTGTGCACGCACATTTGTACATGTGTATGTTAAACACTGGTGATCTCATCAGATCACTGGTCCAAAGGCTAGTCTCTGTGTCCCCCTATCCAAAGCTGGACATTTGAGGTTTATAGGGCATTCACACTCACACCAACACCAGGCATGTCGGTCGTGTTTTATAGTCTCTACAGTACTCTGGTGCCCAGGTGAGTGTGACGGCGAGAGTCTCTGGACGTGTGTGTGTGCGCCGGTGGTATACATTTCCCCTTGTGTTCATATATTTCAGAAAAAGCAATGAGTCATCACACACTTATTTAAATGGGTCTCAAGAGTATAGCCCAGCTCTCATTACCCATTCTGTAGAATTCTGTGGCCCGAGGAAATATCTTAAGAATAAATATGAACATTTGAATCATTGGCAATTTTAAAACATGTTTTTTTGTTTGTTTGTTTGGGGGTTTTGATTTGTTTTGTAAGCTGTTTCCTCCTTTAGTAATTTACATTTTGGCATTTCACCAGCAAGTAGTGGTAATAGCAAACATGTCATGTTCATAGTTGCATATACTGCAATGATCTTGGTTCAGCTGTAGGGTTCTGCTATTTGCTGTGAGACATTCTATGTGATGTAAAGGTTCTCTGGAGCTTTTCAAACAGAGGCTCATGCCACATGCACTACAATGAATGTATGTGTTGTCATTACAGCCACAGCCCTTACATTAATGAAAATTACTTGTTTGGCCTAGGATGCTGATCTAGCTTCTTTTGGGGCAAAAACACAATAAATCAGTGTTCTCTCTCTCTCTCTGTCTCAGTGTGTGTGTGTGTGTGTGTGTGTGTGTGTGTGTGTGTGTGAGTTCAGAATAATGTGTAGTAGCCATAGTCTATTATACAGTATGTTGACTTTATAACGGTATAATTAATAAATATAGTCACTGGTTATTTTTCCCTTGGCTATTCAGACTGCCAATAAATATGAATGCAACATAAATAGCAGTACAACTCCCCACATTTCCTTTATGTCATGCTCCAACTCCCCTGCTTCCCTGCAACTACAACTCCCCTACATTTCCTTTATGTCATGCTTCAACTCCAAACAAGTCCATTCCTCCAAACTTTAGAATAATGCATATATTTTCCCTACTGAAAAAAATGTCATAAATGTTTTTAACTGTACATGCATGCAGTCCATGTATTTAGAACTGTTAAATCCCATGGGGTCACTATAGAAAAACGCAGTGACTGCGGTGGCTGTCAGTGAACTGCCAAGGGCTTATTACCGAACTGCCAGCTCAGAATCTGCTGGGCTTTCGCCCTTTTGGTAAACAACCTTGTAATTAAAAAACTTTTTTTTTTGCACACTTACATCCATTTCAGTATCCTGTAATGAATAGAAAGGCAAGCTTTTCTTTCAAGCAAAGGACCTTTATCAGGGCAATACCTTGCAAATAAATGCCTGGTCAACAACCTGTAATTACATCTGCAGTGAAGTCTCACATTTTCTCGTACATAACAGGAAGGTCATTCTGTATTCTACTTGCATATACATATATCAGTGTGTGTGTGTGTGCATTTACATTTTTTCCCATTTTTCCCATTGTAATCATTCATCTACTAACCTTTATTAGTAGTCTATTATCAGATGGGCCTGAAGTACATGTGATGACGACAGTTGCGAGTGCATGGAGCGCGTGAGCGAGACGGAGAGAGAAAAAAACATGAAAAGCTGTAAAATGTGGATTATGGGGAGATTACGCTCCACATTCGCACGAGATTCCCAAGTTTACGGGTGCATTAGGGGTGTTTATGCAGGCTTTGCGAAGATTACACTCACACCCACCAGGTCCAGAGGAGTGTGTGTGTGTGTGTGTGTGTGTTTGACGGGGGCAGTGCCAGGGGAGGGGAGGGTTGGCCTTAAATAACGAGAATTTAATAGATCCCAACCACAGATGGCCAAACCCACACAGGATGGTTGGGGGTGGGGGGTAGGCGGGGGTGTTGGCTCTCGAGTATTCCGAGGGAGGAGAGGGGAGGAGGGCAGAGCAGAGGGAGGTTCCACTTAGAGAGAGAGAGAGAGAGAGAGAGAGAGAGAGAGAGAGAGAAAGCTTGAACTGAAGAGGCTACCGTAGCAAAAGTAGCTGTTGATAGATCAGTAGAGATGGAGGACGAATCACTATTAAATTATCACAATGCATTATTAGCTGGCCTGCTTGTGTAGTAAGGCCATTACAGATGATTCAAAATGCAGCGGCACATCTGGTCTTTAAACAGCCAAGGAAGACAAATGTAACTCCTTTGCTAGCTACTCCTCATTGGCTTGCAATTCACTCTGGCCAATAGGACACTCACTGGATCTGCACCTTGTTATTTTAATTCCATGATCCTGCTCTATATCTCCTCTTGCCCACTGCGGCTCTTTGATGGGCATCTGCTACCATCGAAACTATGAAGTCACAGTCAAGACTCTTTTCTTCTGTGATTCCTCATTGGTGAAATGATTTCCCAATACGCTTCGTTCTAGCAATAGTTTTGGGATCTTCAAAAAGTGTCCTTTTTTCTAGATAGTTAATTTCCTTCAGTGTTATGTTTTGTATATGTTTATGGCTATTGCTAATTCTAGTTTATTAATAAATGTTTTTTTACTTTTTTTATTTAGGCCATTTGACTTTTTTATGTATGTGTTCACTGAACCAAGATTATGAAAATAAAACACAACTTTTCAATCTAAAACTGAACAGATATTAGTGCCGAAACCTTTCAGAATTCTTCACTTTCTGCTGAGGAAAAAATGAATGTCCGCCATGTTTTTTGTGCACGTGAGCAACGTATTTTTGTTGTTATGTCACAGGGTGTGAATAGCTCAGCTGTGTGGCCAAGGCTATTCGTACCAGGGGTGTAAATAGACACTCCGTGATTTAAATGTAATTTATTATCAGTAAACAAATGTAATGTTTACTGATATCATTGCAAGTCCTTTGGACAAAACTGTCTGCTAAGAAAAATAAACCTAAACATAAACATGATCACTTAAAGGAAAGCAACAACATTTTTGATTACAAGAGCTTGAAAAGGGAAATGGAGTGCTGTTACCTGGTGGCTTTTAGTTTCAGTTTATCTCAGGTATTGTTCTCATCTCTGTAGTGAAATCATTGATCAATGTCATGTCCATTTGGCAAGCCAGCCAGACAAATGGATTTCTACTTCAAGCATCTAGCCAGGCACGATAAAGTATTCAGCCACCGACACTGTGGAGAAGCAGACAAAGAGTCCATCTGAAGTGTGCTGGCGAGTTCTCATCTTAAAACTCCTCTATTGACATTCACATGGGTGTTGTGCATGGGTGAGGGGACCCATGGGGAAGGGGACACACAATAGAGGGATGATAGAGAAGAGAGAAAAGAGGAGGAGGAAAGGAAGGATAGGAAAAAAAGAAAGAAAGAAAGAAAGAAAGAAAGAGAAAAAATAGCATTATGCAAAGTAATCCTTAATTGGCTTTGCCGCCTTTTCAATGTCTTAATCTGCCCCATGCTTTATTGATCCTTATATAAGACTGCAAATGCTCTGCATTTAGTTCACAGGGAAATGATAAGCTTGACTTTGAAAGGCACTCTGAAAGTACTGGCCATGGAAACTCCACAGAGCCAATTGCTCACAAATGGAGCGAGTGCATTTATCTAAGTCACTGTGCAGGAAAGTTTGGATCACATATCACAACACTGATGGCGCGGAGGGAGCCGAATAAATCAGTGCCTCGGCCATGGCATCTTTCCTGATGAATAAAGCACTATGCTCTGCCACCACCACAACCATAAAGGTTTTTTCACAGACTGACCCCAGGACAGTGATTAGGTGACCTGCAGCATTCGAGTTATGCTCGCATAGCACACCAATTCAAAAGCAGAGCCGGACAGTAACGGAGTACATTTACTTGAGTACATTACTTGAGTACAATTTTGAGGGATCTGTACTTTACTCGAGTATCATATTTTGGGAGTACTCATGACTTTACTCAAGTACATTTGAGAGGCAAATATTGTACTCTTTACTCCACTACATTTCTATCCATAACTGTGAGTACCCGTTACTTCTTCTAAAAAAAAAGGAAAAAAGAAAAATCTCGGGAACCCTCAATTTGTTGTTTCCCTCTCAAACGTGGTTGGATTGTGCAGGCGCCACTGATTGGGACAGCCTATCAGCAATCACCTTCAGCTTTCTGCCTAAGTTAACTCCATGGTCAGATTTAGATAAGAGATGAAACCATGGACGAAACAATGGATGAAGACGCAGCAGGTCCATCCCGGGAATGTGCCAACCTGTGGCCCCACCTCGCCAGACTATTTAAATTTTCTGAACAAGTTAATGATAGTTTTCGCTTCAAGTGTTTCAATTACAAAATAGTATTTTGTATTTGAAATACGTATTTTAAATACATGTATTAGAAATACTGCCCATCCCTGGCAACATGGTAAAAAGATGAAAATGACTTGATTTCACTTTCAATTCCTTTTACATTCTCCAAGGTATTAACATTAAAAAATTTTATAACTCCATGTAGGACATTTCTGTACATAAATGTAAGCACTGTGGAAGTAGTAATGCAATATTTAGGAAATGTAGGCTACTCTTGTACTCTTGATACTCAAGTACTTTTAAAAACAAGTACTTCAGTACTTTTACTTAAGTAGACATCTGACTGTTGTACTTTTACTTGTACTTGAGTAAAATTTAACAAAGGGTATCTGTACTTTTACTCAAGTAATGAAGCTGTGTACTCTGTCCGCCTCTGTTCAAAAGTAGCCTATGTGTTTTCTGTCGGCTACGTGTCCAGCTACTGTAGACCTATAAATGAACAGAATATTAAACCGTTTTCAGTAGCCTACCACTGTTGCAGATATCACATAGGTACCCCTTACATGTTTGCACAATGTTGCATATTCCAACATAAGGAATCAGTTAAGAAACGTCTAACTCCCTGTCTTAAACCAACGTGATAGCAGCTTCAAATAAGCGGCAGCAGCAGCCATCGTTGATGTTTTTTTTTTTTTTTTTTAAACCCGGCTTCTTCAACAGGGTGCGCTATCGTCATCGTGTAAAGCCCGCCTCAAGGGTTCTGATTGGTGCCTAGATCTAGGAAAATTGGAAATGGGCTAGAATGGGTTCTTGGCCAGATGGACTTTCAGAGCGAATCTAGAATTTGCCGGAAGTACGTCTGGGTTTTTCCCAGGCTACATGTCACATTCACTGACCACTGTTTTTTGTATTTATGAATTGACATAAAGAAATCACACATACATGTATGTCATAACATTAAAAGGTATGGAGTTTGATTCATGCCTTGTCACACACATACACACACACACACACACACACCCACAACCAGACGCACACACACACAAACAACCAGACACATTCTGTGAGGACTGCTGGCCAAGTTCTCCATCTTTTGTCATTTTTCAGCAACACTTTAACAGGAGTCAAGTGTCCACTGAAAAATTCACTGGCGTTGAACAGACTGTGACTGAGTGCCCTTGTGTGAGTAACTTGGTGTCCTTGAAGAAACAGAGCACAAACAGCGCACAAAGGACTCAAGCGAACATGAAAACATTCACCTAAGCTTAACCTCACTTCCATTGTATAGTTTCTAAGCCCAAACTGCAAAATGTTGTACCAAGGCTAGATTTTTGGATAGCTGGTTTGTGTACGCTCTGTTACACACACACACACACACACACACACACAGACGTAAAGCACATGCACATGCACATGCACACGTAAACACATTCTATGACACCATTTTGATGCTTTCTTGTTTCTTTTTTTTTCTTTCTTCTTAACAATAATCTTCTTGTCATCTTACTTTAATAATCTGACTTAAACCTTTTAAGTCACACCCTTACCATTCAGTCAGCACGATCAGCATCAGTGTTCTATACAATTACGCTTGACATTGGTTGACAGAGATACAGGCTTCCCAGGACCCGCCCCTTGCACAATATACTGAAACCAATCCAACACACACACACACACACACACACACACACACACACACAAACACATTCACACACACACACACACACACACACAGACAAATACACATACATGGAGAAAGAGAGAGACAGAAAGAGAAACACACACAGACCACTCAACAAAACAGCACAGCTTAGCAAACAGCAGGATCTTCTTAAATCGACACTAATCCTTTATCCAGCGGGGGCCGTCTTAGGGGAGGGAAGGGAGGGCTGGGACTGAGAGCTGGTGATGGGGGTGGCTGTGGAGGGTACTGGCGGTGGGGGTGGCTGTGGAGGGTACTGGCGGTGGGGGTGGGGAGGACTCCTGAGGAAGTTAGCAAAGGGCCTGACAGCTGGTTCCCCAACAGTTGTTCGGCAGACCTCAAATCAAAGGTGATTAGATTGTTTACGGTGATTAGAGTTAGCTGACGCCGATGCCACCACTGCATCATGTGATTTCCTCCCTCCTCCTCCTGCTCCTCCTCCTCCTCTGCCTCCTCTTCTGACCGTGTGCACTGTCCAGGCTTTGCCATCTCTCAACGAGACAAGCTGGTCGGTCAGAAAAAAAGATGGGACCGGCTGATATCTGCTAGGGCATCAATTGGACTTGTTACTCAGATGTCAGTAGATTTCGGCAAGACTCAGAGATGCCAATGTCAGAAGCCCTCTGATGTGTTGCACTATGTTGCAATGTCTTGCACTGTGTTGCACTGTTTACCAAATACTGAACCAAATTAGGCTTTTGAGGAATATGAATCTTGACGAAGAATTTTATAAAGCATGCAATCAAACTCTAACTCAATGATATACTAATGTCAAGTATTCGCCACAGCATTGGCATGTGGTCATTAGAAACCAGTAACACCACTGGAATGGTGTTGGATGCTGCATTAAAATTACTGCAGCATTAACAGGTTTCTGGAGGCTGTAACCTAGAGTTGGATTGCCACCTACCTCGGATCTTGGTTTGATGCTTTACTTACTCATGAAAAGTGCACCACTTCAGAGAGAACACTTATGCAAGTGTATACAGAAAGGCTTGCATATGCCAAAGAGATACTTACTGTAAGGGATGCCAATGACTAGAAATGACTGGTATGTACATAGCTTCTCTCAAATGAACACTTATTATTGTGACAGCCATCTCCTAGTCATGTATTACTGTTATGACATGTGGACCACACCTCCTCCAGACTCAAAAGCTTCACCCTGAAATAGAAACAAGTATCATTTCTCCCAAGTTCCTCAGTTTTCCAACTGCTATTTGGAATTGATTACCTTCTGCCTAATTTCATTCGGGATAGGACTTCCGGTGTTCTAGGAGGAGAATAAACATGGCACACTCTGCTCACAGTCTGATCGTGAGTGTATGAGTACATATAGGTGTAAACCTTTGAGTGTTCTTCATTGTAAAATCTAATTATGAATGTTTAGTTAACTGATAAGAAACACATCTTGTAATAAAACACCATTCTTAAAGTATCCATATAATAAAATGGGGTAGTGTGATGTTTTTAATTTCAGGGTATTACTGTGCAAAAAAAAGCCTTCTATTGGTCCAAAAAACAGTGATAATGGTGTGAGAACGTGAGTACACTCAAACTAATCAATCTTTTTAATCAGTTAATGAAATGCACTGATGCGTGGAACACTTTGTATTCAACTAGAATGGGGTGGTCACGTGTTGACCTACACATGGACTGATGCCAAGACAGGAGGCTTACTGTAAGATTCACATGGGCTTTTAGAATATATGGATGTACTCCCTGTGAGGCGAAGTAAGATGCCACACACACTTTGACTCTTAACCAGTCAGAATGTCTGACAAAGGACCTGTGTCGACCATGGGCCCCTCTCTCACATTCTCAATGTACTTTGCTGTAACACCCTTCAGCCACACACACACACACACACACACACACACACACACATACCAGTTGTCATGGTATAGATTACCCATCTACTGTTTTGCTTATTACTCACAAACAATGGACCGCCCCTCTGCTCCTTACTATCTGCCGATATTCCTCCTTCTAATTACACTCTTTCTCTCTCCCTTTCTCTGTGTCTCTAACTCGTTTTATTCTCTCTCTCTGTCTCTCTCTCTCTCTCTCTCTCTGCTGTTACAACTGACTTCAAAATCCATGACCTATCCCAGCTGAACAATATTGTCCTTCAAGCTACATGACAAATACTTTAACCAGCCTTTGCAATTTTCCCGTATATCTCTGTGGTCTTCTCTCCATACACACACACTAACACTAATTTCATATTATACACGTTCCTACTGCTGATGAACTGAAAGAGTCAGCCGCCCCTACAAAAAAAAAAAAACCTTGACCTTTCATCACCTTTCCTCACTAAGGTGTCATGGAGCTTCAGTGAATAAACTGGACATCCTGGAACATGAAGGGGATGGCCAGGGCTGTTCAGATTTTTGCCACAGGAAAGGTCACTCTGACAATGAGCTGTGTTCTTCACTCCGCAACAGTACAGGGCTGAACCTGGCCCAAGACTACTGGGTCCCACCTACAACCAGACTAGCTCCAGAGTGGAAAGGCCAGAAAGGCAGGAAGGGACCAATGAGGAGAGAGAGTGCAACAAAAGTGGAGGAAGTGTGTGTGTGTGTGTGTGTGTGTGTGTGTGTGTGTGTGTGTGTGTGTGCATGCATATTTTGGATTTAGCTGTGTGGGTGAGAGGGGGAGAGGAAGAGCAGATAGACCGGGGGGAACATAATGAGAAAAAGAGACAGAATACTTAAGAGAGACAGCAAAGAGGAGAGGAGGAGGAGGAGGAGCCGTGTGAGAGAACAAGCCAGAGAGAGAGGGGGAAACATGGACAGTAAGAGAGGGAGAGAGAGAGAGAGAGACAGAGAGGTGGGTGGGTGGGGGCGTGAGAGAGAGACTGTCACCATTATCTTTAAATACCACTCGCTGGCAGGAGGATAGGTTATGCAGAACTGACTCAGCCGTAGAGGTCAGCTCAGGTGTGTGCCGGATTGAATAACTTGTACAATTTCCAATCTGGCAGGAGCTGGAGACATTTTAACCTCTTAGAGGAGCTATTGGCTCCCCCTGCTCTTTAAGATCCTCCCTGATAAGGGCAAGCAGTTAGCCGGAGCCCTGCCGGCTGCCAGCAGCCTTTTCCAGGGAATTGGATTGCAGGATGGGGACTGCGGATGGGAGTGGTGGACAATTAAAAGCTTTGTCAATTACAGCAAACGCAGCCAGGACTGCGAGGCTGCTTTTTTACAAACTGAAAAAAGTTTCTTTTTTCCGCTAAGTGATTGACTGTGTATCCCTTCTTTTTTCAGTGTTGTTATTTTTGCTCGCTGGATGGACTGACAGGTTGAAATCCTGCCCCCTTCTCTGGTGGGCAAAAGTTGGCCTGGTTTTCAAAGCCTGACGCCATATGTTTGGAGCATCTTGTAAGGGGAGAAGAGAAAATAAATAAATAACAGTGCCGGCAAAATCCATGAGGTTGTTTCAAAAGACTTCTGCTTAATTACTTCTCTCCTAATCCAGAGCCCTTTACCTGAGGAAGCTCTTCACCCATAAAACAAAGCACACACACACACACACACACACACAAAATACCTCTTGTTTTAGACATTTTGTCAAAGACAATAGCGTACTCAATTGATGTCTGAACTGTTAATTCCTTACCGCATGCATCAGGACATACTGTGCCTCCAGGAGATAACATTTTTTTTTTTTTTTATCTACCAATAAACGCTCTTTGTGATAGTAAACAATTGTGTCTTTTGTTGGAGAGTGGAGCGAGGAGGATAATGAGGAGGACAGAAAGCCCTGGCCTCCTCCACCAGGTACACTTGATAGGGGGAATTACAGAGGTGGTGAACTGGCAATGGCTTTGTCTATGTTCCCAGCAGGTTCAACTCACCATAGCCCTCTCAACATAACACTAGAGCTGGGAGTCACAGAGTCATTCAGGAATCGTTATGGTTACGATACTTTTGCGCTCGATAATGAAAATGTCACGCTACAGTGATTCTGCAATACTCAACATATTGCAACAAGATTAATCTATGATATGTCACTAAATCTGTGTAAATGAAGAAGAGGGAAAAGTGAAAAGGCTAGAATTATTATTCACTGTATTTCACAACTGAATTGAAACAGTGTACAAAGAGCATAGGGTTTTAGCCTATTGCTTTCATTTGATACGCAACACCTTGAGGATACATGCATTTGTGACTCTAGCAAGTCAAATTGGCGGATGAGTCCATTTACAATCTGAATTGTATAAATGTTTTAGTAAAAATATCGATATTTGGAACCACTGTGCCAATAACGTATCACAAACAAGAGTTATGCGTTATATTGCAGTATCAATATTACAGTATGCCCCACCCCTACGTAACACAATGCTGGAATTCTGCTTTTCATCAGTTTTCATCATACTGGGTACATATTTAGCGTTAAGTGGGTAGACATCTCATTGTAAAACTGATGAAAACGGTCAGGTGTTGTGTTGCTTTAATGGCCGAAAATTTGCCAAGCAACAGGAACTGATTCACTACTTAATTACCCTCAGCTTGTGGATATTTATTCATATGTTTAGTTGTTTCTTTATGCATCATGCCTGTATTTTATCATATATTCTTTGGATCTTTGATCTCAGTAAAAATGTCAAGTTTTTGCCTGAAATTGCACTGTGCCTATTTACAAGGGCATTGTTCCCACCTCTTTTGGGGTCAAGCATCAAATGCTGGACTTCTATAGAAAGCTGAGAACCTGTAGTTTTCGTAGGAGACAGTCAAAATAACTGTGTGATGTACTGACAAAGAGTTACAGAGGCTAGAATATAGTTTTTTCTTTCTGCCGGATTACATGCATCTCTGAACTGACCACATTTTAGCCCTCTAGGTCACTTGATATCCCTTAGAAACACAACTGAGCCCTAGCACCAGGTCTTGTGAAGCTGTGTGCAAAAGTAGATCAATATAGAATGAAAATATGAGTGCTTTAGACTATTATTTGCCATGCGTTTTGTAAAATGCCTATGGATACTCCCCATAGGACTTTTTGTTATCCAAAATGCATACTGACAATCAAATGCTTACTGCACATGAACCCCTTTGTGTAGAAGCATAATCCTGGTCTCAAATGAAAGGTAACACTTTGAGGTTTCTTGTGGACTATTTAGATTGTATGTCAGGTGTTCTGATATAGACTGACTACACAAAATATGGAATAATTACAAAAAAGTCTCTATTTTTGCATTTACTTTGTTGGTTCAATGAGTGTGTATAAGATTCAATTTCTATGGATTCTTGTGAATATTTTAGTACCCAATATGTTGCATCTACTTATTGTGCTGCAGCTACACTGCAGCCAGAAGTCAGGGTAGCACCAAAAGCAGAGAAGGGGGATGGGGGCATTTTTTATCAAATTTAATTGAGACATAATAAAATGAATCTGTGAATGTAAAGCACTATAAAGATGTCTGGCGGGACACTGAAAATTATTGGGTTAAAGGGGTGGCCTTCAGGGACCAAAAGCTTCTATTCCTTCCTACAGTACATGCCCACCAAGTTGCCTGTGGTCTGCTGGGGGGGGGGGGGGGGGGGGGTTAAGCAAAGAAAAGAAGAAAAAAACTGCTAGTGTTGCGGTCATAATGAAACCCTTCAGTCAAGTCAAAGCTATAGAATAATTTATACTGAGGGTTTTTTTCTCTCTACATGAAAATCACTCAATACATCTATTCATCTCCAAACACACAAAGTGAAGGCTTCCCTTTCACAGACCCTGAATCATCACCATTGAATGGCTCAACCCTTCAGGACAGTACAATATAGTCAACTAATGTTGCTTGAATCTCATGATGTAAGTTTGGTCTTCACTTGCTTACTCACATATCCTCCAGGACCACTTATATCTTCATCATCCTCTCCCTACGTCTATCTTCGTCTACGACCTTCTGCACTCATTCTCCATCTCCCTCTTCCTTTCTCTGCAATGTGGGTTGCTTTTCATTTCTGAAAGAAGACACCAACTGGTGACACCACTGGTGTAATCTCACCAGTTACCTTTTTAAAGGGGTTAAGACTGATGGGTAAGTTTACAGAGTGTATTCACACCCGATGACTATGTTTGATCAAATTCATTGAGTAATGAATGTGGTATTTGAGAGAGAGAGAGGGGGGGGGGTATTTTGAAAGGCAGTGTCTTAAAATGACATAGTGACGCATTGTTATATTTCTGTGTCTAAAGTAGAGAAGTGTGTTTAGTGTTTATTTACAATTAAGCAGTGTTTTGCAAAATGTGTGAGGCTGACAATTTGATTATAGTAGCACAATTCTGGGTGATGTTTCGTTCCTTGAGTGTAAGGTCCCACTGTAATAAATTTGATTTGTATTCGTAAGCAAGCGGAAGAGAAAGAAAAACAACTGTAATTTTATCCAGTCTGATTTTGTGGGTCATGGCTATGGATGATGCGAATGTGGGAGGGAACCAGTGACCGTTAAGGGAGCATATGGCCCCTACAGACAGCTTATGGCCAGCTTGGTCTGGTCAGGGAGTACAAGTCAGGTCAGCGACTCCGGGACACATGACGAGATTGGGTGACCTCGCATAAGAATGTGAAAGGGATAATCTTCAACACGAGGGGTTAGCACCACCAGGACAGCCTGTCATTTTTCCCCAGACGTCTGACTCCTGTGTAACTGACACAATTACACCTGCCTGTCTGTCAGCAAGCCACAGGAGAGCACCGAGTGGTGTTTTTGCACGGTAGGGCTGAGGGCGTGGGGTTATCTAATAACCTCTTAAATTGTCCATAACGCATTAATCTTGTAATATTGTCTTGTAAACTGAGATGGACACTGTGTCTGTGGTCATAATTGTGAAGCCCGCTATCAGCTATGCTACATCTGAAAACATTACCTGTGTGTGTGTGTGTGTGTGTGTGTGTGTGCGCGTGTGTGTGAGTGTGAGTGTGTGTATGTGATGTGTGTGGTTTGAGGAGTTGATGTTACACAGTCACAGAGTTACATAGTCACAGAGTGATCAGGAATGGTGTTCCCCTCTCAGGTACTTATTGGATATGGTCAGTTTTCTGTGGAAGACTGCTTGAAAAAACAAACTATTTCAAAATTCTGAGGTACTAAGTTGACATTTTGAGATACAAAAACGAAATTTTGAAATACTAAGTCTGAATTTTGAGATTAAAGGTCAAGATTTTGTGATTATCATAATTGCAATTTTGACTTAGCATCTCAAAATTCTGACTTGGTATCTTAAACACACCTTGAAAAGTGTTCTTCATTACTGTCTAATATTATCAATCTCATCACAGAGTTTCTTATACTTAGCAAACCATGAATTCCTTATACCGAAACCAGTTTATTTCCTAGCTTGTTACGTTTACTTGATCATTAGTCTTGTTTGCATCAGTAGCAGTGATTAGGATTTGGCCCAATGTTTTTGCTCAGTTCATTACAGTTCACTGCTCCATGATGGAGGAAATTATTTCTTTGATGGTTTTCCCATTTCAGGCACCACCACATTTTCATTTGACTCTTTATCCACGACCCCTACAGAGCTCTCAGCCATGGACAAAGGCTAGAAAGCGTGCTGCTTTAGGCCACCGTCTCTCTTTTTTTCCTCCCTCTTTCCCTTTTATCCTCCTTTGATATTCTGATCCCAATTAAATGAATGATGGCAATTATTCTTTCTGACAACTCTGTATCGAGTGTGTGTGACCTGCTTTAACATTTTTCAAATTCTGCTCAGTATTATTTCAATAAAACGTTCATCATGATAATTAACCATTCAGACATCTAATTCTAGACAATTAATTTTCAGGGAGGACTAGCTAAACGTCACATGCGTGGTGGTGGCAAGGGGGAAATGAGGTATGGAGACTAATACAAAGCTTGTGCTTAGGTTAGGTATTGACCCACAGCAATCAGACAGGACACCTGTCCATTATGCAGCGATTACGCCAATCCATCTCAATAATTACATCTGCCATCCAAACATCCTACAGGATTTGGGTGTAATGATAGCCTTGGTTTATGTATTTCACAGTGCCACATCCAAGGACATAAAGTAGATCACAGTTTGACATTATGTATGTGAAATCTCTTTGAGGTGGTACATTCGTGGCAATCGTGCTATACAGAGTACTGAGTTTTTTTTTTTTTTTTGATGAAGCCAATTTTTTAATGAAGCCTGTTTCCCCTCTATAGTTTAGCCTGGCAGAATGCTGAACTTTGTATAACCACCACCACACTCTAAGGCCTTCAGCACCAGAATGTGGCCCACTTGTTCAAACATAATGCAATCAGCAGCCACAGTCACCCCTGAAACCTTTTCGATATACATAATAACTGTCAAAATAATTAATGAAACAGGCCCTCCAAGCATGGTATGCATTTACGTGACACTGTCTTAATTAAATTATCTGTTAAATATTTAGTGTCCTCAGAATTACCCTGCCAGATTTATCACACATGCTAATAAAGGCAGGAAATACTCATTTAGTCGTGCTGATGAAAAGTAATTAGGCATTTTCAAGGTGATTTGCTACTAAGTCTATGCGGTCTCTGCTTGAGAAGCAACACTTATATGACTGCATGCATGCTTCTAAATGATGGTGATTTGTTCAGCTAAGCCACTGTGTGCACAGGACTGTGAGCTCTATGTTTACTTTCTTAGTCAATTCACAATTGAGAAGATCCCTCAAGGCGCGGTATTGTTTAGTCTGCAAGGTAAAAGTCTCAGTCAAGTCAATCTTGAGAGAAACAGCTGAGTGTTTATAATGGCAACTCTATTAACCCTTGATAAACTGTATCGCAAAATGTCTACATGATACTAGTAACAGTATTCATCACAGCACAGCATGTCTCTTTGCCACAATGAAGTTAGTTCACGTCTAAGCTTTTTTTAACCTCCTATTTGACACAAAGAGAATGTGACAATTAATGTTCAGCCTGTTTATTTCTTTCTTGTCCTCAAGTTATACTGAATAACACAACAATTTTCAACAGATTAGCTAGGATTAGCATTTTCCACGGTTCTACTGAGCCGTTGCATAGCCCCTAACCCCTGCTTTGTGTATGATTGGCAAAATGGCGCCAAATTCACATGTTTCTGTAATTAGAGCACCAGGGCAAAACTGTGGCATAGCAGAAATCTCTTCAATTGAGTGATCAGTGTGAACTTCTCAAAGGTATGGCTTAATCTGCGGCCCCAGCATGTAAACACGGAGTCTGACTGTCTAAAAATGGTAAAGTACACCTCTTTTTGCCCCACTATTGGGTGGTAGTGTAGTGACTAAGGAACTTGGCTAGCATGCAGTAATCACAAAGTCATGGATTCAATTCCTGGCTGCCACTCTTGTGTCCTCGAGCAAGGCACTTAACCCCAAGTTGCTTCAGGGAGACTGAGGTCTGTAAGTGTCAGCTAAATGCATAAGAAATTAAGTACTATGGCTGCTGGAAATAATAGTAATAAAATACAGACAAAGGAAGTTGTAAGAAATGCTCATATAAACACCAGCTGAAATATTTTCTCCTCTGAAAATGACCTTAACTGCTCGGTACAGCTACATGTAAGGCTTTTCTAGGACAGTATGTGCAATTAGGTAACATGGTCAAATAAGCACAACTTGTCTTTTAAGTCCAAGATATTTACTTCTGTGCTTTTCATTCACACATCGTCCTCATTGCCATCTTCTTTGCTGCATGTGATTGTAATTTCTAAGCAACACAGTGTAATCAGAGTAGACAGTCTCTTGAACCACTGCATCACCCTCACAGCATCAATACCCATCCACTGTTATCATTATTGAGATCAGTAATTGTACCAGAGGTCCAATCAATAACCATCACAATAGCCATGGCAAAGCAGTAATGAAAGATATAAATATAATAACATAACATGATGTGAATGTAGTGAAGGAATCACTGATTAGGATACTGACTGCTAGAATGATGTGTGGGAGCTATATTGCTTTGTTCTGCAGTCAGGCAGAGGTAAATTAAATTGATGAACATTCTTACAAATGAATGAATGACACAAATGAACTTAGCAATCAGATGCTCCATTATTTTTATATTAGGCCAGCTTCATCCCAAAAAAACAAATTCACAAGATCTGTTGTGTGCTTTTAAAATACCATTAGAAACCGAACGCAATCCGTATTAGCTGCTTGCAATCGCTCTCTAGTTAATTAACTAGTTTGTAAACATTTTAAGTTGAGATAAAGGCTTTCAAACACAGTGGGGGGATTTGAGGAGCATTACCCCCCAAAGAGACGCAGAGGTGCTGGAGATTGCGGTAAGCCCGTCACCCCTTGGCCCCTCTTGTGTTTGACCTCAGTTGCCAAACTAAGAATGCAGAATCGGATCGGAACGCCACCGCCCACGGCAAAGTCTTAAATGTAGGCAAGCATGTGGCCCGGCCAGCTGGAACATGTTCTACGTGATTATGAACATGTGTTTGACGTGTTTATCCTGAGGAGACCCGGAGAACCGGGCAGACACCGGAGCACAAATGGACCCGCTGGTTGCCCCGTACGCTCAGATACACAAATGCACACGCGCGCACGCACACACACACACACACACACACACACACACACACACACACACACACACACACACACACACACACACACACATTCAAATAAATGTAAACCGCACACAGAGCACACACAAAACATACTCAAGATAGCCATAGACTTGTTTAGACACTCAGATGCACTAATACAATTGCACACACACACTGAGAATGCAATGGGAGGTTTCCCTTAAACTTAGCCCTGTTCACTGAATGTTCATAATTAAACT
>NW_027468729.1:245000-265000 GCF_046254945.1 Alosa pseudoharengus | reverse complement strand
TATGAGTAATACTTAAAATCGTTGGTAACACTTTACTTTAATGTGTCGCTGTTACAGTGTACTTACCTAATTAGGTACAGTGGTACAACCTGTCTAACAACATGTACTATCAGGTACTATCATTGTACTTGCATAATGTATTTGTGGGTACCTACATATAGTTTTTACATTGTAATACTGTAACAACACACAGTACATGTGAATTTTACATTGTAATACTGTAACACCACACAGTACATGTGAATTAGTAGACCTGTTCCAAGACAAGACCTGTTCCAGTTTATTCCACTGTATCAAAGAGTAACAAGGTTGTAGCAGCACAGCTGTTACATGTACACTGAAGACAATGAGGCCTTGACTGGAGCTAAGAATGCTTTGTATATCAAATCTATCATGACCAGATTTACCCCATCCAGCAGGTCTCAGGTCAGCTCTTTGCCTCTGATGAAAATGTAGGCAAATTGGCAAAGTTTTGTAAAAGCACTCAGTATTAGTAGGTACCCACAAATACATAATGCAAGTACAATGATAGTACCTGATAGTACATGTTGTTACACAGGTTGTACCACTGTACCTAATTAGGTAGGTACACTGTAACAGCGACACATTAAAATAAAGTGTTACCAAATCGTTTATGTTATTTTTTGTTAAATCACAAATCATTTTTACAGTTACAAATCCTGATACACACACACACACAATACATATGAGACGCTTCTCATCCCTAAGGTGGTGCAAAAGTCTGTGCACTTGCAGAAAATATGTGTAACTGTAGGACAACTTGTTGTGCCTAGAAAATTGATTTGTAATTGTAGAATATTTTTGTAATGGAAAAATATTTTTAACTGTAGGATGATTTGTAGCTGTAAAACCGATCCGTACCCGTAGAATAGATTTGTAAGTGTAGGGCATATTTTGTAATTTTGACAATTACTTGTACGGATCATTTTTACAGTTACAAATAATTTCTACAGTTTCAAAACGTTATACACACGTACAAAACATTTGAGTCTAATATTCTTCCATAGAATTCAGCTTATGTAAGATAATATATTCATGGTAAGGAGTCATTAGAGTGAGAGAGAGAGGGAATGAGAGAGAGAGAGGGAATGAGAGAGAGAGAGAGAGAGAGAGAGAGAGAGTCTGGGCTGGTGAGCGCTTGCCAGAGCAGATGGGGGAAGCACATGCTCACCATGTGCCTGGGTCTCTTTCTCATGTCATCAGGTCTGCTGCAGAATATGGACATATATGAATATTTCAGTAGAACAGAGACACAGAGGTACATACATGCACATAGACATACACACACACAAACTGATATGCACACATTCAGGTTTTGCAGGTGTGTGTGTGTGTGGGGTGTGTGTGTGTGTCTGGGAGTGAGAAAGAAAGGGAGAGAGAGGAGGGGGGCGGGTGGGAGCGTATTTACATTCACTATGTGTCAGGGGCGGACTGGGATCAAAAATCGGCTCTGGCATATTTGGCCCAAGCGGCCCTCAAATCGGTCGGGCACACCTAATTAAATACAAAATATTTGCATTACCCTTGAATATGCATATATGTTCAACTGTCATGGAGCACTGAAAGTGATGTAGGCCTCATTGGTTATTTCTCTGACTGATCAGAGGTAGGCATGGAGCATATGATATATTCAAGTAGGCTAACAAGCAATTATTAAGAAGAGTTTCTACTTGAATTCAAAGTATATTTTCTAATTATTCAATGGGCTACAATTGACAGCAGCACAAAAAATTACTGAAGCCTATGTGTAAAGAGTTAAATTACCCAGATTGTCTTAGACATTGATGTAATTTATACCAGTTATCACTGTATGACAACTGAAACAACACAAAATAAACAGGGCTGTTGCTGGAAATATTTTATTCCTGTACTACCTACCTACATTGCTGGTACATTTTGGAACAGTACAGCTACATGAACTAATTATCTTTAGTGTCTTCCAGTAGCCTATCGTATAGGTTATATATACAGTAGCTTAGTTGGCTTGTGCATGACGTGACATTTTGTAACCTACATTTCCGTCAGTCTACAGTCTTTTAGCCCTTCTTTACCATGATAACCCTTCCAAGATAGAACCCTTCTCTACTTTGAGAGACCAACCACCACTCATGCCATCGATGTTTAATTTTGGGCGTCTGACGGAAACTGATCAATCTGACCAACAATTAACGTCGATTTGACACTATTTTGCTGTCCGGGTTTGCAAATCATTCATTTAGAAAATTTAAGTTGGCAATTTGTTATTATAATCACAGCACGGCCTTACTATGTTATCATTAAGCTACCAAATGATTACATTATCGCAATTTATAAGTCATCATAATCATCATAGTCAGCATGGCATGTCACAGCCTACCTGCTCCACCACGGAGTTCTTATCATGTGTCCTCAACTAGGCTCGCACTCTCCACCTGCTCACTGCCCCTTGCTCTGTATGCTTGTTTACATCCTCGTTCAAACTCAACGAACTTCAACATGTTGCTGACATAGGCTAGCCTACTTGCAATATTGTATTTTTGAAGCTTCTACATTGGTGATCATTTTGCACAATTGTCACTACCGGCACCCGCCGCAATTTCGTGTAGGCAACTTCGATTAACTTTTGACGCGCTCACAGAATCCTGGCTCTGAGCCAAAATGGGAAGGGTGGGGCCTGACGTGAGCTGTTATTGGATCAGTCCAGTGTCAATATTGAAATGTAACCAATGGGCCGCTGATTGTCCTTCCTTTGGCGCCGATCGTTGACCAAAATAATTAAATTATATATATAGCCTATTCTATCGGCCCAAAAGGTGCGTCGGCCCACCGGGAAAATGCCCGGTATGCCAGATGGCCAGTCCGCCCATGCTATGTGTATAGGGAAGAGTGGTTGACAGAGAGAGCGATGGAGAGAGAGAGAGAGAGAGAGAGAGAGAGAGAGAGAGAGTTGAGAGACAGGCCAATGGATAGAGAGAGACACAGTGAAAGAATGTATCCAAGGGCAGTGTAACTGAAATTGCCCAGGCGAAGACAGCACGGGGTAAATGTCACGCCATGAGCCACTAGCCCTCTGCACGGCTGTGTGTGTGTGTGTGTGTGTGTGCGTGTGTGTGTGTGTGTGTGTGTGTTAGAGAGAGAGACAGAGAGATACCCACTATCAGAGTGTGTCAGCTTGGCGCCGCCACCCCTGGGAGGATGTCAGGCAGGGCAGGTTGGAGGTCCAGGCCCCCCCATGCTGCTCTGCCGCTGGCTGGAACGCTGTTCATGTAATTATGCTCTGTGGGGAGAGGAGCTCCGGAAATGGCACATACCATCCCCACCTCTACCACCACCTCCATCACAGGAGTCAGACACGCGACCCCACAACCCACACCTGCAGACGGTCATTTGTTATGTGAAATGTGCTGATGCACGCACTGTGAGTCTGTGTGTATGTGTATGTGTGCATTCGTGTACCTGTGTGTGTGTGTGTGTGTGTGCGTGTGTGTGCGTGTGCGTGTGTGTGCGTGTGCGTGTGCGTGTGCGTGTGCGTGTGCGTGTGCGTGTGCGTGTGTGTGTGCGTGTGTGAGTGTATGTGTGTGTGTGTGTGAGTATGTGTGTGTTTGTTTGTGTGAGTTTGGTTTTGTGTGCGTGCTGAGTACATGTTTGTTTTGCATAAAGGAAATGAATCTAAACCCCAGGCTTGTGTGAAATTCACATCCGTTCTGAAGGTCATATCATCTATGCCAACTGCATATTCAGATTTTTTTCAGAAATGTGCAGTGATCTAACGTTTTACCATTTGGGAATAGATATTGAGAATTCACTAACTGAAAACTGAAAATAACTGAAAATAACTGAAATTTTTTTTTACCAGAGACTATCAACAATAAATTCCACCATAATACATTTAACATTTCCTTTCCAAAGACAAAATATTGAGTTAACCTACGGCAACAATACCTGATATATTACAGTAAATCTAACAAATAGGTATTCAACAAAATTAGTGAAGCTTAAGAAATTAGTGAATCTTAACTTCAGAAACATTAACACACATTTACAAATAGCTGACATTAAATGCTCTGCTATAAAAGGAAATACTGCAATGAATGAATCAATCAATAAATAAATGCATGAATGAAGAAAGGAATGAATATCTAGCCTTGGTAAATGTATTTAAGTATTTAAGTAAGCAACTGCAACCTTCATTTATAATTTGAGGAATGAAAATGTTGAGTGGTCACAGATATGCAAGGCATGCATGGCTCATGGCCAGTCATGATGTTTCCTAGCACTTCAGATGTGCTCCTAGTGTCTTCTTGGCAAACTCAAGGAAAAACGGTGACTAAGAGCCTCCCCCCACCTTGCCATTAGGTGGTTTAGTGAGTGTGTTGCCTTCACTCTGAGAAGGAGAAAAGTAGTGAAGGTCAGTTAAATCTGTGGTTCTTGTTCTATGAGTGTGTGTGTGCACATGTGTCTGTGTGTGTGTGTGTGTGTGTGTGTGTGTGTGTGTGTGTGTGTGTGTGTTTTTTTTTGTGTGTGTGTGTGTGTGTGTGTGTGCGTGTGGGGGCATGAATGAGTTAGTGAATATAACGTGAAAGTATATTATGTGTGAGAGAGAGAAAAGGAATGAGAGTGAGCATGTACATGTGGGTGTATGTGTGTGGGGGGAGGGGGGCGTAGGGAGGGGAGAGAGAGAGATGGTGTGTTTCTTTAGTAAGTAACTCCAGAGTGTGGTTGGTCTGAGAGTTTTGTGGATGAGGCTTGTGGATGTGTGGATTAGAAATGGGAATAGGTGGGAGTGGAAGGTCTTGGCAGGTCCCAGTTGACTGAAGCATGCGTGCGTGCGTGCGTGAGTGCGTGCGTGCCTGCGTGCGTGCGTGCGTGCGTGCGTGCGTGCATGCATTGCATTTGTGTGTGTGTGTCTATACAGGGAGTGGGTCTCCAAGGGTCTCTAAAAATCCTCAGACTGTCTTTTCAGGCATGAAGATGGTGTCTAGACTGCCAGTCTTGTGCTTGACAGCCCAAGCAGGCAAGGCCATTGTTTGATCAGAGGTGCTTATGTGTGTTTGGTGTGTGTGTGTGTTTTATGTGTATGTGTTTGTGGTGTGTGTGTGTGTGTGTGTGTGTATGTGTGTGTGTGTGACTGTCTATGGCCATCTACCTATTTATCTATATATCCATCTATCTATCCCCTGGGGACAGTTTAATAAATGTTAAATAGTCAATACATAAATCAACACATTAGCTCATGTAAACTGTTGCATCATGTACTTTCTTAAAAATAAGTCAATAAAGATTTTATTTGATGACAGTAAACTGATAAGGTATTGTTATCAATGACCATGTTAGCAAGTAGACATTTACTCATTGCAGAGTGTTACAGTAACTAACTAACTAAACTAAACTGGGTGATGAGTATGACTGAAGTATGACTGAATACCAACCTAGCAGTGCCTTTCTTAAGAGTCTCTAGGTTACACCCTTCCTTGCACCTTCCCCTGCCTCCCCTGTCTGAAGCCACCTACATTGCCACAATACATTTGTTCAGATTGAATGTGGGGAATTATGAGTCTTTACATAAATCACTTTGCTGAAGTGAGCCACGGCTGCTCTTGGGTTCTCTAATTGATGTTCTGGCGGTCAGCATGGCGGTTGATGCAGCGGTGCCCTAAACATCGTCCTTTGCATGTAGGTCTCTGTAGGGATGTGAGTGTGTGTCTGAGTCAGAGACCCAGTTCTGTCGATACGGATTCCCTTTTCCTAACAGGGAGGCCATTCTACCCATCTGCACTAGATATGCAAGACAATCAGAGTTGGAGGAGACAGGAAGATGTGTCACCTGGGATAGCTCAAGTTAGTAGTACTTCAGTTTTGCTTCTTAGAATCCACCATTTACTCAGATAGCTTTCATCAGTGTCACTTGCAAGCTAGTTAACCAGTGTGCTTGGAGACAAGAAATTACATCATGCAGAAAAGTTTAAAAACGAAACTATCTGATGAAGCCATGGAAGAATAAGCTGAATGGCTATAGATCAGGGCTGTAGTGGAGGCACCTCTTGTTTTTCCACCAATTGCAACTTTTAACATTCAAAAATCACACTGTGTTATCCACATTCACAATATGTACACTCATCAACACTCTAGGGACCCTTTAATACCACTGGCATTTTTTATAAACATTGGACAATAACCTCCACCATAATCAAACATGTTCAGAATGCCTTTTTAAACATCTGATAACACATGGTGCAGTCCACCTTACCATGATCACAGAATTCATAGTTTATTCACCTCTTATTTTACCTCTCCAACCCTGCCCCAAATATAAACCTATACCTTACAGTATGTTGTTCTGTCTTGTCTAGAGATTACACCACTAACTACACAGTACTGCACAGAGCTGCAGCCACGTGGAGCTACAAGCATGCAAGTTTCATGTGCACAGGTGTACCGGGGTCCCAGGTATTGTTGCCTTGAAATCTCTTAAGGAAAAAAAACCATTGTAAAATCCTCCATTGCCTTTTTCAAGAAGTTGCATGTTACATCTACAAAAACAGCACACCCCTCCCCATGACCCGAGTTCCTACGGTTTGGGCAGTGAGTTCCAAGCGCATAGAGCGAAATATGTGGTGGTGGAACAATGTGCAGTGCTTTCAGGAGATAACATCAGATTTCAGTTGTCTGCAGACACCTTTGAACTCCACTGGAGGTAACAGAAAAATGATATTTGTGTAACAGAGCAACTGTGTATGTTTAGTGGATTTGTTTTCATATCCCGAAAAAACCCTACATTCTCTCAGTACCTTGAGTTGGATTTAGACAGAATGGAAGCACTTTAGGATGTCATCAGCTACAACAGCACAGCATGAAACTATGGCAGTATTTGTCTCTTTAAAAGAGAGTCATAGGGTTACACACACACACACACACACACACACACAATCACACACACACACACACACACACATACATACACACACTCATATATATCAGCAAATGACCAATACAGAAGAAATAGCTGCCAATGAAATAGCTACCAATACTGATGACCGGGAAGACAGGAAGCAAGACAGCGTGGAGGCCATTACTGGTCCCCAGAGATGCAGAGATGGCCAGAGCAGCAGGCACAGTTTAACATGTGATTAGTGCTGAACTTGGAATGGTCATTTGAAAGTCTGTCTATCAAGCAGAATATTTTATCCCTTTGTGTGATCTTGAAAGAGTCTAATTACTCAACAGACTTCAAGGGTCATCTCTCTCAGCTGCCCACCCCCCCAACCAAACACACACACACACACACACACACACACACACACACACACTGCATTGAACAGGCCTTTGGTGGTGGGGGTGTGCTGGCGGTGGTGGGAAGTTCATGATAAATGCCCTGTCTGTAGCCTGCCTTAATAGGAGGGATAAACCGAGGGCTAAACTGATGGCATGTCACTTACTATCAAAGGCAGCCACCTCTCCCAATTATGATTCTGCTGCTGACCAAACCACCATTGCAATATTAAAAACAATAAAAAAAATAAAGACTGAAATAGAAGGCTCATACTATATCAGGTTTAAGTTGTATGTAAAATCCATGTAACCGCAGATGAACCAGCATTGTCTCCGTTTTCATGAGCCTAAAAGAAGTCATAATACACCACTGTTGTTCAACGCTGTCTAATTGATTCTATGGTGAGAAGTGTTGGGTTTTATGCATGAGAAATCAAACCTTCTGCATGTCTCAGGCATCATCATGGGATTTACTTTGTTTACCTTTTAAAAAAAGGAAATGTACACATTAAATGTTAAATGACACCTTTTTATTGTCAGCTCTGTGTGTGTGTGTGTGTGTGTGTGTGTGTGTGTGTGTGTGTGTGTCTGTTCCTCTGTATATATGTGTCGGTGTGTTTGTATATGTGCATTGTGTTTATTCTGTGTGTGTAGGTGTGTGTGGGTAGGCGCTTCAATGTACAATATGTATAGAATGTATATTTTTGTTTATATTTAGATCCATTATAATATTTGCCAATTATTTTGTACAATAACACAGAAAATTACCATAATGTTGGGTAGATGAATCCTGCCTCATTGGAGACATTATTGGACATTATTTCTAACATCCAGACAGGTAAAATAATTGTAAAATGTATCAAATAAACGTTGGTGAGAGTGAAGAGAGAGAGGCCTCAGTTTTTAATACAAGTCGTTTTAGCACTTGGTATCCATTTATGACAATATGATGGATAGGAAACTAACCAATGGTAACACAGTTTCAGAAAAGTATATTATATATAGATATTTTATATATAGATAGATTTATAGTCATGTTGAAGGTTTAAAAGAGTACAGTAAACACTTTTCACACATGATATAAACCACAAAATGTCTGAGATCATTCGAGTTTGTAGGCCAGTGGCATGGGAGGTAACCTGTAAGTCTGACCAGTCCATTTCCCATCGTTGTAAAGTTCCGAGTAGATTCAGTAACACTTGACCACACGAAAGAGGAAACAAAAGAGTTTAGAAAACAGTCAAGTCTAAAACAGATATATTTATCAATAATGCACATTGTATCAATGCTGACTTGTGATTGGTTGGACTTGTTGATGATGCACCTGTAAAGTCGGCTCTGTTGATTGGTTTCTACAGAAACAAGTAAAGGGCTCAGATAAACTTGACGATTGACAGAATGCTGTAAACAGGCTCAACCCAGATCAGCAATATGTCTATTTCTCCATTCCATTTGTGTTTGCTGTTTGTTCCATTTTCCCATTTAAGCTCACGTCCAGTCTGCTTTTGTCTTTTTTTTCTTTCTTTCTTTTTGTCTTTTGTTGTCCACGTTTGATTTAGTTTCTTCTCAGAGAAGGATTTCAGTGTGTTTCTCAGGCCTGCTGAGAACAGTTTAGAGGCCCCAGTGCTGATCCAGGACATTAGTGTGTATTTAGTCCCAGCGACCCCCCCACTGCCACACACCCCCCACCCCACCCCCAGCCCAGCACTACCCCGGCCATGCCCCCACTGAGGCCCAGCTTGTGGTCCTCCAGGGCCCAGCGGCAGCTGGCTGAACATGATAATGATGTGGAAAAGTGGATGCTTTTGTTGGCCGGGCGCATTTTGTGCAAATTCACGCTGTCTCGGGTATGTCCACGCGGAAGGAGCTAGCAAATCCTTTTCCGGGCTGCAAAAGTGGAGAGAGACAACAAAGCATTTAAAGATGTCACCTCACACAAACACACTATTCTCTCTCTCTCTCTCTCTCTCTCTCTCTCTCTCTCTTTGCTTGTAATGTCAGCACCACGACAATGGCCACAAATCACACTAAAAATTAGCAATGACACAAAATGAGCACTGCCTGAGCAGAACGAAGGTGAAATATGCGAGAGTGCACATGCAGCAGGAATCTCATGGCGTGAATGCAGAATGACACTCTCACATGACACTAAAGCCACAGTGTGCTATCACTTGGGGAGAGGTGATGTTTATGTCAGCATAGCAAGCTCATTTAGATCCATCATGCAATATCTGGATTGCTCTCGCTGCACTCACTGTCCCATTTATCATAAGCTGATGTTCAGAACATTTTTATTATTGACGTCATCGATCTGCATGACCACAGCATGCCAATGGGCAGATGATCACCTGCGTTTTCATTTGATATCAAGCAGTCTCTGGCACCTAATTAGTTTACAGTAACATGTGACCCATGTCACATTTACGACTCAACTGGCCCAGAACCATAGATAGGGCATAAGGACTTCAGCCAGGTTAGAAAATGTTCTTTGATCAACAAAATGTTTCATTTTACAGAATCAATTTACAGGATGACTGTATGTTACACCACTAATAATAATTACAAATATGGTCTATGGGTTCTCTAAATCATGACAAATATACAATAAGCATACACTGAGCATACATGATTCCTCAGAAAAAGCATACTGGGTTGTCAGTAATCTCTTTTTCTGCTCAAGTGACAAAAAAAGTGGTGAATTGAATGTTGAAATTGACTGCAAATAGGCTGGCAGGATTTGAACAGGTAACAGGCATCAATTTTAAAACTGGGTGACACATTTCTAGTTTATTGAAAAGTATTCTATACAATGCCGTCTTGTGAAGACTGTTATCTTGTATGTCTTTTCAGCTTTTTCTTTACTTTTCACAAAGCAGTGAATTTGCAATGTGATGTGTTATTTTCAGAAGAGTTTAGAAGAGGTTATTTGACTACTTTATGTATACGCCTTACCTTTCGTACTGTACAAACTCATTTTACTCCATTAGCAACTTGCACATTTTTTCAATATTCACAGAGCTCTGAGTTTGCACCATTCTTTTTTATGAAGACCAACTCCTTTCTGTAACCTCAGAGGAACGATAAAAGCCACTGCATCAAAGTTTGACAACGAGCTAAGTCCATTATCATTCCTAAAATTTTGCAGTGGCAGGTGGTACACAGTGAATTAAATTATGACAATTTAATCCTCTTACACCTCTTGACACATACCGTTTTTAGCACATTTACTTCTGTAAATATATGGTTAGCATCAATGTGTTGTGTCTAATTCTGCATTCTTTCATTTTCGTTGTTTTTTTTTTATTCATTGCTCACTTGAGGCCTAGCACAGATGGTGATGATAGCATAATGTAATGTTGGCAATGACAAGCATGTGGATTCAATGAAAAGTCACAACAGACGTAGTGCTATCGACTCCTCTGCTCTCATGAGATAGAGTGGCACCCCAACAGTGGGATGCCACTTGAACAAGAAAGGGACAAAGTAGCTGGGGCAATTTGAGGAAGATTCAAGACAAAAATGTTGGACACATCAATTTGAATAAAAAACATTTTTTATTAGATTTGTTGTTTTTTTTGAGTGGGGAGAAGGGGGAGGTAGGAAGCGCCTGTCAGGCGTATTAAGGAAAAGAAAGGGGATACTTAGAGCCATATTTGTAAATATATATTAGATATATACATATATGAAAAATAATGGCCCTTGGTTTTTGCAAAAAAAAAAAAAAAGTTGGACCAGATTTCCTGCAGTGGAGTAGTGGAGATTTGATGGCCTAGATTATATACTCACACAAATAGTTGGCTCTGTGAGGCGTTCGAGCACTAGGCAAGAGAATGTCTAATTCTCTTCTCTCTAGCGTGCCGTGATGTGACTTCTCTTTGCCAAAGGTGGAGAATGATCTATCCCCTGTTTGCACTTGGCTTTCAAGTACTACCTCAGTATCGGGCACTGCGTCCATGCCAGGCACGTGCAGGTTGCTACGATAGTCGGAGGCCTGGCGACTGTCCGATGGCACGAACGAGGGCATCCAACATCGGTCGGAGTGCCCCAGGGCCTTACACTCCTCCGTGCAGTTGGAGAAGAGGTCAGCTCCTGAAAAGCAAACAAACCAAGAAAAAACCAACAAGAAGGTGAGTTGAGCAGGAAGTGAAGGAAGTCTGTGGAACTGGAGACTACTGTTGTTTTACAGCGCTTCCTGTAGAAAAACTACACCGTCTGACACTATTCCTAATCTCAGAGCAGATTAACATCTCCCAGACTAGCTCACCAATCACATCTGCATCTTACAGTGTGTGAAGGTTCACGCTGAAAGCTGAGCTGCAGCACATTCCTTTACCCTTCATTTTTTAAACATATCTAAATACAGCACTTTAAAAATTAATAAAGAACATTTAGCACAGTGGCATGAATTTACTGAACTCTATTGACTCTTGATACCCTGGGAGAGACTGTTTTCCCCAGCATCCCGAGGAGCAAACACATTTATTTTGAGGCGTGTTTGTGTGTGTTTTTGTCGCTGCTGTCTGTAAACATAAAGAGGCCTTACAATCCTGTGACACCAGTTGTGTGAAATATGAATTGAGACAATGGGTGACATCAAAGAGCGAGACGAACAAGAAAGGATTCAGGGCGCCTGCCAGAAACAATAACCCACCGAAAGCTACAAAACCCTCAGACTCGTTACCGCGCTGTTTGAGTTAATTACTCGCATTTTTGAAAAGGAATAGAAAAGAAGGCAAAAAAATGAATAAGTAAATATATGAATAAATAAAACAGGCACAACGGCATCACTGGGAGCTGTAACAAGGTCCTCAGGCAATCTCTCCCTCTGCCTGCACATTGAAATGGGTTGAGCTCGTCTGCACTGGGACAATGTTGGAGGGGAGGATGTAGGAGCACACTGATCAAAGCCCATGTGAGGATAGAGAGGGGGTGGAGAGAGAGAGAGATAGAGAGAGAGAGAGAGAGAGAGAGAGAGAGAGAGAGAGAGAAGACAGAAGGAGGGGAAGAGTAGGATGGAGAACAAGACACAAGAGACAAGCCATGTGTGTCTGTGTATGGTGTGTGTATGTGTGGGGGGGGGGGGGTTTCAAGGTGTGCACACATATATGAGGAAGTGCGTGGGAGTACGTTTAGGACAGGGAGTGACAGGGCGAGAAGCTGGGTGCAAGAGAAGGTGGGAGAGATGGAGAGAGAGAGAGAGAGAGAGAGAGAGAGAGAGAGAGAGAGAGAGAGAGAGAAAGAGAGGGCAAAAAGAATGTTCCTGACTTTTCTCTAATCTGCACTTGGTAATGGAAGAGAGTTTTACTGAGGAAGATCAAAGGGTCTAGTTAGACGAACCTGGCCCACTGATAAACCTGAGACTTCTCTCTCTCCCTCTACCCCTCTCTCTCTCTCTCTCTCTACCTCTCTCTCTCACTCTCTCTCTCTCTCTCTGTCTCTCTCTCTCTGTGTGTGTGTGTGTGTGTGTGTGTGTGTGTGTGTGTTATGTGTGTCTGCTAGGGTAGGGTTCTTGGAAGACAGATGGGCATAGGGAAAGGTGGAGCAGATAGAGAGGTGAAAAGAGAGAAGAGAGATGAAAAGAATGTCAGAGCCTTCTCTCATCTCCTCTGAAAGAATATATATATATATATATATATATATATATACATGCTGTGTGTGTGTGTGCGTGTGTGTGTGTGTGTGTGTGTGTGTGTGTGTGTGTGTGTGTGTGCCCACATCACAAATGCACATCTGTGTGTATCATGGCATATGTGCGGGGACTTCTAAGAGGCTGTGCGCTGCAGAGCCATTGAGAGTCGTGCTGAATATGTTCAAGGCAAATGAAAGTTGTTTTCCCTCCTCGGCCGTGTCTGGGCTCGTGATTGGGATTTGTTTGTTTGCGTCACCCTTCCCATCACTGCACGGGGCCAAACAGAAAAGCAGGAAAACAGTGACTAGCGATGACAACCTCCACCAGCAACTGTGCAATCACAGCAGGACTTCATCATCAAGCCCTAGTCCCCTGCAGCCCCACACAGACACACACAGACACACACACACACACAGACAGACACACACACACACACACACACACACACACAACCCACACACACACACACACACACACACACACACACACACAACCCACACACACACACACACACACACACACACACACACACACACACACACAACCCACACACAAACATACACACACACACACACACACACACACACACACACAACCCACACACAAACATACATCAACATGCATATTAAACATGCAAATGACCATATAATCCTCCCCACGCATTCTTCTTTTTTAAAAACATGCATTCCATTAAACACACACAACTCTCTCTCTCTCACACACACACACACACACACACACACACACATGCACACATTCACAAAAAGAAAGCATCAAAGGTGACATAAAAGCCTCATAAGCGGTAAGCCTG
Organism: Alosa pseudoharengus; assembly: GCF_046254945.1. Lineage (NCBI taxonomy): Eukaryota > Metazoa > Chordata > Actinopteri > Clupeiformes > Clupeidae > Alosa > Alosa pseudoharengus. The sequence goes on along the minus strand of NW_027468729.1, from coordinate 251,291 downwards.
GCCTCGATTTCCCCACTTCTCATTTAATTGATGACTCCATTGACGTGGCCACAAAACGAGCAATCTGGAGACAGTGTAGCCAGGACCATTGATCTTATCCCATAACTTATTACGTGCATTGACAAGCTACAGAAGTGAAGTCGATATCCACAGAGAATGTCACGTCAATTTCCGCTACCTGACACAGATTACTAATTGGATTATGATACTCAAACCAGGGCTACTTCTGCCCTGACATTTAAAATCAATAATGCACAGGTTTGGGAGAATGTGCTGATTTAAATACACTAGACGGGAAACACAATTCAAGCTGACATCAAGGTCAGAGGCTCCACAGACGCACCTGATGAATTCAAAATGTTGTAAATAGGCATCAACAACGTATCACCCCACTGTTGCTTCAAAATGGGAAACTGTATGAGCCTGTAACCTTGTATTAGTTTGGTGGACACATATGTGTATTGTTGATGAAGTGCCACAGTGGGAGTTAACTAGGGACATACTGCAGCCTTTTCACTGTGGAAAATCCATTTTCTACCATTTTACACATGCAGTTCATTCATCAGTCACATCAGCGCATGACCTAGAAAGACAAATTGCATTCCTTGTCCAGTGTGCCACTAGAAGCGATATTTCCAACACTTGGAAATAATAAACCCAGGTCTTTGGCATGGAGCCCTGCAGGCTATGGACTCAAACGGTTAGGCCCACAGGAAAGCGATACCATGAAACTGCGATGACAGGAATGATTTGATTAACGTCATCTCCTTCCATACCTAATTAGTAAATAATTGTCAGTGTAATGTGCCCAATCTAATTGACTAATTTGTCACACCTCTCTCACACAGCAAACAAACGCTGAGATAATGATCGCTTTAAGAGTAGCCCCCACACCCCCGTCCAGACTTCCTCCATTATTTTACAATAATTTAAAAGCCTGAATCGATTTTCATTGCTATCTACCCTCTCTGTGGTTTCCACTGAACAACAGCCTTAATTTAGACTGATATCCAAACACGCACCATGCGATTTACACTCGCTGCTTCTGTTTGCTTGTGAATGTGTGTCCCTATCTCTCTCTCTCTCTCTCTCTCTCTCTCTCTCTCTCTCTCTCTCTCTCACACTCACTTGTTTTCTGTCAATTGTGTCATTTCTGTTCATTTAGCGTGAGGAGGAGTTTAGACTGTTACTGTAGATTTAACTCACATTTGCTTCCCTAACAGTCTATCTCAGTGTATATTTTATCTTCTGTCTCCCCTGCGTGTGTGCGTGCGTGCGTGCGTGTGTGCGTGTGTGTGACCTGCCGGGCCATGCTCATACATGATCTGCCATAAAATGGCCTCCTCACTTGAGAGGGACTTGCTGAGGCAGTGGAGTAGCCCGTGCCCGCGGATGGGCCTTCATGGTAACCTTCATTTGATAATTGGCTATGCAAAAGGTCTGGAAATGAATCACAGAGCACTGAGGTGTTGAAGAGTGCCAACGTGTGCTGCAGACAAAATGAGGAAGGAGAGCACCCAAAGGGGAAAGAGCCCAGATATGCCAGCAGAATCGCAGCCTCTCATCGCCGCTGACCTCAGTCTATGCCTTTCAAACGCAGACTTGCCGCCCCCCTTCTCTCCCCTCCCAGTTCTCCTCTTTCCTTCATCCTTTTTTCCCTTTTTCCGCTTTTTTTTGTTGCTCTCTGCGTGTCTCAAACGCAACCTACTTTAACTAAAGCCTGATCAGATAGTGACATACAGGTGGTGTAGAGCACAACCCAGTCCATTTGTATTCAATTCCACATGGTTCAGAAATCATACTTGGCAATACAACATCTTGACATTTGCAAAATGAGAGCTAAATGTCAAAACTCTTTAAAGTGAGGTCAGTGCTATTTAAAATCAAATTCTTACCAGCCCTGGATTTTTCAGTAATTTACTGATCAATAGATAGGCCATGTATAGAATATATCTGATATGCGATTTGATTACCAATGCATCTAGGCTTCTTTCCATCTGCTATACATTGCCAGTATAGTGTGTGTGTGTGCCTGAAAGAGAGAGGTACTGAATGATTTTTCCCGTGTTTTTTTTTTGTGCGTGGCCAAATGTTTACTATTATGAAACCCAACTACCGACCTGTTACTTGAGACTAAAGAAAGCGGAAGTTTGATAACAGGCAACTTAACCCGAATTTGGTCAACTTTATGGTAGAACGTTTCTCGTGTACCGTTCTCACTGTAGAACGACCATCGGAATGTCGCTGTTCCTTCAGCACCACATCACATAATTGACAATGCTTACCCGCCGAATGCCCCCGGTTGGTTGCGTCGTGGTCACTGTCGCCTTGTTCACTGTCCCCATGTCCACTGTCTTTCGAACTTACAATGTCCGCTTCCTGAAACGCCGAACTAAAACCAATAGGACAAAAAATGTGAAGAAAATTAAACTGCACCCAGTTACCATGCAACACTTCAGATGTATGTCTCAGCTGTAATTTAGTGGCCTTTGGGAGTTTTTTTACTGTGTGCAACGACGCTGAGTATGAAAGCTAAAGAGGTCATTTTTCAGGGTAGTGTTGTAGTGAGGTTTACTCACCTGTTAACACGACGGGGTCTGTCAACCAGGTAGCTGAGTTCTGCTCGCTGATGCTTCGTCTACAGCCATACACACACACACACACACACAAACACACGCACACAAAACAGTGTGAGATTTGATTGCAGTACACAAGAACAGGGGCTATAATTAATTGGCAACAAAAAATATCATATTACTCTAGAGTGGCTTACAAAGTGTAAGTGGTGAAAACAAGAAACGCTTATATTTTAATTGCGTTTTATTGTTGAAACGCATAAGTGGTAGATCCAGCAATGATGCTGTGATGAAGCCCGATTTGCAGGCGACTATGATAAAACCACCTTTGTTCGATTGCAGCTCTAGCCAACCGTGCCCAGCATAATTAACATTACAGTGCCTTTAGCCCGCAGTCACATCACCTCAATTTAAAAGGAACGCTGTGGTTGTAGACTGCGCAGAATTTCAAATATATTTTGGGTCGCCGTCGTTCAAGACTAGTAAATGCTCACGGAACTGCCATCATGTCATATGTAAGGCATCTAATTAAGCCTGAAGCTGTGGCCTCCTGAGCAGAGTCACACCAAACTGAAACAAGACAACCTCATTTATATTTATTATCCATTACCTGAATTTAATGGCATATATTTTATTTTGTAATTGCAAATATTTTGTTTTGTAGTTGCTCTTTTAAACCATGTGTGTGTGTGTGTGTGTGTGTGTGTGTGTGTGTGTGTGTGTGTGTGTGTGTGTGTGTGTGTTATATAAAGCTAAATAATGCAAAATAGTTAACATGTATAGTTAACATGATCGAAAAGGCTTGCTCACCTCACTGGACAGGATGCTGCCATTTGAAATGATGTCTGGTTGTTGGTCTGTATATCCGGTGACTATAGCCCCACATGGGTTGTGTTCTGTGTCAGTACTCCTTGAAGGGCTGCAGGGCTTTAAGAACATCAGGTCAGTCTTGGCAGATTCGGGTGTCAGACAAACCTGGTAGCAGTAATTCTGGTTTTGGTGATGAGAGCCAAAACTGCCGGACTCCTCCACTGGCACTTGCGCGGCACTGCTGGCGGTCACGTTAGTGCTCTGTACGAGCATAATGTCAGACTTGCTGAGCTTCTTTTTCCGTCCCCGCGCCTGGCGGCCACAGCAGCATGCCGGCCCACCGAACCCACAGCACATGCTGCAACAGTCACCCGCCAGACACGTGTAGATGTTGAGTTTCTTGTCCTTTTGGCACCGCACGGCCAGCACGATCATAGCCAGGAGAAATATGAAGGAGATGGAGCCAAGCGCGATGATTAGGATGAGGGTAAGATCCAGAGAGCCCTCTTTTGACTTGGAGGAGCTCCGGTCCCCGCTGTGGTCCGGTCCCACGCTGTCCACCAGCATCACACTCAGACTGGCCGTGGAGGAGAGGGGCGGCTGGCCGTGGTCGCGTATCTCAATCAACAAATCAATGGGGTGCGGTGAGTCCCTTTTGCTGGAGACCCTGCGAGCAGTTCTCAGCTCGCCAGTCCTCCAGTCCATTCGAAACATACCTTGCTCATTCCCCCTCAAAATACTGTAGGACAGACGTGCGTTCTCGCCGTCGTCAGCATCCATGGCGACTATACGCGTCACCAAGTAACCTGGCTCCGCAGAGCGGGGCAAATGCTCTTTGGCAGTGCCATTCTTTCCCAAAGGTGCAATGACCGCTGGCGCGTTGTCATTTTGGTCTACAATAATAACATTCACTGTGGCATTTGATATTAGCATGGGGGTTCCATAGTCTCTCGCCTGTACCATGAAGCTGAAGTCTTTAATTTGCTCATAATCAAATGATCTCACTGCGTAAACGTAGCCATTTTCGTCGTTAATGGACACAAAAGTTTTCACTGACATGCCCTGTATGTCGCACTCCAATATGGAGTAATTAACATGCGCATTCGGTCCCATATCAGGGTCTATGGCACTCACAGCATAAATGTAAGCACCTGGAACATTATTTTCTGTCACGTACACGTCGTAAATTGGCTGCGTGAATCTGGGTGCATTGTCATTCTCGTCAGATACATGTACCTTAATAGACTTACTTGTGGCGAGGGAAGGTACCCCCTTATCCTTCGCCACAACGGTAATGGTGTATGAGTCGGCATTCTCTCGGTCAAGGGGGCCATCTGTCACTATTGTGTAGTAGTTTTTGAAAGACGATTTGAGTTTGAATGGAACGTCTCCAAGCAGTTCGCAGGTAATTTGGCCGTTTTCACCGGAGTCGCGATCCGTTACACTCAGCAACGCGATCACGGTACCCGGGGCAGCCTGCTCGCTCACTGACTCTGTGACGGTACTGAAACTGATCTCCGGTGTATTATCATTCACGTCGATCAATTTCACCAGAACTTTGCAATGCGCTGGTACAGCATTCGGTCCCAGATCTTTCGCCTGAACGTATATCTGATGCGTATTACTTTCCTCATAGTCCACTTCACCGGTCACTTCTATCCTGCCTGTTCTGGAATCTATGTTGAACAAATCTCGAATTCGCGGTGGGTTGTGGCTGCTTAGTGAATAGACTATTTCTCCATTCTGCCCCTCATCCATGTCAGTGGCGTTCAGCTGAATGACCAGCGTCCCCACTGGAGAGTTCTCCTTCAGGCTGACGGTATACACTGATTGATCGAAAACGGGCGCGTTATCATTGGAATCCAGGACTCTTATCACAAGCAGTGCGGTGCCCGTCTTTTGAGGCACGCCGCCGTCTACCGCGGTCAGCACATACTTGTGAACCGCCTGCTGTTCTCGGTCCAGCGGTCTCTCTAGAACCAGCTCTGCGAATTTGTTCCCGTCGCCCTGTGTTTGCATGTCTAGGTAAAAGTAATTGTTGGACGTGATGTCGTAAGTACTAAGCGCATTTGTGCCCACATCAGGATCGAACGCGTTTTCCACTGGAAAGCGAGTTCCGGGGATTGCGCTCTCGGTGATCTCCACTGTGATGTCGGTTTCAGGGAAACTCGGAGGATTGTCGTTAATATCCAACACTTCTATTTCAACACGGAAAAGCTCCAGTGGGCTTTCCAAAAACACCTCGAGATGAAGGAGACATGGGATAGTCTGTTTGCAGAGCTCCTCTCGGTCGATTTTCTCATTGACATATAGCGCCCCGGTTTCCAGATCCACTTCCAGGTAAGGGGTCCGCGAGCTGGGTACCGTCTGGAACCTGCGGGCAGAAAGTTTGGTTATGTCCAAACCCAAATCCTCGGCGATATTCCCCACCCGAGTTCCATGTTCCTGCTCCTCTGCGACAGAGTAGTGCAGTTGAGAAAGCACTCCATCAACGATAGAGAAGAGGAGAAATAACAAAATCATCTCCAAAGAGAAAGTGCACTTAGATGTTGTACTCCGTCTTCTGCTGCTGCTCCCACCGTCGCCGCTGCTGCTGCCCGGATTAGGAATGTCCCATTGCCTCTGTCCATAGAAAAACACACACCAGACGGGTTTCCAAAACAGCAATTCCACAATGTTGGCTCACTTCACCCGGTAACCATGTCGTTTCAGAGACCAGAGCTGTAGCCATTTGATCCCAGTCCTACCGAATCCTACAGAGATTCGGGAGTTTTGTGACCAGACTGAACATTATGGGAAGGCGAAGGCAGGTTATCCGTTTGCTTTGGAGAGCTGCGTTCAATGTCTGTAAAACTCTTACACGCGCATAACATGTAAATAACTAACTCTAAGATAAACTCCGTTT
>NW_027468729.1:105000-240000 GCF_046254945.1 Alosa pseudoharengus | reverse complement strand
AGGGTTCTCTGTCCTGGAATCCTATTTTTTAAAAGGCATGTTTTGAAGTAATACAATAGGTTTGGTATTTCTTCAAATTTATTTGAATGGTATATGGGCATGGGAAAGGCAGATACTTGTCCATCCATATGCTCTATGCAGTTCTGTGTTTCGAGCCAGAATACCCTGCAAAAAATGGAGAAAAATCCATCACAGTGTAACAGCATGCAAGTGTTTGCATAAGTGTCTTTTAGATCTTGCTGGTTTCTGGCCCAAACTTTTTACTTTTGATTACTGTTTCAGGTTTGAAATGGAAACCCATTATGTACAGACTGAGAGCATTCTTCTTATTGTAGATAAGTGGGTGGGTGGTTTTTAAGCCAGCATCCCTAAATTAAAGGTCTCAAACTCCTGCCCTTCAACACAGTTTCATACGGCCCCTTGTTTGATTTAGATTTCTAATGAGATTTGGCCTGCACATTAATTTTGCATTTAAAAAAAACAAATCCCACATTACCTTAATTAGCATTTGTGAACTGCAGTTGCATAGACTAAGACCTATTCTGTCAGTGAACGCTACCGTGGGTCTGCCAGCCAAAATAATCAGAAGATTGAACCATTTTAAAGGGAGGCAGAGCTATTACTTGCAAATGTGGGCCAGCTGTCATTAAACTACACATGTAAGCAATCATGTAGGCTACTGTAGCTCTGAAGCAACATTAAATGTTCACCTGGAGCATTGTCAGTGTCAAGTATGGACAATGTAATTTCTTCTTGATCGAGTTTCACTGAGGCAACAACCTGTCTGTTTTGCAAATAGAACAGTAGCCAGTGAGAGGGAGAGAAAAGCATCATTATCTTGGAGACACGTCTTTCAGTGGAACTTCTCCCAAGAGTCCAAAAAGAGTGTGAGGCAGCCGTGAGGGTATAGCAAAGTTATTGTTTGTTTGTTTGCAGCAGTAGCCAAGGTCATATCATTAGGAACCAATTCTGAAAGACTGAAAGTGAACTATTATAGGCCTACTGCAGGTTGCTGCCCACAAATGCATGCTATATAGAAAGTAAACATCAGTCTAATATACAATGGCAGAATATTTTATGGACAGTGTGCCCCAAAGCAGGAGTTATTATTATTATTATTATTATTATTATTATTATTATTATTATTATAAGAGTCTATTTGTATAGCACCTTTCATACACAGAATGCAGCTGTGCTTTTCATTTGGCCGTATTTTGAAAATGTTTCTCAGGTGGAAATAACTGCTGGGCTAACCTCCATAAGAATGGCTTCATGCACTTCATAAAAGCACATAGATAGGCTAATGATAAATTACGATGTGCAACAAGCTATATTTATCAGGGGTTTTAATGACAGCTTTTTCTCATGTCCTATTGTACTGGCCCCCAATAAGAAGACCACCTGGCACGCTGCCCGTCATTTGAGTTAGAGCCCCCTGCCCTAACACAATATATCTAGTCAAGAAATCTAATGGGTTTTGTCCATTCAAACAAGTACCTCAGTTGTTTTCTACCAATGGAAAATAAGTGCTTTGACATTAAACATTTCCTTAGCATCTGTTTCAGTTCAGAACAAATATCAGTTTGGAATAAAAATAAATCTTTTTTTTAGAAGGAAGGCACTAAAATAGTTAATTCTCTCCTGGCCCTCTTTCTCTGTGTGTTTGTGTGTGTGTGTGTGTGTGTGTGTGTGTGAGAGAGAGAGAGAGAGAGAGAGAGAGAGAAAAAAAAACCTGGCCACATTCATTTTAGAGGGCAGATGACAGGTCTCTGAAATAAGCAAAAGAAGTGTTGCATAGTAAGAGGTCAGATCTTGTACTTGGGGAAAATATGCATACAGTGGACGTCACACATGACTGCATTCAAGGCCCTGTTCACACAAGTGTGAAGGTCACTAAACCATTGAAGGATGTTCTCCCACTGCATCTTGTATTTTATGCCCTTTTATTTCGGATTAATTTTTTTCCCTCTTTTTGTTACTTGCAACTGGCAGGCAATAACCTGTGAGCAAAGAGGAAAAGGGGGCGAACACAATACAGATGACTTTAGATGAAGGACAGCCTGGCTGCTATGATGGATTGCAATTCATTCATTATGGACCAAAAAAGCCTGCAGTACATGAGCTATGCAAATGGAATGCATCGGTTTGTTGGCCCTGCACTACATTAAATTGTAACCTATAATGGGAATCAAATTAGACTTCCTCATTCTTATGGATGTTAGACCGGCTGCTTTGCTTGTAAATGTACTTATTTACTCCCATGCGTTGTGATGAGGGCGAGCCGAGCTACCCTTTCAAATGCATCTCTCTCCCTGCCAGGTTGGCGGAGAGCCCTTCTTTCCTGTCCTTCCTCTCATGCTGGAGCGCCTGTTGCCTTGGTTTTACACTGACATTTACAGAGATCAGCTCAGACATGCTTTAGCATGAATGAATTACGGTGTGCCGCCATGGAACCCCGCGACACAGGCATTTAATACATGATTAGATATGAGGCGCCCCTGATCTCAGCTCAGTCTCTGTGCGTAATGACACTCGCTGCTCAGCTTTACAGTACATTTATATGCTACTTGATTTACTGGCCTTATCTGGCGCCGTTCACATCAGTGTAGTCGCATGATATGACCTAACTAGTACGGATGACAAACTGCGGTTAGACTATCCATGGTGCCCAGAGAGGATACAAGAGGCAGCAGTAGCCAGACCAACGGATACCCTGTCTCTGCTGAATTACTGAAGCTAAGCAGGCGTGGGCTTGGTTAGTACTGGATGGGAGACCTCCTGGGAAAACTAAGTTGCTGCTGGAACTGGAAGTGCTGTTGATGGGTGGCTAGTAGGTGGCAATCTTCCCTCTGGTCAAAAAGCAATCCCAATGCCCCAGTGCAGTGATGAGGACGCTGTGCTGTAGGAGATGCCATCATTCGGATGAGGACAGATGAGGTCCAGACTCACTGTGCTCATTAAAGATCCCATGGCTCAGTCTTACTGCAAAGAGTAGGGGGTCCCTGGTGTCCCTGGCTAAGCCCTGCTCATTCAATGTAGTTTTCTATCTTCAATGAGCAATGTTGAAGTTTATCTTCAGTAAATGAAGGTAAGGCCAATTAGGTTTATTGCACAACACCAGCTACACTGCATTGGAAATATTCATGTGTGATCTTCATTTGATGGTTCTCTAAGGATGTTGGCCATATAGCATAGCAGTACCAAACACAAACTATCTAGAGACAGAAATGTAGTATTAAATAGTAGTATTAAATGTCTAACACAGGGCACTAATAAGCAGATAGAGAGAGAGAGAGAGAGAGAGAGAGAGAGAGAGAGAAAGAGAGAGACGGGGACAGGTTTCATGCACGTGCAGCCTGTAAACTACAGTTCAAAATCTACGGATCCCATCACCAGCTCATCCCTAGTAATCACCATCAGCTCATCCCATGTACTATCAAAATGTGGGCTACATTGGAGGAAACAAAGATGAAAAGCACCTCAAAAGGCCTATGTGGCGTTGTCAAATGTTAAATACATCCCTCACAATCTTTTCACAATCTACTTTCTTCTCAGTTGTTGATTAGTCGAGAAGCAGCGAAATAATATATTTGTCTGATTCCCTCCATTTACAACACACATCCAGGAATAGGCTGCAGGCAACTGCATTACTTTTGCTATTAGAATTTGAAGCTTCTAACCCTCAGTGTCAGAAATCACCATGGCCACCATGTGAATATGGTCAGTAAGTGGTAGTTAGTGAGGTAAAGGGCTCCTGGTGCTTCGATAAAGAGCTTCATAAATGTGATGTTGCTGAGTGCCGTATGTGAGCATGATTGTATATTAAGACAAAGCCAGCAGTTGAAAACCAGTTATAATGGCTATACTTAGTTGTGCTGTATATCCAAGGACAAAGAAGGACATGCTTGCAAGAACATATGTAAGAATTTGATTTGATTTGTGAGACGTCAGAAATTACTGTATTGTGCATGAAATAAATTGGCAGTCATTTTTAACCGTTCTTTGCACTGAAAATTACATATGTTCTGGGATAAGCAGTCAGATTTCATTAACCAACATAGCCTTCTTCTTAACTTTTATTTGCTTTTTATTTTTGCATTTATTTATTTATTTATTTATTTGTTTGTTTGTTTGTTTGTTTGTTTGTTTATTGTTTATTTATTTATATTCATTTGTTACTTTAATTTATGATTGTGGATATAAGCAGAGGACTTGTTTTACCATTTCATTTTTGTACTTGCATTTTTAATCTTTGATATGTAAATGCTTTGAAAATGTGAAATATGTAAATGCTTTGAAAATGTTTTCCCTGAACAAAAAAATAAATAAATAAAATGATAATGATAGATCAAGTGACAACAACTTATTAATAAAAAAAAAAACATATTAAGAGAAAAATATGATTTATTGTTTATTTGTGTAAGACTGTCTGTAACGCAGCACAGGTGAACTGACAGCACTGTCAGTGCCATGCAGAATGAGGGCTACTGCATTCGTCCTCTCCTGAGCTCAAGGTTTGCTGGGTTGAATTTTAATTTCTGTGGTAGTGCAGCATGTCAAGGCCGAGGCCTGGGATGGTGCAGAGCAGTAATGACAAATGTGTGATAAGTGGCTTGACATGTTGGCCTGCTCCCTCCCTGCTGGTTGCCATTTGTAGCTAATTATTAAATTACATCCCTGTCCATTTGGCAGATATGAGGGAGTCAGGAAGAGGGATATACCAGCCGCAGCCACGGAGATAGCTGAGCCATTTCCTGTTGCCCTCGGCTGCCACTGTGTCCCAGCCACAGTTTCACATTCAAATGGCCTCATTTGAGCTGAAGCCAGGCCTCTGCACAGATGTGATCCGTTCGCCACAATTTGCCATGTGGTCTTTGTATGTTCTGCGATGCATTCTCCTTTGTCATTTTCAAGTTGGAAGCAGTCGGTCCCCAAGTTAGATTTAAAACACAGAAAAGAGAGCTTGACAATGGCTGCTGGAAAAGACTGGAAATGCTAGTCTCTCATGTGGCAATCTGGGGAATTCCAATGTATTGACATACTGTAAGCGTTACATGTTGTGTTTAATCTCTAACTGGCTTCAACCGTCAAAATGCCATGTCGTTTTGTCTTACTACAACTTGTAAGCTTACAGATTTTGCCAGCGGTCCACTAAGGAAATATGAATGGGCAAATGTATTTTGCTGTTACTAACCCTTTGCTCAGATTAGCAACAAATAAGAGCAAAAAACACATGCCATTTGTGCTTGATGGACATTCCTGGTCGTGCCTGGCTCGTGGTTACTTGGTTACTGAACTAACCCTTTTTTTCAGTTTACGTCTTTATACATCCTCCTCTATTGTTATCTGGTTGTTAGCCTACTTTACATAAGCTACTGTAGATCAACTATAATACTCTTGGTACTGGAAGTTTCCTAGAACCAAAAAAGGTACAAACCCACGGTTTTTGAGATTTAAAAGTGTTTATTTCTCGCTACCTTTTACAAAATATAAGAGAAAAATTGCAAACATATAAGATCTATACAGAAATACAGCTATAGGCGCATATTCCACCATCTTACACAATTATCGAGTTGAGCAACGAGCCAACGTGCATCATGCTGCCGTCACGCTGCCTTTACTCAGATTAGGGTTGCTTTGCTTTCGGATTTGTTGTTCTTGTCTATTTTGGCCCCTTCTAGCTGGCGGCATAACGACCACTTGTCTCTTGCTTGGCCCTACGGTCACACAGGCAACATAGGACAGAGACAACTCCAGTGTCACTGAATGACCGTTACTAGCTCGAAAACAAGGGTGTGCTTCATGGGTAGTTGCTTGCTAACATGCTAATGGGAAGTAGGTGACATTTCACATCACCTCAGATGGTTACAAACACAGTTTGTAGCTTTAAAATGGACATGAAATATTTTTTTGAGTACTGTAGAGAACTAAGGGACTGTACGATATTTACCGGGGGGGGGGGGGGGGGCTAAGAGAATTTTTTAAGCCTTAGGGGAAGGCCCAGGAGAAATATTTTGGCCTGGGGGGAGGGCCGAGGAAAATTTTTTTTTTCCTGATCCATGATATTTTTTTTCCCTGATCAATGATCCGTTTTCGATATTTTAAAAGGTTTGTAAGCCAAAACATGATTCATGTCTCTTAGAGTGGGCGAGTCCAAAAAGTCGCAACCCTACCTGAATCTCCCACAACCCCCCTCGTTAGCTTGCAGGTTTTTAAACATGGCGTCTAGTGAATACATGGCGTCTGAGAATATACTTGGCCTATAAATCTAATTTACTTATTTACTTATTTAAGTATGGCAGATGCATGACAATTTAATTGATAATTTAATGATGCTAATACACTACCATAAATGAGAATTGTATTTTGCCATGGTAAGAAGCTGCAATGTTGAACATTTATACTTAATAGGGGACAGTGGACATTACTTTTGAATAGAAGATGAGGCCCTATAGCTAATTGTGGACATGAGCTAGGGCAGGGAAAGGTGGAGGGTAACAATATGTTTATGACAGTGAGAGTAAACATGAAGTTGTGCATGACTTGTTTATCTTATCAATTTGCATATATGTATCACCAATAACTCAAAGAATGAGTGAAAAACCAATTCCATTTAAATCTAATTAAGTGGACAAATAGGCTAATTGCTTGCATATGTCTTCTTCCACAGCATAGTATCCCCTTTGCTTAGCATACCTAGGAAACTTAACGTTAGCGTAATGTTCAACAGGTCCGACTTATTTATCGGTTGTTTCTCTTCACTGTCCTGGCTCAATTATTCCAGTTATTAATAAGGCGTCATTGACCATATAGATCTACAGCAGTACATTTAGGCTAACATTACATGTATTTTGAAGCACCTTTACAAATCAACCTGTGTTGTGGACAAAAAACATCACCAACAGAGCAACCTTCAAGAGCATTACTGGGGTTATCAAGCAGGCACCTTCCTTAATGGGTGTTTCATTGCATTAGGCCCACAACACCTCCAAAAGGTTCAACAGTGGTATCTGGTGTCCCAGACCCACCCCCCTCCGCACTCATGATAGGTTCTCTGCCAACAAATACCAACAAATTCTTTGGTCATAAGTGAGCCCTGATCCTAGCACTCACCAGCCATCTTGAACTGACACGTAACTGTTAAAAACAGCACTCAGTGATGCACTTATTCTCACTGTACTCTACCATTTTTAAATTGTCCTTAAATTGTTGAGAATTGCTTTAAAACTTAAACTGTTTACCATGTTGTTAGTCGCTTTGGTTAAAAATGTGTAAGCCAAATGTAATGTAATGTAATGTAATGTAATGTAATGTCATTCCTCTTTGTTGCTGTGGCCGTTTATTATGGTTTATGAACCGCCAAGCCCTTGATGTGGGCACCCACAAATTTCTTGCTAACTTTTGCAAAATATATGGGCACAAATACTTTTATGCAGAAATACGGCTATCTATGAGTTACCTCCGCCATTTGGGGTTAGAGTTTAGTTTCTAGCAACGTACGCAGCCTACATCACGTTTCTTGGCAGTCACTCAGGTCACTCAGGATCTGTATAAAATAGACCTCTCATCTTTTTTGGCTCCGACTAGCTGGGGGCGTAATGCCCACTTTTCTCTTGTCGCTGTAAAACGGCAACTCTAGAAAATTAATGGCAGCTGGTCACTTTGTCTCCATGCCCTGTTGCCAGTCTGACTGTGACCACTGGGTAAAATGCCCCCTCTAATTGAAAACGAATGGCAGCTGGTGGCATAGCCATTGTCTCTTGTCTGCTATACTGCTTCCCCATCCCCTAACCCAGCCCCCCCCCCCCCCCCCCTTTGCTTCCCCCGCTCAGTTCCACACTCAAATGTGAAGATGAGAGAGAGCGCTCTCGCAACACTGCCTTGATCCCTGTCTCGCTTCACCCATGAAGCATCAATGACATTTACATTCTCATTCTTGGCCTCCCCCCTTCCATCAACACAGCCAGCATCAGCTTGATTTCCCCCCATTCTCATTCTGTCTCCACATGCCTGTAATCATTATTGGATATGATGATGGAATTTGCCCGGACACCCCTTCCAGCTCCAAACCCCCACGCTCTGCCTAAACCCGCCCTACCCCCGCCACATCTTTATTGTTTCTCGCCGAGGCTGATAAATACCAATTGAATGCAGGCAAATATTTGTATTTCCCTGCAGGTTCGCGCTGGCTGTCGGTTTAATCCTCGCTTTAGCGCTCACCCGTGCTCCGCAGCCGTGGCTCAGTGATCACTCGTACACCGCACTTCAGACGCGGTCCTGTGACCCGTGCCTCTGCTCACTGCATGAAGGTTATTTGGAATAAATATTAGCGTCTGCGTATGACTGGCACGCACCCTAAGACGGGTGTCAAGAGCGGCAAAGCTATTTCCAATGTAATAACCCCATTCGAATATCAGAATCGCTTTCACCGGGCACATCAAAGTCACCTGTGATGTTTCAGGTTGTAGTTTGGTTATTGCATTTCAGGCCCATCCCTCCTCCAGGATCCAGCATTAGTGACGGAGGGAATATTTTGATACCCCATTGTTTTAGCCAATGCTTATCTAAGCAGTCAATTAAGAGTGAAACTGAATTTACATAAATTGATGCTGAGTCCTTTGAAATGAAACCAACTGATGGGGAAATGCAAAGCTGGATAGCTGAAGCAGCCATGCCGATAATGTAGACAGTGCTTAGCTTAGCTGGGATCTGGGGGATGTAGCCTACTTTCAGACTGGCCTGGCAATCCAAGAGGTGGATCCGTTAAAACTATCTTTAAAGGGCATGAATGGTATAATGACACATTTTGCTGACTGCGTTTAAATGTAAAGTGCACTCCAAAACAATTACATCTCCCAGTGTCTCGGAGAATCCCTGACCATGTCCTCCGTTTATCTTGCTGGGCAGTTAGTCTGTTTGATGTGCTTGAAAGTGATGTGTCAACTTATTTGACAACTGTTACCATACTGTACACCTAGTCAATTCAAGTCACTTTATCAATATAGTGCATTTAAAACAACAGGAGTTGACCCAAAGTGCTACATTTACTTTTTCTTGCCTATTATAGTTCAATAGTTCAACATTTTCAATACATTTTATTCCTTTTGTTACCCTGTGTGTGTGGGGGGTCAGCCCTATGTTCCCACAGCCCTATGTTCCCACATTTCTAGGTTAGGGTTAGGTAAGGGTTAGGGGTTAGGGTTAGGGTTACCCTAAGGAACATAGAGCTGTGGGAACATAGGCACACTCCCCCCTGTGTTAGGTCAACACCATCCATGTTTGAAACTGACATCATGTAAATTCCTGTTTAAATCTTTACAAAGTTTTTCAGTTAATTAATTCAACTTATTTGCACTGGTTTAATAGAAATAAACGAATAATTAAATTCTGTATTTATTGTCCTAGAGCTCATCAGTGAATCACTCTCAGGGTGTGGCCGACTGAGAGGCCGTGTGTGTTTCCATTCAGGACTGTTTACTCTCCGGGCTGTGACGCCAGGCTCTGGGGGATAATGATTGCATTCTCAGTGCACAGGTAAAGCTCCCTCCACAAGTGATGCACAACCCATTCTGATAGGGGTGCTCGGTCTAGCTTGCCCTAGTGCAACCCCCTATCAAAATTGATTTGAACTCCTATCGAATGAATTGCTGTTCGATAATGGCGAAGGTCGTGGCCAGGGCCCGGCGCTCCATTCTACCCTTCAAATTAGAGAATTTCCAGAAGGTAATTATCAACTGTAGGTGCACCGGGGGTCAACTTAATTACATCTTCTGTGTCACATAGCCCACATAGCCTTTGCCAAGCATCGTTTGCACCTGAAGTCTAATGAGGCTCTAATTACGGCCTGGCAGACTAAGGCGCAAAGTGCATCTGCTCATGGGATGGGAGCAAAGCCATATGTCACCCTCATTACTGTACATTACACACACATCTCCTTAGCCAGTGAGACAAACGAGCAAAGCACAACAATGGCATGCAAGTCACTGAGGCTGTTATACTCATTGGTTGTTGTTGTTGTTGTTGATTTTAGCTGTTTTTTTTAACTGAATGCATGACTGTAATGAGGACTGGATGTGTGCAAAGGGGGAGGGACACTTGATATTAATTACATATTGTGGGGTGACAGGCGGAGAAAGATATAATAGAGTTGCACATGAGGCAGTTTGTATGCACCGTACAGAGCTCACAGTGCACAGTGAAAAGGGAAGGCTCTAAAGCAGGGGTGTCAAACTCATATTAGGCAGTGGGCCAGATTTGTTGGAATGAGACCTCATGGGGGGGGGGCGTCATTGTCATGGTCATTTTCATTTCTCTGCATTGGTATCAGAGTGTTGTTAAATGATATACTCCTTTACTATACCCACTCATGACCAAACAAGTACAAATCATTCACTCGTTATATCCTGTTCTTTCTCACTTGAAACACCTTAATTCCATGTCAGTTTTTTTGCCTCTTCCTTCCTGAGGATGGTTTGTAGTGCTACTGTAGGTTTAATCAATTTATAGCAGAAATTGCTTATTACAAATTGTAGTAGACAGCTGAATGTAAATATATGTTTGACAACCCTGCTTTAAAGTGTTTAGAGGTGTCGATGTATTCCTATGTCCCTAGGGTCTAGTGTTAACTGGCCTACATGTGAGTGAATTTATCAAAAGCCTTTGCGTGATAGAAAAACAAAACAAAAAACAAAACAAAAATTCAAAAGGGATACATTCAAAGTAAATAGAATGTGCTTGCATTGTGCACACACCAATTTATTTATCTTTGTTTGTTTTTTTGTATTTATATATCTTAACTTTAAAAGTGGATAACAGTTAAACATTTTAACTTACCGTGTGCTAAATCGAACCAGGAAACCAAGGATCTTGGACCTGGTGACCATCGGACCCCTGGAAACATATGCTTCTGTACGTAGTACTACTAGAAATACTCGTAAAATTATCCTCCATGCACATACTCAGTCATGGCTTCTCTCTTATAAGGTGCTTATACAGACCAGGCTAATGTGCTCCTGGATGATTGATTGAGTCTGTGTGTGAAATCTGCTGTCAAGTGAGTCAGTGCATCAGGGAAGAATGTCTGATATGACATCCACTGCAGGGGAGGGAAAAAGAGCCCGTTGCTCGCTCTTATTAGTTCATTCAAATGCATCATTGTCGCTCGGAGTTATGCCCTTTTTCCTTAGCGTGAGAGGGTAGTTGAGGTCTTAACTTGACTGACAGAAAGCTTAAAAAGCCCAAGGTCCAAATCAAGGTGTCTGTTTCATTTTTGTTTTGTATTGTTTCTTTCATTGGCGTGCCAGAGGCCATGAGTGAATGATTTGTCTCTGTTTCCATCTTTTCAAACAAAGACTCAGTTGTCACACCCTTCACCAGGCTCCACACAGGGCCGCATGCACAAACTCACACACCTGCACACATAAACACATTCATCTGACACCTCCTGCATTGCGCTCTTATCTGCTTTCACCTCAGTGCTTTATGTGGAGAATGCTGTGGGATAGGATGTGTTTCTGTGAGTGTGTGTGTGTGTGTGTGTGTGTGTGTGTGTGTGTGTGTGTGTTGGGGGCGGGGGAGGGGGGGTAGTCACTCCTGGCCCCTCTGGTGCACGCAGAACTGTGTTTAACCATTGTCAAATCCAGCCAGGGTTGCTCTTCGCCGACTGCTTTCTGCCCCGATTCTGTTTAAGGGAAAAGTAATTACTTTTTGCGGGCTGCCTCAATGCTTTCAAAAGCCTCCGAAGGCCTATTCCCCTGCGACTCACTGAAATTCACTTAAACCGCTTTTGAGAGAGTAAGCACTCTTATTATAACTGAGAGGTGTGTGACTTTGATTGGAAGAGGTGGGAGGAGGTGTGTGGGGGGGGTGGTTGGGGGCGAGGGAGGTTGTGCTTGGTTGCCATTAGGGATAAGAAGAAAGAGAGAAAGAAATTAATAAAAAGCTTGGTAAATAAACTGGTTCATTGCCGCCCCATTCATCTGCAGCTTAAGAAAAACTAATGAGGCTGACAATGCTGTGTAAATTGTGCTTGTTTTTTTTCCGAACCCTTTCCTTCACTTCTCAAAAGGTGGTGCTCCTCCAGACTGATTGATATTCACCATTATCCATCCTCCCCTTATCTATGATACTGCCTGTTCCAAAATACACATTGAAAGACCAAATGCATCCAGACCAACCTTGGAAAAAGGGCGTTCCACTGAGCTAGTTCAACTCTCCTAGCAACTTCATACTAGCAAAACCAAACAGCTCTCCCCAGCTTCCGAGGAAGACACAATCTACGTTTAAATGAAAGCCACAAGAAAAACTCAGTAAGACCCTATGTTTGGTGGGTAATGATTCAATTGAATACTACTTGGACAATGACTGAAAATATTTCTGTTGGCACACTCAAGACACAAAGAGTGGAGTTCCAGAACTGTTGTGTAGTAGTAGCACTGTTCTTGACTTGGCAAAATGGACTCTGACAGTCTACCTTCACAAAGCAAATAAATATGGCTGCTTTCAAAGTGTTAGCCTGGCACTCACAAGCTGAAATCTTGCCAAATCTTTCTCTCTCTTGCCAACTCTCTCTCTCTCTCTCTCTCTCTCTCTCTCTCTCTCTTTCTTTCTTTCTTTAGTCCTAAGCTAACATCTACAAAACCTCTGATTAGGTGAGAATCAAACCAGCCCAGGAGATTTCCCACTGAGCCAATCAGGGTAAGTTGGGGAGTGGTTTTGGTGATGACAAACAGGAAGTGATGACTTCCCATGGAAAATAGCAAGTCAGCCTCATTGGGTCTACACAGACGTTTCCATTGAGTGTCTTTCTCAGTGGAAGTGATCACATGGCTCAGTTTCCTCTTGCATTCCAGAATATTCAGTTTTTTCCCTATTATCTCACTAATTAATTTGTCACTACAAGATATAAGATCACACGGCAAATGTTTTTTGATCTGTCCCAATTAGTCTCAGCCATAAGTGAAAATGAGTCCTTACTTGAGAGTGTTCATACCACTTAGAATGTGATGAATGTCTATAAAGTACATTAAACAGACAAATAAATAAATAAATAAATCTAGTACATTGGAATGCTAAAAGCCTCATGTGTTCTTTATTCTTCTCCTGCTTCTCCTACCTCTGTGCTGTCAAGATTCCTCATACAGTGAGGATGTCACACAAGTCACTGCAATGTCTACACTAACATCATGGTTCAATTTCCACAGGAACCTGGGTTCAAGTCTGACCTGTGGTCATTCCCATCCCTCTCTTCCATTCACTTCCTGTCACTCTTCAGTGTCCTAGCTGAATAAAGGCAAAATGGCTAAAAATATAGTTTTATACAGCAATGGAATGGGTATCAGTTGTGTTCTAGCCCCTCATGACTGGACCCAGGGAAGGACCGGAGCACATGATTAGCTTTTTGAGACTTTCAAGATTCAAAATTGTCTTTATTACATCTCATTATACGGGTATATATTATAATATATATTTTCCAGACTATTAGTCGCATCAGTCAAAAAATGCTTAATGAAGAGGAAAAATCATGTATAAGTCGCACCGGACTATAAGTCGTAGTATTTAGAAATGTATTTAACAAAATCCAAGACCAAGAACAGACAGACTATGTAACTGGACACATAGAGCTGGTGGCCAACGAGGCCCCAACGGTAATTGTAAAGTAATTTACAATTTAATTAGCAGCCTGGGCCACACATGGTGCGTACTATGGAATACAACCCTAGCGGCGCCCCTGATTTCGATAATGTGTGTGTGTGTGTGCACATGTGTCAGTCAATCATAACAGTCTGCATAATCTTTGCAGCCAACCTTACAGTGTATCTCTGTAAACATTGTTGCAATGCCTCAAAATATTTGCCTCTTTTTAACGGTTAGGACAACGCAGAAGAGAAAGCCATCATTCTCAAAATAACCTATGGCTGTGTTTTGTTTTCAAATGTTTTCATGCATGTTCAGGGAGAAAAAAAAGAAAAACATTGCAGTGCAAAGACTGACAGGCACAGGCTCAGGCTGTCTTTGTTTCCATGTTCATAAGCCTAATTGCTTGGTGGAAAAAACTGTTTTGGAGTCTGAGCCTGTTTTGGTGGTCTGAGCCTTAAGACTTCGATATCGCTTTTCAGATTGTAGCAGCTGAAACAGCTAATGACTAGGATGGCTGGGCTCCATATTGATTCTTTTGGCCTTTCTCATGCATGTCCTGTTGTAAGTCCTGGATGGAGGGCAGATCACATCCACAGATGCCTTGTGCTGTAAGCACAACTCTTTGTAGTGCTTTTTGTTTGGTTGCAGAGCAGCTTCCAAACCATGCATTGATGCCTCCAGTCAGGGTGCTCTCTGTAGTGCCTCTGTAAAAGGCCTTCAGGATCTTGGATCGCATACCAAACTTCCTTAGTCGTCTGAGGTGGAAGAGACGCTGTCGGGCTTTTTTTACAATCTTGTCAGAGTGACCATCCCAGGTAAGGTCTTCTGTGATATTAACACCAAGGAACTTGAAGATTTTGACCCTTACCTCAGCATCACTGTTGATGGTAATGGCGTCAAACTGATCTTCTTTCCTCCTAAAGTTCACAATTAGCTATTTGGTCTTTGCCACATCAGTGCACATGGCTTTCGTTTTGACACACAGCGAACAGACACACAGTAAGACATTTTGTTTTAACTTTACCATATGTATAATATGTACTTGTGCATAATGTGCATCCCAGAGTGTGAATAAGTGAAAAAAATCTGTGAAATACTGTTGCAAGCACACATGGGTCTCACCATTATGCACGATAGCCTACAAACGGTCCCATTGCTGTGACGCACTGTTGCTTGACCCTCCAGTAAATGAACAGAAGATTTAACTCTGGTGGTGCGTTGATGAGCCAGTAGCTGTAATCGCCATATCTTCAGGGGTTAGGAGCTCTTCAAGCATCAGCAGGGGAAAGCGCTTATTTTTATTTGAAGCGAATCCACACACACACACACACACACACACACACACACACATAGACAAACACATTTATGGTCCTTACAGGCATTTGTTTCTGACTAACACTTCCAAGTGTGTTTCATCCCTTCTCTCTATCTCTCTCTCACACACACACACACACCAGTGAGAGCTGTAAGGAAAGACAGGGAGTCTGAAGGGACATTATTAACATAAACATTGCCCTATGTCTGTATTTGTGTGTGTGTGTGTGTACACATGTTGGTGTGTGTGCGTGCATGTGTGTGTCAGCAGAGATTTTGTGTGTGGGTGCCATCATTGTGTCTAACTCTCCCCCCTGGTGCTGGTGCTGAGGTTGTTTTGTTCCCCTTTCCCCCCATACAGTAATGCCTGCACTTCTGTCTCTAGTATCACCAGCGCCCATTACATCCTGTCCCCTTCTAATTACACTAGAGTGGCAATCCTGCTGTTTAGTCCGACCACATCTACAGATATATAAAAGAGAAAAAGGAAGAATAAAAGAGTGAGAGAGGGATGGAGAGGGGGAGAGACAGAGATTGAAATGATTTTGATCTACAGTGACTCCTCTTTCTTAAGTGGTTGGAGGGCTCTGAAGATGTTGTGTGCAGGGATGGTAATTGTGATTAAGGGATTTAATCAAAGGGAGCAGAGATGCTTGTACCACAGTCTCATGGCATTGGTGGGTCTCTCTCTCTCTCTTTCTATCTGTCTTTCTTTCTGCTGCCATACAGAGATGGTACTTTCTCCTTAATTTCCCACTGACCACCAACAGACAAATCAAAGCTGACATGCTAAGTGTTTGCAGTGGAAGTCAGGTGTTTGAAAAGAAAGCAATGTTTCAATCATAGGCGGAATTTGACATTTAAGCCAGGGGGGGGCAGACTAAAAAAAAAAAAAATAATTGTAGCAGCTGAGACCTGGCCTACCACTTGGGGAACACAGCATAAGCACATAATGGAGAAAACAAACAACCTAATAAAGATATATATAAATATAATAACATTGTAACAATTTAACAATTCGTCCTTATGAAATCCAATGCAGCACGGTTGTCTTGAAACGCAATAGACAGGGGTGTCGCCTAGCAGTTGAAAACATTCGGGGCTTAGCCCATCTGGTTGCTGCTCACTTTTGATAAATTAATCTTTCGCCTCTAGCCTCATTTGCTCCACATTGATTGAACATTTTGTACAATCATATTTTGTCAATTAAAGAATGTAATGACCTGTTGCCATCTTGACATTTCTGTTTGCTATTAAAAACGAACTATATAGCCTATAACCACCTAGCAGAGTGGAGTTTTAAATAACAAGATGTATTGGTTCCTTGGCTTAAGGAGAACAAGTCATTGAAAACTCAAATTCGATTCTACAAAGGCAAAGTAAGTAAACTCCAAACTGTAGGCTATTGAGTGCAGGGCATAAATCCTAGCGAGAACTCCAAGAATCAAAGGAAGTGTTCAACTGTCTGATGCCTCTCCAAACGCAGAAACGAAGCGCAATCATGCCATTACGTTAATGTTAAGAAAAAAATATTCATATTTTGCTGTAATCCAATGACACAAAAAAAGTTATCCACAGCGATCAGTAGGCATAGATGCACAAAAGGGTCATGGTGTATCTAGCCAGGCCTGCGCGCGTCACATTCACCTAGTTCCAAACAGGTGAACGAGGCTTCGACACTTTTCTGTTTAAACAAAGTGGAATAAAAAGTCAAAATCTACACACAACGCAAAATCAATTAGTAAGCTGATAGGACATTTATATACATGGCATTTAGGCAACCTTTATTGCAACGTTGGCACGGCAAGATGTCCATACTAGTGCAACAGTAATTTTCGTTTTTTGCGTCCTGCATGCCTCGTCAGGTTGGCCGTATAATGTTGCTTTCGATGTGAAGGATCGCAAGAGAAGAAAACCTTGCTGCTCCCATCATCAACCGCAGCCCGTTCATTATATTGTTGTTTTGTGTTATTTAAATTATTTAAAAAATATCTGGTCATGCCAGATACTTATTTTTGAAACAATGCAATTACCCGTTTCCACCAAGAGGGGCAGTGCTCCCCCTGCTCCACCACAAACTCCGCGTATGGTTTCAATGTGTGTAGTTTCAGGTATCATGTGAAAGAGGAGGGGTAAAATGATGGCACTTAGAGAAACGTCTTAAGGCTGGCAAGGTGAAGTAGAGAATGGCAATGGAGGATCGAGGTCTAGGGCCCTATCTCTGTGATCTAAAACGCATGGTCCCTCATGTTTTCCACTCCACATTTGTGGTGGTTTTGTTATCAAACGTTTTCAAACGTTGGATGCCTGGCTCAAGGCGGTTCTTATGTTTCTTAATTGAATCAGTCATGGGCGTGTTTTGGGTGTAACATCCTTTAAACAAATGAAAAAGACATCTGTCATTCCCTTTAACAGCAAGCAGCGCATCTTCAAACAGCACATCGGTATTTCGATAGTCAGCGGTGCATTTGAAGGAATCTGCTTGTACGCGAGACCATATCTATTCCACTAAACCATGCTTTACTAAAACCTAGCAGAGTATAGCCATACACGCATCTGCACTTGTCTATTATTTGAATTCACTGGCAAAGTGAAACTAAATTCACATGGTGTCAATAGTCAACAACAAAACAGTTAATTACTTTCACTATTGACTGACAATGGGTTACCATTGAAAACATAGCCTGAAAAAAGCAAGACTTACCCCAATAATATTCAAATGACTGAATAAAAACCTAAGGACATTTATCCTGCAGAGGAGCTGCTTACATCTCGTGACAGTGCGTCTTCAGCTGTGCTTCATATGCACCTTTCGCTAAAGACCAGTTTTTTCTTGGTCAGTGGCATAATGCTTTTTAGATTTGTTTAGATTTAGATTTGTTTAGATCATTCAACTGCGCTTGTGATTGAAGTATGTTGTTCAGTTGTTAACATTCGTAAATTGCAGAAGGGGGCGGAGACAGGCACCGATGAACTGCAGGTTTGATAAATATGACGTTTACTGAAGTGTCACAGCATGCGGTTTCTGCGGGTTGGCCATGGTGCTTATATCGCTACGTTCGCAAATGTACTTACATCTGGTCCTGAGTATTTCAAATTTCTAAGTAAAAAGTGATGAAAATAATAATTTTACAGAAGAAAGTCTCTGTCCATACAAACACTGTTACAAAAACTGTAAGCAATAGATATAGCAATTTCTTGTTAATACTTAATAATTCATTAGTAATTTTTAAAATGAGGTTATCATAGTCCTTTGATTGTAAGATCTTGTTGATAAGAAGATTAGTGTACTATGGGCTGTGAGAACTATAATCTTTTCCAACTTTTTTGGATAAAACGTATCAGAATGCATTCGAGATTAACATGTCTCGGCAGTCATTCCAACTCCTTTCCTTTCATGCTGCACACATTCTGTACCTGGAACAGGGCTTTGATAAAAGTTTGAAAGAAAGAAAGAAAGAAAGAAATAAAGAAAGAAAGAAAGAAAGAAGTGACTGTGTCAAATATTTCACCAGCATATTACAAGCCTATGAAATGAGCTCACGACTAGCGTGATCCCCTTGAGACACACACACACACACACACACACAGACACACACACACACACACACACACACACACACACACACACAAACACACCTGAGGAACAGCCTGTGTTCATTAGGCTTGGAGAGTGTGATGTTCCTGCACTTTAATCCCCACTCTGCCTCTGCTCTACTATGTGTACCAAAGGACTTCATTCAGATGTCTGCTTTTGTGGGATTACAGTGTCCAAATATTCTCAAATTAAGTGTTAAAATATTTAATCATGGGCTCAAACTTTAAGTTGGTGTTGGTGAGGCAGTAAAGCCCAAAGTACTCTACAGTTTCATACTCAATGAGAAATGAATTTGTATCCAAAAAAGTGACTGAAATCCGCATCAGAGCTGCACAAATCATTCCACAGCCAGTTTGTAATTCTTAAAACTTTACCGCACAAAGAACATGTTTTAGTGGACGGTGTTGATTAAATTAAACACATAATGGAAATATCTGTGAGGGACAGATTGGAATTAAAAAGCCGGGCTTGGATCAGGGTACAGTTTTGACGAGGTCAGGACCCCTGTTTAATGGGGGCCAGTGACTGTAATTAATTTTAATATGACTCATAACTCCACGCTAATGGTTCCGCGGCCCAAATGAGAGGCCAGTTGGCGCTTTGTTAATATTATGGTGTCAGCCTCCTTCCAAACGGAAGCAGTAGGGGCCAGCCAGGTTAAGTAAGTAGATGGAGCCAAATTCACTGCCTCTGCCCAAGACTACTTTGGGCCACACCTTACAGCAAGATGTGCTTCTTGGAATTAATGCTGGAGGATAAAATCTTTCCAACTGGTTGCCTTTAACCACTGTATTACTCATTTTACCATGATGGCTTACCACTCCAGGGATGTAAAACATTTCTTATATTCCACCTGACAGCAATTAAGAACAAGCTGACCAGATATATACCTCAAGCTATGATGATGTGGACAATGCAAACTTGTTTTATAATAATAATTATTACGATCAAACGAAAGCAAACACCCAACAGAAGTTAGCCTGCATCTTGTTAGATGGCAAGTTGTTGTTTTGCTTTTCTTCGTGTGGAAACAAAGACACAAAGGAGCAAGTGTAACAGCAATAAAAAAAACAACAACCTCAAAACAAGGCCTATGTCTCCCTGGAGAATGGAACTTTGGTCCCTTCACCGATCACCAGGGACTTGAGTCCCCCCGCTTCCCCTCCCCCTCCTCCTCCTCCTCCCCAGTCTCCGTGCCTCTCTCCCTCAAGGCACTGAGGCTTGTGTCTCAAGAGCCTGAAAAAGTCCTCTTAACTGGGGCACCCGAGAAAACTTCAGAGTGTAATTAACAAGACTGCCTGTTTGTGACTCGTCGGCATATTTAGATATGACAGATATCCTGTGTTGGATAAATGAAAGGAGCGCACAGGCGACCCTAAAAGGAGATTAGGAGGTAGGCGAGCGTGAAGGGTATTTACGGTGATTGATTAGGGAATACACACACTCACTGGGAGAGGCACATGAGGATTCCCTGACTTAAGCAGGCAGGTTATTATCATAAAGGTTACAATGTATTAGCTCTTTGAAAAAGCAAATAAATAAATAAGATCAATATGGCATCAAATGAAATAATAACTAATATAGTAAAATATAACACACACACACACACACACATGCATGCAGTCAGAGCAGGACTGTACAGGACCCACCCTGAAACTATGATAGACTCAAAGCAGAAGTCTAGCTGCCCATTCAGTCCCTGGCTGTCCAAGCATGCATGTGTGTGTGTGTGTGTGTGTTTGCAATGTGTTTACTAATATCTGCAATTCCATTGTAATGTCTTGCTAATTGCTGCAGCAGGGTTCCGTGCTAAGTGGCATGAATGATTGCCTGAGGTGCATTCACCCCCTTCTGATACTTGTCAGACACTTGGACATGCAGCCAGGGACTGAATGGGCAGCTAGACTTCTGCTTTGAGTCTGTCATAGTTTCAGGGTGGCTCCTGTACAGTCCTGCTCTGACTGAGAGTCTCAGCATCTCCCGACTACTCATCTCATGTCATGTTGGCTTAGGGAAGCAGCCAAGCCCAAACCAGCAGAGAGATAAATATCAAGGAGGAACGAGGAACAGCAGTACTACAGTGTATCAGTGACAAAGGCTGTTTGTACGAGTCGGAATCCATGGTCCTATGTGTCAAATCCATCCGTCACACACAGCTTCGTAAACCTGATTTATTTACTTTTTTACCCGAGTTAGCTGGTGAGCTCGCCACACTGATGCCGCACCGCAGCGGTAACCCTGCGAGCGAGAGCAGATGGTCGGACAGTGCCGGCGGGAGTCACCGTGTTAACGGCGTAGCCACAGCTCACCCTCGTGACAACAACATCAAAGTGGCCTGCGCCTGGGAGCCTTTCAAGACCCTGTCTCCGTGTGCACAGCGGAGCGAGCAAGCCAGCGAGCGAAGCGGAGAGCGACAGGCTGAGGGCAGATGCGCCAGACACATTTGGTAGCAGTCAGCACTAACTGCCGAGCGCTCCGACATGCACAAAGAGGTCCTGTCACCACCAATCCCCGCTCCAACACACACTGTCTTACTAACGACCTTCAGTGGTGCCATCCTCTGAGGCTCGCTGGGATGAAGTGGTAGCCCATCCAAAGCACACATGTAGACACTCACACTCAGTCTACCTGTCTACTTCACACACACACACGCACGCACGCACGCACACACACACACACACACACACAGAGGCACAGGCATACATGTATACTTGTGCACATACAAGTAGACACACACACATGCATACACATGCATACACATACACACACACACACACACACACACACACACACACACACACTCAGAAACACACAGACAAACACACATGAAAAGGTGAATCTCAGAGGCTGGGCTATGAGTACTGCATCCTAAGTGCTGCATCTTGTCATCATTGCTCAGTACATGTACTCTCTCACACTCTCTCTCTCTCTCTCTCTGTCTCACTGAGACACACATAAACGCTCGCTGTGCTCTGTGCTTTGTCATAGTAGTCTCTGAAGGGATGCCCTCAGTTGGCGAACATGAAAGTCTACTTTACACCATACAGTACCCCCCCACCAAACACGCACACACACACCTACGCACGCACACACACACACACACACACACACACACACACACACACACACACACACACACACACACACACACACACACACACACACACACACACACACACACACACACATTCACACACATATACACACACAGACATACATACACACCCCAGTCCTTAATAGAAAGAGGATGAAAACACTTGCCAGCCTTTTCACACCTCCAGTCAAACATTGACACAAGGAAATGGTCTTAGCAGTCTTGTAGCAAACACTTTGTGTTCTTGAATTATTGATGCCACAGGTCAGAGTGGTGTCTGCCAAAGACAATCTTGAAGCAACAGGGCTCTTTGCCTGTTGCCCTGCCCAGAACATGCTGTTCTGGTCAATAGGTATACAGCATTCTGGCTGTAGTGCTATGTCATGCACATAATCCATCTACTGCATGTGCACAGGCTTTAAAATAGAGAGGCTATATCACAAATATGTTCTTTAGAATGAGGCTA
Organism: Alosa pseudoharengus; assembly: GCF_046254945.1. Taxonomy (NCBI): domain Eukaryota; kingdom Metazoa; phylum Chordata; class Actinopteri; order Clupeiformes; family Clupeidae; genus Alosa; species Alosa pseudoharengus. The sequence goes on along the minus strand of NW_027468729.1, from coordinate 217,890 downwards.
TGATGTATTAGAGAGTTTGTTGACAAGCTATGTTTATAAATACATATTGTGTTATTTTTTATCAGAATGTTTTAGACTTTTTTAATGTGAACTAAAAATAATAGGTATCACCTCCCACTGAATCATGGATGCAAGCACTCTGGATTAAGCACCTTTTGAAAGCTTTAATTGGCTAACACAAAAAGAAACACATGAATATGACAACTGTGTTTTTAACACCTCAATATGACCCCACTCTATTGCACAAAGCGTCTGTGAATAACATGTTTGAGGGCCTCTTAGCAACCGCAGAGAGCCAGCACGCACCACAAATGTGTGATGTTCTGCTTTGATCTGGTAAACCCATCTAGCGTTATAAGCACTTCACTTCCCATTTCAGCTCGTTTTGGGAGGATACTTCCAACGGGTCAGTTGTGAACTGGAGAGAAAACATGTTTTAAAAAGTTAAACTGCGTTCAGAGTAACAGTGGGGGACCTGACCATCCTCAATAAATACACCAAAGGTAAAGTGGAGGCAGCAAAACACAGCATGAAAATAACCTGACATGATGCGAGTCATCTCAACTGGGATTAACTAAAGTGAGCCAAATAAATTTCGCTCAACTTAACAAATGATCCATATCATACCGCTGCATTGACTTAAAGTGGAGGAATATGTGAGTTTGTGCTAAATGGCATGTGTGAAAAAAAAACATTAATATCAGCCTTAATCAACCCTAGCTCAAACACTGAGGAGATAATAATTCAAGCTGGGAGACAGACCAGAGCTCTGAACTATTGAACCAATCTCTCTATCCATGTATCTGCCACACAGGACAAGTAAAGATCATAGGCTGACATTTAACAGAGCGGGAGAGGTGTGGAGATAGCAACCTCAGCCCCCAGAGATGGGGGTTTGAGTGCTCCTATCAGACTCCACATTACACCACATTAGATATTAGAGAAAGACCCCCCCCCCCCCCCCAAGAGAATAAAAAAGTCTGGCCTTTGCAATGTCACTGCCATGCATTTGGAATGAGTCACGCCAACCATGTCACAGAGAGGTGACTTCCTGTTTGCGTGTGGCACACCACAGCTACTTCCCAGCAGACAAAAGCATATCACACAGTGACTCTTGGACCTGTTGGTTTTCTGTATTTGTGCAGAGAGAGAGAGAGAGAGAGAGAGAGAGAGAGAGAGAGAGAGCATTAGAGAAATGTCACCTCACCCCTCTGGCACCACAGCTGTAATGGCTATGGTGCACTCAGGAAATGCACTGACACAAGAGCACAGCCATTCATGCTAGGGGACAGGAACACCACAGTGGTCCTCTATAGACTGAACTTAATGCATGCCTGTGGTGACTGGCATCTTTTCCTTTTCGATAAATAAGTTGCTACGGTGCCACTCGTTTTGCAATGAAGGGTACCTTCTACGGGGATGGTTAGATGGATGGATGTGTCATATTGAACCCTAAAGAACAGATTGTTTTGTTTGTTTTCATCAGATATTCCCGATCTTCTATACCTGTGTAGCTCATCATCAAGCAGCAGCAGAAGAAGATGAATGTCCTCTTGTCATCTAATTTATGTTCTCCAACTCTATGTGTTCTCTATAGTTTATTTCCTCTACCTTAAAGAAATGCCCTTTTCCCTTCAATTTCCCATTTCATCAAATACTGGAGCACTAAAGAGTAGACAATTGAGACACCAGTTCAGAAAATATATTTAGAACAAAATAAGCATGTGGATCTGGAGACATTTGGTTTTATGTGGTCCTTGTTATTCTCAGGATATACTCTTGTGTATGTAACAGTGTTTTAATGTCCTGCATCTCCACAATGCTAAAATTAGCTCGAGTTATTATATTGTATATAGAATATATTGAAGTAATCTTACAAGTGTTGTTTGCTTTTGTTCAGTGAGATAAACTTTGCTTGTTAACTTTACATATTAACGGTACATTGTAGTTAATAGAGTAGTTATACTGTAATAAGTGCTATGCAATAAGCCTGCCAAATACTAGAGGAGATCCCCTTCACAAAACTGTATTCTATGGTGATAAGGATATGTTCTTGGAGCGTGCACTCACTTTGCATCTGGACAAAAAGTCCTGCTCCTATATCAAATACACTTAATTACAAACCATGTTGTCGGTCCATGTGGCCTTTATTAGTGAATTTATCACTCGTGTTTTCATATGAAGAATTTATGAATGTTGGCCAAAGTTGGCCTTGTCTGATTAATATTCCTTTTCAAAGAGTTGAGCTAATCTTGATGGGGTCGTGAAGGTGCCACGTTTTCTCTGAAAATAGGGACATTTATTTAATAATTCACATGAGGGAGTTAATAGTTAATACCTGTGTGATCTTCCCCTCTGATCTATGACTTTTCATAAATGACTTCAGGAGTTTATTTTAAGGCTTCATAAACCTCACAGCGGGTTACTGCCCTGCGTTAATGAGAGCTTGTATGGGACACAACAATGAAGGTTATTTGTCCCAATTTTTGCACAACAAAAAAATTACTTTATAAAAAAATAACCTTAACCTGTTTGGAGAATAGATGTGAATACTGTGCTTCAGTTGAAAGAAATGGCAAACTGTAGATCTGGTCCACATCTCTCCCACTGGTAAGTCTGCTGCACTGAATATTCTAATTAACATAATTTAAGGTTAATGTTATGAGGGGTATAATATAACTATTTCTCTTGTAAATACTTCATCGTAGAATCTAGCTTTCTGAATTTGAAACAAAAAGGCAACTGTTTTTCCTCAAGGCTTAAACAGGAAAGTGTTTTGCCCTTGAGCACTAAGCTGTACAAAAGTGTTTTTCATGCAGTTATTCTGCTCTCCCTCTGGCCATACAAACACAGATGTATCACAGGACAATAGCTTTTAATTATTCATTTGAGAACAAAAGTACAAATTACTTTTGTGCGATGTGATGCTCAATTTTGTCATAAAAGCACCCATTCCTTGATTCCCTCCCTTTTATCATGGGACTCTTTCATATGGGAAGAAGTGCAAAACACATACGGAAAAACATGATCAGATTGTTTTTTCTTCATTTTATGTTTCAGAATATGGTAAGTACTCTCCCAAATCCAAATGCTCATTCTTTTGTTTCCACCATGGAATGTCAGCATTTCATATGTGTAGCAACTTTACTTTTACTCATATCCTACCCTGGAAATCCAGAGTTCTCGCAAGAGCACAATGGAATTGTCTCTGCGAGACACTCTGGCAATGAGCAATGATGCACGTTACTTTTTTCCCTTGCATCCCGTGGGACCAATCAAATCGTATCTGATATAGATGGGCCAGAGGCATGCTAAACTGATGACGACAGCGCTGCAATGTTGGAAACATTGATCGTAGTGTTATCCAATTGCGTCTAAGTCCGGAATCATTCAGAGTAAACATTGGTCTAGTGTTATCCAATTGCGTGCAGTGAGATTTTCAAATGCATGCTTGGTGCCGCCCTTCGAGTTGGGCCATTGCATTGTTACATTGTTGTTACATTACAATGGTGACCAGACCCTTAATCTTAATCTAGATTACCAGGGTCTGGATTTTCCAGGCTACTCATATCCCACAATTGGGGGGGAAAGTAAGCTGGACTCACACATGGCCATAGCCTGGGAGAACCCAAACAAGCCTGTTAGCGAATTTGAATTAGTTCTCTCAATTGAGATATGTGGTAGGCTATGGTGTCAACCAGGCTAATATGGCCATGTCATTCAAAAACAAGTCCAGAATTGTTCCTAATCAAGCAGGTGGCATGTATTTATGAAGCCACTGGGATTGGGGTGGGGGTCCATTCTTCTTTGCCACAGTATTTGCATTTCTGGACACTGGCCGCAACAGGCTGGGCCCCTGGGCAGTGGGCACTCATGACAGACAGTAACGGATGGGTGTGAGTGCTGCCCGCTTTGAATATCACCTCTCAGTTCAGCCCCGCTGTCTGTGACATCAGGGGCCTGGGAATGGGCTGATTTAAGCAGTTTCAGCAGATGTTTACTTATTTATTTATTTATTTATTTATTTATGTTATGTTTATTTATTTTTATTTTAAAAAAAACTGGTGGTGTAGTGTCCTCCATTCTGACAAATGCTAGTGGTCTTTGATCCGCCACAGCTGCAATATTTGGTCTTTGGATGATTTATCTCCTCCATTACAACATACACTTTTGTAATATTACAGCAGTCTACATGTTTCAGGGTGCACCATGGGCTACTATTCACTTGGAAATTCATCGTGTCCACTCCCAGATCTTTCCGCCTGCATACAGATTGTCTTCTTGTCTGCATCGGTTTGATAACAGAGTTGATGGGTTGAAAGCTTCAAGTTTAGCCTTTCCTTCGGCTTATACAAATCTCTTTCCATACTGATGTTGTCCATTCAGATATGACAGATATCACAGCAATGATCCATCCATTCTCAACTTGACATCTTGCTTCCCTGTGCTAATACTTGAGTTCTCCAGGGACTACTGTAGCATCCATCAATCCAGCTCTGACGCAGAAAGGCTTTCTCTAATGACAAGGAAGACTTAGCTTCCTGGAGGTATGGTACACAGAGCTAACTTTTGTACTGGAGCATTTCTAAGTCAAAAGGTGTGTTGGTCACATACTGTATGACACACCAACAGAAGTGAACATATATGTGTTTGCGCTGAACATGTCAGACATTTTGCCAGTTACACAACCTTGTCCGAGGTGTACAAATGTAACCTTTGTCAGCATTTAGGCTACATCGTGGCTGAGTCACCTGTAAATGTAAAGTTTGTTCATGCCTATTATTTTGTGAAAAGTGTGTTGACATAATGAACCCTGCATCTTCCACATGTCCTCTTCAGGGGGGAGTTTTCACCCTCCGCTTTGCAAAGCGTCTGCTTGCCTGTAACCCTGACCTGCTACTGTTCTAATGTGGCTTCTGTTGCCGCGGAAACCCAGAGTTTTAACCCTTAGTCCGGACCAACATAACCACTCTGAGCCGAGAGACTCACAACAAGAACAACATCAGGAAAATAACACGCCACAAATGGCAATTAAAGCCAACAATGTGCTGAGTCTAAATATGGAGCACAGACTGTGCTATTAAAGCAGCAAAAAAGTTGTTTTTATTTTATTTTAAAATGATGGCTTAACACTCATCTTGATGCTATTGATTTAGCCTACAATATGGAGATATGGACAATGTCTCTGACAATGTGCAACCAGAATGGCTTTTGTTGCACTATGTAATGTAATGTTGTAACTATGTCAGTGGGAGCATGAGCCATTTCATCAGTTGTGTACCCCCTCAGCGCTAACTACAAAATGGATACCCAGTATGAAAATTGATGAAGGGATTTACATAGGGTCTGTATGACACAGAAGACGGTATGATGTTAGCAAAAGCCGGACCTTAAACCAAATTAGCTTACGTAAGCTAGCAGGCTAGCGGTATAAATTTGTTTTTCAGGCGGCGTCAGACCAAACACTATTAATGGTTACAACAATGGCATAATCAGATAGTAGTTCTCATCTCAGATCTACAAATCTAAGCAAAATAATGTCACACAAATTACATTTCAACAGATTCAGCAGCCCTTACCAATGTTATCCGGCATCTTTGTTTACTTTTTACAGCTGTTTCAGATGTTGCCGCAAAGAATTATAGGTAGAAGGGAGCATGAAGTGAGCATTGATGCTGCCTCCAAAAATGGCGTTTGCAAACTGAAGTTCGGGAGGAGCATGACGGAATTTGCCACGCCTCCTTCTTCAATCAGACAGGTTATTTATTCGCAGTCTACCTCTACCTGCCGAAGTTGCGGCATCGGCGTCACTCTGCTTGCAAGACGCGTTTGGTCAAGCTAGGAGCCAAGTCGCTGGTCGCGCAGATTGGCATCCCCAGCGCCTTCTCGGGCATCCAATCGCTCACCTGTTTCTAATAACAGCGATAGCCGCCACACGACCCGAAGAATGAAGAGCTACTCCGCGGACCATATCTTTGTTTAGAGCAGAGTTGGATGTAGGATCGATTGCCCTCATTCTGCAAGGAAAGCAGACCTCCTTCACCTTCTCCAACAATCAGTTTATCCACTCCTACTATAGCCAATCAACCGAGCACCAGCGCCGTTGTCCTGTGTCCGTTCCTCTGATGTCTCCCCCTCTGTTCATGCAAGATGTTTTTCAACTCCGCAAGTTATGGCAGCCCGCGTGCAGCACTCTACCTTGCCTTCCGCTACTGCGTCCTCTTTCTCTTTTCCAGCTAATCAACCCTCCCAACTTTTCTCTTTGCCTACCCAGGGTGCTGCGCAACCTCCTTCCCCTTCCCCCATATCGACCGCGTCGCTACCTTTTCCCCTTCCCCCATCATCTCCCACGTTCGAGCCCGCGTTTTTCCCCATCCAGGGACTACGTCCCTGGTTCTCCCTCACCCCTCTTTCCCTGGATTGGTGCTACCACCCTATCCCGTCTCGGCATCTCATCTGAGACCATGTCTACATGAAATAGTAATAAATATAATCTATGTGGTGATCAGAAAATGTAGCCTATTTAAGGGAGCATCGCTCTAACTCAATGGTGGCGTTGGCCGTAAGGCAGCTGATACACAGTAGCTGTTGCTTTGTCGCTCATTGCTAAGAGGGCAAGGAAAGGAATTTTTCTCCTTTAAATGTCTGGGAGTTTTTTCGCCTTCCTCTGTGTTCAGAGAGTGCCAGCATATTAAAGCCCTTCTCTAGCTGACCAAGGGAGCACCTACACCAGCGTGTAGCTCTGCTCCGTTACTTCTCTAGCTGACCCTTGGAGCACCCGCACCAGCGTGTAGCTCTGCTCCGTTACTTCTCTAGCTGACCCTTGGAGCACCCGCACCAGCGTGTAGCTCTGCTCTGTTCCTGGAATCCTCTCTAATAATTTGTTGCTGCTCATCACTTCTCTTGCCAGCTACCGCAGTTAGCTACAGCAGCCTATTTTAATTGTGTAGGCCTTAATTGCTAAAAATTGGGATGCATTAGATGTTGTACTTCACAACCGCGTGTTTTTGGGCTGTCATTTTCAACATCTACTCTCTCCTGCAGCCCTATACAATTTTGGCTTTTACTTTTCCATCGCATGGATAGATCTCCCCTCCAGACTACAGACGCTCCGTTACTCGCTTCTGGTTTTAAACGCAGCTCAACGTTGTTCTAACACAAATCGGAATCCCAGCAGGCCGTTACTCTACTCATTATTTTATGGTGCAGCCACCAATGCGGCAAATAACGGCCTGTCCAATCAAGCTCCCAAAACTCTCGGCCAGTGGTCCTCCGACGCCTCTTATATCAGATCAAGTCTCTCTGATCTGAGGAAATTAGCGCACCTCGCGCTCTCCCATTGAATTTGTTCATGTGGTCCTGGCTATAGGTTCCCTCATCTTTAACACATTTTTTGGGGTGTATGGCAGAATCCTGCACGACTCCTGCCTGCGCAGTTGACTCCTGCACGATCCCGCAAATCACTTCAGGACCCTGGCCAGACTTCGCCAAACATGCTTTTCTATTATGCTATTATATTGTTTGCAAATTACGAACTGTGAACTAGTGAAATGATCGTTATTCAGGAAATCTAAGATATTAGTTTTTTTGGGTTTCGAGCTGTGCTTGCTGCCTCGCTCCCCAGTTAGATATCATAAAAGGCAGCAGTTGTTCCCGTTTCGAACAGACCCATTGAGTTACTTTGATGTTCGGACATGCCAGTCCTGCTGTGATAAGGTTTTTGTTGTTGATGATTTGTAGGGGGTGAGAGTGGGGGAGGGGAGATTCTCACAGCTCAGTAACTTATTTTTGCAAAAATGTCTTATTAAAACCTGTCATGTACCCCTGTGTGTTAGACAGAAGGAAATGAGTAGGTATTGTTAAAAGAATAGTCAGTCAACCCTACATTTCCCTGATGTAAAGACATTTGCAAGTCTGTTCATTAAAAATAATTATATCCCAGAGACAACATACTGCTCTCTTAGTGATTGGCAGGTGAGACTTCATTCTATTCTATTCTATTCTATTCTATTCTATTCTATTCTATTCTATTCTATTCTATTCTATCTATTAGTGACATCTGCTATACGGGCCACATACTATCTCATTACTTCAAAAGAGACACATTATCAACCTAATGGCAGTGGTAGTTTTAACATTACATGGGTACATGATACTTTCTACTGTCTGATTTCTCCCAGTGGGAACAATGAAAAGACCAGTGTGCAGGACTATGTAAGTACTAAGTACTGTATGATGGGAAAAGCTAATGCAGGCAGTGTAATAAAAAGAGCAACACAGAGGGATTATGTTTAAATGAGAAGCTTAAAACTGAGAAAAAATTACATCAAGTGGGCAACAAAAAAATAACCCAAAAAAGAAAGATGTCTCATTTATCTAGCTACTAAGATAAATGTTCACATGTGCCCACGGGCAAGGGACACACAAGCCTGTTTTACTGGCATGTCACAGTAGCTCAGATAGTGAGACTTTCTGTGGTATCATATTTATCTGTGATGGTGTGTGTGTGTGTGTGTGTGTGTGTGTGTGTGTGTGTGTGTGTGTGTGTGTGTGTGTGGAGGGGGGGGGGGGTACCAATTATTTATTTAGCTAAAGAGTCTACACTAAGGTTTGGCGAATTCTCTTAGACTGTATTCAAATGCTTGTCAAGCAATCACTCTGAGTAATGTCATCTCCATATCCTACATATGTATGTGCTTATCGTATCACCCTTCATTAACCTTGTAGCCAGAACAGGCATTAATAATGATTGTGTTATTTGTGTGAAGACACTCAAAATGAAGAAGCCATGAATAATTTATACCTCCCCACCCCCCATCATTAGTGGGTGAAAATGATTTAATCAGTTGGGATAATATTATTTATTCTTTTTTTTAAAAAAGTGAGGCTCTCTATGCTGCTGCCATCATTCCTCTAAACCTAACATGTGAAGGTCTTTGGATTTAAATATCTAGATTGTGTCTGACATCTAGATTGGTTGAGTTTTGTCAAAGATGATGGATCTAAAGATTCAGCATTTAAAGACTCTTGTCTTTTTTTTTCAAAATGAAAAAGAAATGTAACTAGGTCAAGTATTTTCTTGACAAATTCAAATCAACTAAAATAAGTCACTCTGACAAGCTGCCTCGTTACCATTCATTTATTCGTCACCCGAAAAAAAGACGCAACCAATTCTGCAAGCTTATTCAAAGACTTCTCCTGACATGGTTGGATTGCGAATGAAAAAAAAAAACTTTTATTTTGACCATGCCACTGCTCTGCACACATCCATGAAGAAAGTCAGTCTAATAAGCACCGCACCTAAGAGTGGGGATTCTGGAATGTTGCAGAGTACCTATTTCCCTGTGGGTGCTTGGTGACGTGTGATCAGAGTGTACTAAGCATTACATGGTCACCTTCACAAAAATCCTGAGGGGATGGCAACATTGTTGCAGGCCTTCGTCACTCGGCCCACTGTTTTGTAAAAAAACAATGAGCTCAATTTCAGGGACGGCCAGTTGGCTACTGGTAGTCTCTAGCGTTCACTTCCCTTGTCAGTCCCTCTAGACAACACGCATGTGATTCCCATGAAGCTTGCCTGGAAATACCTACAAATATATATACTGCCCAGAGCAATGGCTTGCTTCTCAACTCCACACAGAAATGAGGAATTGTTTCAAATAGGGTGTGAGTTTATAACATGAGGTGGGCCATCTGCAGGAGATGATGAGGCCTGCCGTGTGTGTGTGTGTGTGTGTGTGTGCGTGCCTGCTCACACTCCATCTCATCAAAAACACACAGAAAGGATAAATCCATGCTCATCCCTGGTTAAGGCAAAGCTGGCAGTAAAGGGAGAGAGAGAGAGAGAGAGAGAGAGAGAGAGAGAGAGAGAGTAGTAGTAGTTCAGAATGAGCATGGGGGTGACTGGCGATTTAAACAGTGGCACATTTTGTTACCACTAAGGTGTGACAGGCTGTTCATAGTCTCAACACCCACATCCACAATTGTTTACCGCACAAATACTCAGTGAAAGAGGGAGAGAGATATTCTGGAAATCCAGAGTTCTCGCGAGAGCACAATGGAATTGTCTCTGCAAGACACTCTGGCAATGACCAATGATGCACGTTACTTTTACCCCGATATCCCAGGGAACCAGCTAAACTGATGAAGACAGCGCTGCAACGTTGGAAGACAGTGCACATTGGTCGTAGTGTTATCCGATTGCGTCGAAGTGCGAAATCATTCAGAGTAAACATCGTCTAGTGTTATCCAATTGCGTGCAGTGAGATTTTTAATTGCATGCTTTTTGCCGCCCCTTGAGTTGGGCCATTACATTGTTCATGGCCAGACCCTTAATCTTTCTAGATTTTCCAGGCTAGGAGAGAGATGCACACCGGTAACAAACAAAAACACACACAAACACATGAACAAGTATGAACTTTACTGTATATAGCATTTATGCACAGACAAACACACTATATTCTCTATCACACACACACACACACACACACACACACACACACACACACACACACACACATACACACACACACACACACACACACACACACACACACACACACACACACACACACACACACTTCATACCCTACTGCATAGAAACTGTGAAACCGTAAATGCTCTCCAAAGCACTCTACAGACACCTTGCTGGTGTGAGTGCTAGTGCTTTTAAGTGTTTTGTGCATTCTGGAGAGAATCACCAAACCCAAGACCTCCATGCGGCTTCCCTCCATCTATCTCCCAGGGACCTTTTGCCCTCGAAATAGGACTGATAACCACCATTTGTTTGTCCTTCAATCTAATGGTTGCCATAAATCACGTCATACTTTCTTAAGAAATTTGCCACCAGCGAGTGCTTCGCTCTCTCTCCCTCTCTCTCTTCCCACTGATGAATTTCATTTATTAAAATAGCCTTCTTTTCCAGTGAGGCTGGCAAAAGAAATCCACTGTAGTGTGTTGGGAAACTCAGTGCAAGGGTTGTTGTGTTTAATCATTGCTTTCTATTTTATGAGCTCTAGCAAGGATCTATTTGTATTTTATGAGCATTAGCAAGGATCTTTCTCTCTCCTACTCAAGCGAGTAGGACGCATTTCACACTGCTCCTGCTTCACCTATCCTTTCAGCAATTTCCACTCTTTTTAATTCTTTCATTTACAAGCTAGATTAGCAGACAGTGAAACCAGTACATTTAAATCTGAAACTTTAGTGGTTAGTTTTTTACTTTACATGAGCCAGCCAATTGTGGCAGGGGGGAGGTCATTTTGAGAATTTGTTGCATCGACTACGCCACCTAGGCGATGGGAGGCCGGCCCCTAGGCAAGTAACTAAACTAGATTAACCCCTGAGGGTAATTGGAGCACACAGGTTCGTCACACCCAAGGAGCCAGAGACATGCGTTGCAACAATAATATTTATTCAAACAGGACACATTAATATTGAGTTACAGTTGCACAGTAAATCACACACACACACAATTGACACTCTGACTTGAATTTCCCAAAGACACACAGTGACCAGGGGGCTACTATATGAGCACTGTAGCTACGGTGGTTGATGAGCAACTTGCTATTGGGCGAGTGACCTGGCCTCAAGGGGCGGGGGACTAGAGCAGAGCAGATGCTTACCACAGTGAGCCGGACTACTGCAGGACAGAGGGGAGGTGGTCCAGAAAACACACACCATGTGTGAGAGAAACACTGCAATCCAAGTAAAGGGCGGAAGACCCGACGGTGTAACAACCCCTCCCTCTCTACCAGCCAACTGAGGAGACTTCCAAGTATTGAGACAGAGGCAGAAAACACAATGATGTCATCAAGCTACATGAGCAGTGATTGGCTTTGCTGATCCCCGAACAGTCCATGCATTAGCCGCTGAAAAAAAGGTGTACAAAAAGGTGTACAGAAGGCCGTCTTGACCTTGTCTGGCTCGGAGACAGGGACCTGACTATAACCGCTGGCCAGGTCTAACGTTGAAAACCAGCAGGCCCCCGACAGGGCATCAGGACTCTCCTCAATCTGTGGAAGGGGAAACGTATCCTTTCGTGTTTGTCTGGTTTCACACGGTTTCATACAAATAGGCTGTAGGCCGTATAGCAATTTGTGATTCTCCGGGTTGGGGTGAGCGAAGTTGCAAAACTGGTTCTCATTAGACGTGTAGGGTACAGCTGCAGGTAAGGCACGCCATCCTCATTTTTATAAGTTAGTCTCCAAAATTACTTTTAAAACTGTTGTATTAAGGTAAAAAAACACTTGCACAGGATGTCGCATAGGATGCCCTTGACTGAGAACAGTAGCCAATCAAACTATAGGTACATCAAACCACTAAACACATTATAATCATCATCATCATCATCATCATATTCATTTATTTCAAATATGGACAGGAGAGATGTTACATTTATTTATGGAATATTGAGGAGCATCAGCATTTGTAGCGTGACATATTGTCATTTTTATTTCCGTCACTACCAACATGCAGTCAGTCCTGGTTGTTTGGTGGACTGTGGATGCACTTTAAAAAAAATCCATGCTTCTAAACTATTAGCACAAGCCTTGAGGACAAGGACATCTATGGATGAGGGTGTGTCAAAACTTGGCCAGATGAATTGGCTCTCAAGAGCCTCAAAGGACGCACTTCTCTTTTGTGTGCCTGCAATTTAGTGGTCACAGGAACCGTAGAACCCACAGTGTTATTTAGGAATAAGGTTGTTGACGAAGGGAAGGAGATAAGGGAAGCCTGGGAGAGTGAAAGACACTTTGAAGGCAGCACAGTTACGAGGGTGAGAAGGAGTGGGTGGGCCCGGATGTGTTGTCTTAGCCTTGCTTTTAATAATTCATACAGTGGTTGCTTTGTTCTGGCTGCATTTGCCTGTGAGCTACTTCTGAACGTGTTAGTATAGGTTGCTGACAGTTCTGTTGCAGTGATAATCAATGGTGTTTGATGCAGGAGCACAAGGAGGGGTCTACTACGTTCATACTTCATATAACAGCCTTCCATTATACGCTGGAAGCCAGAGTGGACCCCAGCAACCCTGAACTAGACCTACGCAACTTCATGCAATTCTGCTACCTGCTGAAAACTTATCAGAGGACCAATCCTCCTATGGCAGCACTCCCAGAAATATGTCTCTGTGGTCAATACACGGGTTTCCCGTTTACCAACAAAACTAGATGCGCGCGCAGCCGCGAGGCAGAAGACGCTTGGTGGCCGTCCACAACGTTATAAACTTAACCTAAATAGTCGGCTGCTGTAAGCTACAATCGGATTTTTTTGTATACCCCTGTTGTCTCAATGATAATAACATCTCATTCCAGACTATATTTCAAAGTTTGACGTTCATTTGGATTATTAATATAACATCGTATTTTGTCATTTTTGGCGAAGACATGCATTCCGTTAGGGATATTGAACATATTTAACATTCTCTAGCCATCGTGATTTCGAATTGGTGCAGTTTTCAGCACAAAAACTCATTTTATTCTTTTGCTCTTTTGCATTGCTCTATGCTGTTCTGTGGTGCTTTCTGCCTCTTGGTTGCGCACGCATGTTTTCGTGACGTTCCATAGAAATCCATGTATAGGGCTACAACTAACGATTATTTTCTTGTGTAGCGCAGTGCTAAAAAGCATTTAAGTTAAATAAATAAGTGCTACATAACTTAGATTAAATAAAGTTCATAATTGCTCATTAGAACTAAAATTATCTTGAAGTTATATAATATTAGAATTTAGGAGTAAGCTCAAGAAATAAGCTTATTGTAGTTCATCTCCATTCCATTCAATTTGGGTAAGTGAAAGGGATTATGGGAGTTGTAGTTTGATCCACAACTGTGTTTAAGTCAGGGGATCAGGATTTGAAGGGTTAGCTTCAGCCACTTAGCATGGCATTTGGCCGCTGACATTTTTGAAAACATGGCGTTACATGGTTGCAACTTCCGGCACCAGTTTTTACATGCTGATTGGTAGATGACAGCTCATGCACGAGTTTAGTGTTGGGCACGAGCGTCCTCGCGCGTCCATGTTGGTTTGCATTTCTGGAAGACGACAAATAAAACAACTAACTACTTGGATTAAGCTACTGATACTTGACTTAATGCCTACATGGTTTAGGCTGTATTACCGGACTTTGTGGTAAATAAAAGAAAAATGTTAATGTTGTCATATTAGGCTATTATTTGCTGTATATGCGGGGTACCAATTACCTTAAAGTAACTGACTATGACCATACACTTTGGCAGATGCATAGCAATTACCTATATCCAATTATTAGCCTACTTATTGCGTTGTGTATGAAGACTATTTTAACACGCACAGGCTGTAGTTCTGTAGAACGCAACGTCTGGATCATGTAACCTATGTCTCCCCAAGTGTTTTAAAACAAAACAAATGTCAATGACTTATTTTGTTTGCTTTCTTGCAACATTGACATGATTAGGCTATGCATTTGATTTAAATGTTCAGGCTGCCAGTCAAGGCAAAAGCCAAATGTCCAACAACAGTTGCAGACTCTATGCCTGCTCGAACCACAATATCCGAGGGATGTGCGCTTCTATCGGAAGTTTAACTTGCATTGGCTTCATTCCGTCTGCCTGCAAATGTAGCCTAGGCTTAACAAGCTGCAAATTCACACTGGGTGCAGTAAAAATCCCAGCTATCCACACGTTTCATGTCTACTTAATTAATAGTCATTTAGGATAGCCTATTGCGTAATATGCCTACAACCTGTCCAAATATAGTATTTAGGGATCATTATTTGTGAAGCCTTAAGTGACACAATATTGATTCGCATAGTTTATTATCACATATGAACATCACATTAAATAACCTAGGACTTCAGAGACAGGGCAAACTTTACCACTATTCCCAAAATGTTCCCAACCAATTAAATGAATTTGCGCTTATAACGAGGTGAAGCGCGTTCGTGAACAACTTCTTTTCCTCTGAGGGAATGGCCAATCTTCATCAACGACATACCGTTGTACCTTACGTTGTCTTCGTCTGTAACGTGGAATCTAATAGGCTAATTCTAGCTGGTGCCGGAAACGAACACCCATGAAACGCCATTTTCGTAAAGATGGCTGCGGTCAATAGACCTCTCCAGAATATATCCCGCCTCCTAACATCCGTATCCATCCAACTTCCGGGCGTGGATTGTCTATGGGAAATAACATGGCGTTTTGAAAGATCGTACCTGTCAAACTCTGTAGGTGACAAAGTAGAAAAAGCTGCTGGGCAGATTGGCCTACACACTTCTGCCATCTAGTTTCCACTGGATTTTTTGATTTTCGGTGCCGTTTGAGTAGTATAGTCTATAGTATACTACTTAAACGGCAACGACAATCAAAAAATCCAGTGGAAACTATATGGCAGAAGTGTGTAGGCCAATCTGCCCACCAGCTTTTTCAACTTCGCTACCTACAGATGTTTTACCGATATGATATTTCGAAACGCCATGTTATTCCCCATAGACAATCCACGCCCGGAAGTTGGATGGATACGGAAGTTACGGAGGCGGGACTTATTCTGGAGAGGTCTATTTCATGCTTTTTTGGCTGAAGTAGCTAGCCTAGCATGGGCCATTGAAATGAATGGGGGCGGGACTTAGTCACTCTCTCCAGTTATATATAATACCTCCATTATTGTATACAGTCTATGGTTTAAGTCATGTATGTGTTTAAATTCATCCTAAGAGTTTTTGTTTAAAATATTTCATTGGCAAAGTGAAATGTAGAATGTAACATGTAATATTTTGATGTTGTGTTAAAAATATATTCCATTGTATGACTTTTGTATGCATGGTATTTCATGTGAGGTGAAAGGTCGCAAACCGCGCGAGAGAGGAGACTGGATAGTTCATGAGAAGCCACGTTGAGGACTTGCTCCGTGCTTAAGTGACTAAACTTTGAAATAGAACGTGACAAACGTATGTTTTGCCAGTCGGACTAAATTGTGAACTTGGAAGCTGAAGACTTTGTAATTGACGTTTTGGAAAAGGTATCATCTCGCCACCGAGAGGATTCCTGTCATAGAGTGAGCTGCCAGTCCATGGTCATCGCGTGTGAGATAGGCTACTGCCTGCCTGTGCCGGTGCGGTGACTCGACGGGAAATCTACCACTTGGGATTAAGGTATCGTTATTTGTTTCTCTTGCTCTAACGGAGTGAAGGGGTCATTTGTTTTTGGCCACGCCGACCACAAGCGACGCTCCAGGCCTGCAACGGTTAGCTGCTAGGTTTTAGCTCATTTGCCGGCTAGGACTGGGGTGGGTGAATCACGTGTGAATGTGTGTGTGTGCGCGTGGGCCCGCGTGTGTGTTTTCATGTTAATGTGTTGTGTACTGTACTTTAAGCTTACTGTTAAATGTTAGCTAAAGTGTGGCTAATGTAGCCTACTAGTTTATAAGCTCCTACTGCATTTTGAGGCTTTTGAGGTACGTGTAATACTTTGATTTCTTTTACATTTGTGGATATTCCCAACTTGAGGTTTGAGGTGATTTAAATAAGCTAAGAAAGTATTTGTTGAATACTTTGCTCCATTGATACATTTGTATCTTATTTTTTGTTTATATTGATAATTCATTCTTTGGTAAATTGAATATTTCTATTCAGTAAACTATTTTTATTTAACATTTTAATAACTGAGTTCTGAGTTTACTTAGTGGTAAGATACCATTGGGTAATAGATTGCATATGTAAATGTTATGTTATGTGAATATGGTTTAAGTCAGTCACACCAGTAAGTATACAAGGGTTAAAACGTTATTTATTCAAAGTACATGTAAAGACACAAACAGACATTTAAACAGAAGGTCAGCAAAAATTCTATGTATTATATATATTTTACTGGGATTAGTTTAAGAACCCGGGAACGCCCTTTAGTACCAGGAGAGGCCTAGGGGGCGCTACACTTGATTAATTGTTCAATTATTTGTTCAATCAGAAAAGGGTACAACATTGTTGATCAGTGTCCCCATAGCCCAAGATAATGTCCTCAAATGCCTTGTTTTTCCTACACACCATACATTTAGTTCACTGTCATAGAGGACTAAGTAAAACAGAAAATTCAAGTTTAAGAAGCTGCAATCAGAGAATTTTTTGATATTTTTAAATATTTTAGATGTTAATGGAATTACCTGATTAACTACATAAGAAGAATGATTTGATGAATTGTTGCAGCCCTAGGCACTGGTGTACTTCTGTGACCCATTCTTCTCCAAGGTTAGACTCCAAATGCTTGTCTACAGACTGCTTTGTAGAATGTCACACTGTGTGAAGCTGTTTTGCTACACGGTGAAGGCCACACAGCAGATTTTGTAGAATAGAAGCTGCACAGAAGTTGGAGAAAAATCTCAAAGTACCCAAGGAGTGTCATGTCATCATATCATTTGTTCCATTTTGCCTGTTTGGACGTAGTGTAATAATTCAATTTTGTAAGTTGCATAAAATCTTGAGAACCTTTGTTGTTAAGTTGGCACAGTCAGCTCCCACTAATCATGGCCTGCACAATGAATAATACAACATTTATGTCTTTTGGACATAAGGCAGGAAGTACACAGCTTTCATAGTAGCAGACATCATGAAAGCTCAATAGTAAAGTGTCAACAGAAGCCGCGCTGAAGATCGGAGACTTTATGGAGGCTTTAACTACCTCCCCATTATCCGCAGTCCCACACAACACCTCCAGCTGTTCGTCCTTGTCTTCCTACTCCGCCCCCTCCCCTGACACACACACACACACACACACACACACAAACACACACTGTTTGAGATGGAAGCAAACATGTCGTAATCCAATTTGAGTCAGATGTCTGGCAAAGCTAATTAAACTCAACTTTGGCAATGCCAAACAAAGAACATGGAGGAGGATCACAAAGGAGAGGGGGGAAAACAACAAAAACAACCCTGAACTCATAAGAGTTGAGATGTTTTCTAGTCTGACATGCTGTGGCTGACACGTTTGATATCTCACGCCACTTCATTCTTACAGCAGTCCTAAAAGGCCGGGCCGACTCGCTAGCAGTGTCAGCTTTGTAAACATTCGAGCCCTTGTTTCCTCCATCCTGGCTCGTCGCTGACCTCAGTGGGTGAGTTAGACGAGGTAAAGTCACCACAAACAAGTCCTGACTTGCCCTGACAAGGATGGAAAGCTGGGAGAAAGGACTATGTCTCTTGAAGTAGGGATTTGGGCTAATCTAATCAAACAATGAATTAATTAATCCATCAAGGGACATTAGACTCAGTAATTATCCGTCAAAAGTTGAATGTTATTCTGGCAGGAAATCCATGGTGTACAGGGAGAATAATCACCCTGTTGGATGTTAAATCCTACCTATCAAAACTCTGCTCCGACTGCGGACGCTTCCCTTTGTTTCCCTTGGCATTTGCGAAATTAGCGTATGAAGCGGATTTCCATTGAAATTTGCCCTGTAAGTCACTGCCTGGGACTGGCTCTGTCACCTCGCCAGTAGACGTGGGTCCATCTCAGCCTGCAGGAGGGTAGGTTTCCAAAAGCTAATCACTGGACAAATGGAAGATTTAAGTTGTCAAATTGGCTGTGTGTGTGTGTGTGTTTCACATTACAATCTGCCTAACTTTTTTTCCCCTGCTAGCTCTGACATCAAGTGAAAATTAAGGCTGACTTTTTCTGTGATCACTGCTGGATTAATGTGTCCTGAGTGTGCATTTAATTAGATTTTTTATGGGAATAGGAAAATATATTCTTATGATATCAAAATAGCCCAAACAGGTAGAATGGATGGAGAAGAGAAGTCATCACATCATGAGTGTGGAGGGGGTTGGGTCTGGGACACCAGATATCACTGTTGAGCCTTCTGGAGGTGTGGTGAGCCTAATTCAATGAAGTGAATGACCGATGAAGGAAGGTGCCTGGCTGCTCAATAACCCCAGTGAAGTTCTCTTGAACGCTGTTCTGTTGGTGATGTTTTTTGCCCTCAAAGGTTGATTTGTTAGTTTTTGACGGTAAAAAGGCTTGGTTGTTGATTGGCTGCTGTGTGAAATCTCCTCTAAAACTAGGAATTTAACATCTCTCCTGTCTGTGTTTGAAATATGCCTTGGATATATTTCCCAGATATATCTGTAACATTTTAACAGTATAATACAAGACAAGCAATCTTTATGGGCTATTATTCAAGTGCATTTAAAATGCATTAAGTGAAAAAAAAAATTCAGGTTGTTTGCACTCATGTAACAAAGTGTCAAGGCACAAACAAGACTGAGCGGCACGACTTCCCCCAATAGACTACAGTTCACTGAACAGATTATGAATTCCAGTCACTAGTAATGATAATGCCATTTAGTGCATTCCCAAGACACCTATTTGTTCATAATGAACATTCTTACAAAAGAGTCGGAGACAAAGCTTGTCACAGCAGTCATAAAGATACAAGAGTTATTACTCAGGGGTAGCATCCCACATCAGAGCCACAGCTGACTGCTGTGGCATGTTTTCTTTGCCACTAGCTTTCTAAATTAGTTTTTAGTTTTGGCAATCATTTTAATTGAACTCCTGATAAGCATATACTATATTTCATATAATATATTATGAGTGATCCACCTACTTGAAAAATCAATCTTTTATTTGTAGATCACATCAGAAAAAGAAGGGATATTAGTGTAAGCAATCATTTCATAACCACCAATTAGTGGAAAATCAGATGGGAGACTGGCCTTATTAAGGTTGAGTTATTGATTCCTTTATCTAGCACTCAGGAATCTCCACTCAAAGGCCCAACCCTGGAGACGAAACGGGCACAAGGCACTGGAGAGAAAAGCAGCAATGTCACCTGACCCAACTGGAGAGAAAAGCAGCAATGTCACCTGACCCAACTGGAGAGAAGAGCATAAGAGCAATGTCATGACCCACCTGTGAATAAGGCTGCAACCCAAACACATCAGGCACCTTGAACACATTTGCAGTGCCAACATTTACACATCGGCTTCATACTTCATGCATAGTGTGACTGTTAGTTTCCAGTCTACACACACACATACACATACACACACACACACACACACACACACATGCACACACACACGCACACACAGCATACCTCTGCTAAATGATCTTCTGCTTGGAGTGAGCTAGAAGCAAGCTACTGTAGGAGTGTGGAAGTGATCTGAATTAGCACAAAAGCCTTTTACTGTAAATCCTATTTGCATCTAATCTGAGATTGAGTGCCATCTAACAGAGTGCCTCGGAAGACTCTACAAGGCACTGAAAAAAACATGTTTTCCATCCAAATGCCATGTACTGATTTACTTTCTAACAGTTGGAACATGGCTGAACTGCTTACAAATATTCAATCAGCCCACACCAACAGTAGGGAAATACACACACTAACTACAACCTCAAGGCGAACATTATCTACGGACACCACATAGTAATCTGCACAAAAACACACACGTACCCCAAATGCAAAAGCAGTGCGCAATGTTTTTAGCATACTACATCACTGATTTGTTTGCATATTTGAATATGTATAGATTACGTATGTGTAGGCTGAACGCATTTATGATTCTACAATCCAATTTTATTCAGATTTACTCCGAATTCCAAATCTATGTTTACGCTACAGGGTTTCTATGTGTGTGTGTGTGTGTGTGTGTGTGTGTGTGTGTGTGTGTGTGTATGTCATGGAGAGAGAGAGAGCATGTGTTTGTTGTTGGTGTGTGTGTGTGTGTTTTGTTTGTTTGTGGCTGCTGTTTTGTGACATGATACAAAAACCCATAGGCTATATATTCCGTGTGCTAG
The DNA here is from genome assembly GCF_046254945.1 of Alosa pseudoharengus. Taxonomy (NCBI): domain Eukaryota; kingdom Metazoa; phylum Chordata; class Actinopteri; order Clupeiformes; family Clupeidae; genus Alosa; species Alosa pseudoharengus. The sequence continues at coordinate 197,123 of NW_027468729.1, read as the reverse complement.
CCTGTCTCGCCACCACACCAACCAACCTTCTGTGTGCCACCATACCAGTGAAGGGTCCTGTTGCAGCCCAGGCCCCCTTCATTGGAATTATGTGGACTAAGATGTGGGAAACTAAGTGAGAAATGTGTTGGCTTTATTCTTAATTTACTGATTCTGCTCAGCATCACCTTCATGATGAGTCATTCTACCCACTTACTATGAATGTCAAGCAACATTCTCCCTTATGGAATGCAATCAGACACACTGCTCTGTGCTTTCAAGCTAAATATCTACAGTTGGTCTGTGTCTAGCACTAGCATGGCAGTAAGATACTGTTCTTGTCTGGTGTTCAAAAATAGGGACCCGAAAATGTAAAAGATAAATAGACCTGTCAAATAGAAATGTAATTGTCCTGTGTATATGCAGGGGGTGAAGGGAGGAATAAAAATAGAGCTTCCATCTGAATGTCAAGGGAAATTGAGGACAAGGTGGAGAATAGACTGGCAAGCTGCTACACTCAGATTCAAATTTGAGATGGAACAATAATCTGGACTTTCTCACTCATTTCTTTTTTTTTTCTTCCACATTTTCCCCACTTTTGCTCTCATCAACTGCTCCCCCAAGCAAAGAGTGAGCATATCCTGATCTGAGAGAGGTGCTTGACACTGGCCATTACATTTTGATTGAGAACCAGATTTGAGCTTAAGGAGACGGCTATTATAATGACTTGAAGAGCGAGTAAGAGAGCAAGAGAAGTAGGCAGTCAAGGAACTGTGTGTGTGTGTGAGAGAGAGAGATAGAAGAGGAAGAATAAGGTTGAGAGGCAGGAGGAGAGGGTTTTAAGCCACTAGGATTCAACCCGTCCATCCGCCCCTCATGACTCCTGAGGGCTAAAAAGCCTTTTCTCTTTTTCTTTCTCTCTCCTCTGCTCTCCTTCTGCCTACCTCACCCGTGTCCACTTCAACTCATCCCCCTCTCTTTCTCTCGCTCTCTCATTCATTCTTTTCCTTACTTGTCATTCTTTTTTTCAGCTTCTCTCTATTTTGAATTTTTGCGTTTTTTTCCCCCCCTTTCTGTCTATGTATGTGTGTATGTGTGTGTGTGTGTGTACAGTGTGTCTCCATGTTGTCTCAGCTCCGCTCCTTAATTTCTCCTTTAGGGTGGAGAAAGCCAAGAATCCTGGGAGCCATGGGGTTGCAAACGTTGATTGTGTGGTGGTGGTGGTGGTGTTGTTGTGGGGTCGGAGTGTGTGCTTAAGCAGACACACATCCCAGATATTCTTGCAGCCGTTCCCCGAAGATTTGCATCATGCTGAGCCACAGAGGAGAGGGTAGTCTTTTTCCAACAATTCCTCCCCCTCTTCCTCCTCCTCCTCCATCAACCCCTGTTCCACCTCTTGGCATCTCTTTCAATCTCTTTCTCATTGTCCTCTCAGTTTCTCTCTAAAAAAATTTTAGCTGTTCATTCTCTTCTCTCCCAGGACAGCTAGGTCTCCTCTCCAGTTATTTCTCTACCTTTCAGCTCCCACTGCAGCTTTCAAAATGCCCTCCCCCCCCCCCCCCGTCCCCACCTCTCTCTCTCTCTCTTTCTCTCTTTCTCTCTCTCTCTTTCTACCCCACACTGTCTTCTCTTTTTCTCCTTCCTCCCTTTCTGCCTGCCTGATTGTGGCTGGGTGCTTTTCCCCTCTGCGCGCCACATTCACACCTCCACAGGCAGACTGCACCTCTGTTCTACTGCCTGCCTGGGCAGAGGAGGCTGATCTGCTCACTCAGAACAGGCTCTAGTTGACATTTTGATAAAGGACCATTGGTATTCAGATTAGAAAGCAAGAGTGGCGAAACAACAGATTTGAGTGAAACCTGCTTTAGACCACCCATCAGCCATGCATGCAATGTCCATCTTTTATGTTGTGATTCTTTATCCCCAACCCCACCCCCATCCCCCCATGTATATAAAAAGTATGTTGCTCCTCCTACCCTTCTCACCGGGAGATACATCACAATAACCTGTTCTGTTATAATTAAATGATGTAATCATATTCACATTACATTAATGGCTCTCAGATTAGGCAGACCACGAGGGAACATTAGCCTTGAGTGCCACTCTCCATCTCACAGCACACTCCAGCATTAAACAAAAGAATCTGTTGTAAGCACAGACATTCACACCACCAAACATGCAAACACAGAAAAACAGACACCTGAAAGAAAAGATGACTTTTCTCATCTGAGATGACTATGTAGTTGAAGGAAACAGTTATAGTTACAAATCCACCTCTCCTGATAAATTCTTAATTATGAACACCAAATAGTGGCTCTCGCTACAGCATATCACTAAATAAGCTGCTAAAATAAGTTCTTTATAGACCCTTTCAATTTGTTCTTAGGGGGTTTTGTGGTGATGTTTTCTGTGCCACTGGAAATGCCTTAGGAATGCACATGTTTATTTATGTCATTGAAAGGGTCTGTGAAAACCTATTGTTGAGCCAGTGTGAAGAACAGAAGGAAATGTTGTGTTTCTGATAGAGACTGCACTTGACCATAGGGTATTTAGGAAAAAAAGTTTGAAGGGTTTTTTTTTAGGCCCAAGAGCCCCATTGCCCCATTTTGCTTTACAAAAAAGGAGGAAAAAAAACACTTCAATTTGAAGAAAAGCTTTGCCTCAAGAGCCAACCGAACCTAGCAGACACAGTTTCAACATCATTTTGATAGCCAGTGACATCATGTCCTCTTTTCTTTCATCTCACCAATGTGAAGGAAATGACCAGTGCAGGAAATGACTAAGAGAATGGGTATTCACTGTTGTCACTTTGAGCTCCACACACAATTTGCTAGTCTCAATCTTGATATAACACACATCTCACATAATCGCTGAAACACATTAACATTCTGTGGCCTGTTGTTGCTAGTTTGTTCTATGTCTGAATGTTGCTTTAGGCATGCTTTAGGCAATGATGTACAAGTGTGTTTGATACTGGCCAAATCATATTCATTGTTCAGCTGTTTATAAACATCCAAGTAGAGAATTACAAATGAATGTTTCAAAGTCTAAAAAACAAATAATTAGTCACAAGAGAGACAAACTCAACTCACTGACTTGTGTAGACACTCTGACACACCCCAATCAAACCATAAGCAAGCCAAAAGATGACACCTGCATGTCAGACTGCTCGTCTGCCTTAGCAGCAGTGTTTGGAATAACGCCGTTTAAAAGAACGGCGTCATTACAACGCCGTTAACGTTACTGGATGTTAAGCGGTGCGTTACTATGTATTGATTGAATAAGCTGTGTAATCCGAACGCACCCCTGGCTCACAGCTAGTGAGGAGGTGGGTTAATAACGACGTAAGCGATTATGATTGGCTAAGGCAGAGTCATGTTTCATGATAGCCAATCAGAGCCAGTGTTTTTACACACGCGCCACACACACACACGCAACAGCTAAAATAGAGAAACAGCAGAGGTCAGGAGCAATCTGATGAAAAGTTGGCATTTTCAAGGTGGAGATATAAGCACTACTTCAAATTCATTGTGGTGCATGTAATGTGTACATTATGTCCAGGAGCGAAGACTTTGTCGACATCCATTGTAAGCAACTTTAATTTAATGAAGCATCTCACACACGCATCTAAAGCTAGTGGCCAAAAACACCGATACCTCCACCACAGATGATAGCTCGCCATCCACTAGCAAAGAAGGACTCCAAGCAGCAAAAGCTAGATCTTTCTGCCTCACAACAAAAACCTATGACACAGGCTGAAGTCAACCGTAGGTCTGTCGATGTGCAATATCTTGAATTTCCCCTTGGGGATCAATAAAGTATCTATCTATCTATCTATCTAATACATATCGAAAGTTATGTAGCCTACAAACACCTGCCTGTTCTACTCATTTCAACTGGCTGCTCAAAACTGCTCAAAAAATCCAAATTTTTTGACATATAGCAACTTTTTAACAGTAACGCAAATAGTTACTTTCCCTGGTAACGAGTTACTCTTATCATAGAGTAATTCAGTTACTAACTCAGTTACTTTTTGGAACAAGTACTGAGTAACTATAACTAATTATTTTTATGAAAGTAACGTTCCCAACACTGGTTAACAGCAAGGCGCATGGTTTATAGCCTAGTGTGTATTACCACGATGCTACCAGTGTTTCCATTTACATTACTCAGAGTAAAGTAAGTGCTTTTGCAATTGGAAGGCGAGGGAATTAAGCCAAATATGAGAGTGAGCGAGCGCAGTGCAGTGCTAAAGCGCCCGGGGCGCTAGCTGTTAAAACAATGCTCAAGGATTCTGTTAGAAGAGCAAATAATCACACAAGTGATTGAAACAGTCAGAAACTAGACACTAGACAGAGCAAAGGTGAGCAACAGCCAATGCCAACCGTGTTCATTAAACTGTCCTTGAAGATAAAATATAAATGGCTATGGCTATTAATCCTTAATGTCAGTGAATAAAATATAACAACTTGTCTCACGTCCTAACTGAATACCAATTGGCTTCATCCGATAATATAAGTAGACCACATCTGATAATTCAGCTGTGCAATCGTGCTACCATGCACTATACATTCTTTTCCGGGGGTATGGTAGGTGTTCTTTGTCAATAACTGTGAGTTCCTTTCAAATGCATTCACTAGTTTCTGAATCTTTTAAAGTGATGCAAGAGCTCCAGGTTTTAAAGGGAAGCCATCTTGAGTGTTATTCATGAATTCTCTAACTCAGTAAGGTTCTGTAACCTGAATGGAAGAGTGGTGCTTTGCCATGGCAGAGTTTTCATCCTGTGAACTGTCTAACCTCACAGTTGCAGAAACTAAGATTAAAATCTTTACAAGCTTTTTATGGACTTAATGAAATGTTCATTTGTTGAGCATGAATCGTGCCGATATACCAACACCACAAAATCCTTCTTGCTGATTACTTTTTAATTATACAAGGTGATATCATTAGTCTTGTATCCTGGATACCATCAACCTTGGTCACTGGGAAATGACTGCGTGGCCTTGTACAGATAAGTGTTTCTGAATTACCTAATCTTATCACGCCATCATGACTCATGATGAAATTATAGGGCAAAACTCCAGACACTCTGAGAAAGGAAAGGTGAGGCAGGTGGAAATGAGAGGTCTGATGGCAGATGGTGTTTTCACAGGGGTGGAAAGTGTGCTTAGAGTCTAACCTTACTGAAAGCTTCTGATTTGACCAAGATATCAGAAAAAGGCAACACAAAAAGACAAAGCTGATCTAAAGTCTCCAGAGCCACAAGGCGATGAAACAATATCCCATGTGTAATCAGTAGTCTTTACGGTCATCTCTAATGTCCCATTAACTGCATTTGGGGGAAAAACAGTTTGTTAATCGTGTGTCCAAACACACTTGTTTATAGACTCTGTTTTATAGGAAATGGAATACAGGGCAGACATTTCATGTTGTGACAAGGGATTGATTTAAAGCTGTGACAGCTGACAAGTTGACATGCTGGTGTATATTTCAAGGTAGACTCTGCTTTTGGGCAGTCTTGATCCTTTCATGACCCCTACCCTTGGACTGGACAAGCGCAGGCACTCCACTGCCATTTTGTTATTGCTTTCAATGCGGAAGTGTAGGTTTCTCTCATTTGGTGCTTGGGAATAATTTCACAATTGAAACCATTTTTTATTGTGAAAGGATGTTTTGTGCTAACATGCTTTGTCCTCTCTGGTCAGAGACAGTAGGTGTAAACAGTGGTGGTCTGGTATGTGAAAGATGTAGGTGGGGAATACATGTTTATCAGCACTAATTCATGCAAATGTCATGCATTATGCATAATACATTGTGTATTGAGGTCACTGAACAACACCATATCGGATCAATTACCAGCAATACTCTTACTCTGGAAACACAGACAGAAGAAACGTCTCGGACTCCCATGATTCCCTGACATAATGTATACTGGTTATACCTCTGTGCACATAAAACTAGGTAACATAATGTGTGTGTGTGTGTGTGTTTGTGTTATATTTGTGTGTGTGTGTGTGTGTTTGAATGTTTGTGTGCATTTGTTTGTGTATGTTTGTATGTGTACGTGAGTGTGTGTTCTTATTTGCTCCCTGTCGGGTGAGAGGGATTACACACTGTGGCGCAGACAGACGCAGAGCATTTCGGCTTGATGGATGCTGTTTGAACTGGAGAGAGGGACCTTCTTTTTATTCCACTAAGCACTTTCTATCAGGGTGCTCTTCACAAGCAGTGATAGACTGGAAGGTCTTGGCTCGGCACAATAGCATCAACTGTCAAGTCTCCGGGTATGAAACTTCAAAAGGAGAGCTTCTGGCAGTTTAACATCACAGACATATAGAGTTCTTCTTCAGTTAAGCTTCCTGCATTCCAGCAACACCATCTCTCTCTCCTCTCCATTTTTCCCTCTCTCCCTTTAATTTTATTCCTTCCAAATGTCAGTTTTCCTGGTGCACATGACCAAGAACAACATTGAAATAGATTTTTGGGAATAGGTGAAAACCTGGCAACCCAGATAGTAATTTCCTTTGGGCCGGATCCGCATAAAAGCCTTTAGATCCTCCTGTATCGGACATACGGTATCTGGCTGTGGGCCAGATCTGCTCCTGATAGAGGTTTCAGCTCTGCTAGTAATGCTGTTTTATCACCGGTTTACAGATTTGTCCCAGGTCCGATTTCCACAACTCAACTGGAAGTCAGGAAATGCGTTTAAAATACAAAACACTGATTTGGCCCAAACCTGTGATACGGATATGAGCCGAAGGACCATTTTTTCACAGCAGACACAGGTGGTAATGATATTAATTAAGGTGCTGATTCTGCTAAATTGACTGTCCTTTCACTTCATTGTCAACTGGCTGCTAAAGAAAAAAAAATGGAATGGCACAAATTTAGAAACCATGGGGGTGCACTATGTTCCCATGGCCACTTCATTTCTACAGTAAGGCTGGAAAAGAAGATATAGTTGGCTCAATATTGATCATATGCTCGTTTCATTATTTGTATTATTACCTAGCAGTGGTAAAAATAGTTAATTGTTGTTTGTGTCAGATCAAACAGTGCTATGAGACAACCCCATAGTCTTGCCACGCATGCAGAAGTCCAAGCAGTAACGTTAATCAAGGATCTTTGGTTTGCGCACTATCAATCTTTTGACATGATTTGCCAGCCTGTGATTGGACTAGGACACAGCCCAACTTTTCAAGGTAGGCTTTCTGCTTTTTATCTCTGTTGGTTTATTCAGAGACAACAACAAGCAGCCGAGCGATTGATAACTTTACTGTAAGTTTATACTATTATTTTCCAGCAATATAGGCTACTAGCTTAGCTTGAGCAAAACAGCCATCACAATAACTAGCCTATTTTGGAAAAAAACTGTGATAACGCTAACAGGATCACTGATGATAAAAAAACGAGTGTAATTGTGACTTAGCCTATTTTCAAAAAGGAATAAATGGCTAGAAGCTAATGTTTATTTTGTGTTGTTTTAGATTGACCATGGAGATGACTGTGGAAGACAGCCTGAATATCGATGGGAACAGTGGAATTAACTTTAATTAATTTTTTACCCCCCTATTGTGTTTGTAGCCTAGCTTATGTTTATTAGTTGAGCTGTTGGGAAAACGTTACGAACTTTAGCCTGGGTGAACCTATAACGAACCTGTTAGCAAATGTGTAGCAAACAGATTTTTCAGGATAATTAATTACCAATCACATTTCACACGTCAAATAAAGCCAGCTGATATCTGATAAACGGGTCCGTACCATAGACTGTAAAAAATATGGACAAAGCGTCTGTGACGTCACCCATAGATTTTCTGAAGAACGATGTCACTCCCCGATGTGAGTCGCTACCGGATGTGAGTCGCGCATGCGTCACTTTGCTACTTTGCCACTACCTGTGCTGTTAGCCACAGAATAATGACATTAGCCTACACAGCAGTAATGTATTATTTAGCGTAAGGCATCACATTTTCACGGCATGATCTCTAATGTCAGTTCTAGATTAGAGGCTGAAGTAGCCTGCTAGCGAGAGACTTCTGTAATATCAATAAAAATTATGAAGTTTGTTCACTGCTGGCAAGTAAGTAAGCAATCAAGCACAACAAAGGCTGTCACTTGAATGGCGTTTGCTAACGTTAGCAACCAAACAATCTTAGATAGCTAAAACGTTTTTGAAACAGAAAAGTGAATTATTTTATGGATTTCAGTCGGATCCCTTGGCGTTATGCCGTAAAACCTATCAATCTGAGCATGCGTGACTCACATCGGGTAGCGACTCACATCGGGGAGTGACAACGGTTATGAAGCCGTTTATGGGGGGTATGGGCGGCGCCATCTTGGAAAACGTTGGGAAATCCTAACCCCGCCTACCTCCTAGCCAATCCATATATGGGTAAAAGGGCGGGGCTTTGTATGAGACTGAGCAAGCCGGTGAACCCGCCTCGTCGTCAGCCGAGCAACCTCAGCTAACGTTAGCCTACAAGATGGACTGGCACAGACGTTGCTGTAACATTGCTGGTAAGTTTGATCTGCTAACGTGAAGTTCATGTATGTTTCTTAATGCCATGTTCAGACACTTTTTAATGTTGTATGCTGAAAGGTTATATTCGGGTGAACGGTTGAAAAGTTGAGAATGAAGAGTTGAGTTTGCAGATTCTAGCTTCTAGATAAAATAAACTAACGTTAGCTATCCCTCCCTTGCTGAAGTTACGGTCAACTAACGTAGAGTAATCTAGCGTTACAGGTTTACCAACTCACGTAGAGTAACTTAGCAGTTTACAGGTTTAGCAACTCATACTGACAAAAATGTATCTTTGCCTTTATTGTTTTGTAATTAACGTTATCCATCTCATATTCTCAGTGGCAGCCATCATTGTAACGTTAATTAATTTACGATAACATCAGCCAGCTCGCTGTATTCTGTCAACGTATGGTGTGAATTGATAACAAAATCGTAGGGTATTAGTTAACTTGTACATCATTAATTATTTTCGATTAACTCTTAATATCACGTTTTGAAATCGCTATATTGCTCTAAAGTTGTCAGTGGTAGTTTGGTCTAAGATGACATTGAAATTTCTCATCGGTGGCCATTTCACGATCCAGCGTTCATGTTCGGTTAGCTTGCCTTATTTCCCCTTGTCAGGCTATTATCAAAACGTTAAATCCAGTTAGTGTCCGGTGTTTGGCATAACAATGCCAATATTAGTGTACTTTGTCACTGAAGACCCATTTCAAATCGCACAATAGTACTACAGCATTGTACAACAACTGTAATTTTGTTGATTACAACAAGTGGTGTTGGTTTGCATTATTGTATTATCTTGTAAGTAGTTATGACTAATAAAATGTTTACCTTTCTGTTTTGGCAGTTCACCATGGGGAGGAGGCGGCAAGGAGGTCCATGGGCTCTTAACCTGGGACTAGAGGTCCAGGTGAAGTGGTTTGGCTGGGGTGTGGTGATATTGAACCCATTAAGACTATACACTATTTCACTTTATGTCTATTGATGGTTATGTTGGAATGTTACACCTACCCTTTACTTATGCCAAACCCTAATTTTGTTCTTTAAATATCAGAATCAGAAAGCAAACTTACTGTTGATGGCACTGAACTTGGAAATGTTTATGGAACTTTTCTGAACTGTGAATTACATTAAAACTAATGCCAGTATTTAGTTTTGTTAGTTTTTCTTATCTTCAGCTGTCTATTGTACAGTGGAGTTTTGTTATATGTTTATACTTATATTTACCATTTCTGCTGTAAGTGCATGTTGTGTGTGATGTCTGTATGCTACTGAGACCTTGAATTTCCCCTTGGAGATCAATAAAGTATCTATCTATCTATCAAACCAATTTGCCTGTGCTCTCAAAAACATTTATACAAATCTGTCAGCTTCAGTCAGTAGGTTGAATTGAAGACCCAGATGCAGAAGTAAAGGTGTTTTTTTTACTTGTATATCTTGAGCATTACAGGTAACCACTGAATTTGTGAAACTAAAATAACAAAAACTAATATGTACTAAGCTAGTACATAGTCAATACATATTAGATCACTTTAAAGACTGACAGATGCAAATGCTGTAAATAAAGGTAATCAAGGGGTCTGCTGGTGAACAAAGTCTTTGAAGTCAGAAGCTGCCACTGCTCAATGACTTGTGCCCCATCTGGTAGGATTTCAAAATGTTCCAGATCTGAAAACAGAAATATTGGTATATGTCACATCCTTGAACTTACTGCAAACTATGAACAAGTGGTCACAAATTAAGCTAAAAAATACTCCCAATATGTATAATGAACAAACTCACAGAACACTTAGCTGAATGGGGACAGGACAGGCGTATTCAACTATTTGCACATGTCCTGTTTATGCAGGCAATAAGCAAAACCAAATTTGGTGTATTCAAAGTTCTGTAGAACAACCATTTCTTGTATTTTAATGTTTTCAGTGGAACAGTGTAAGCTCATGTCTACACCCCATTGAGGTAGTTATTAACAGTTAGGCCAAGGTCCAGTCAAACAATAGCCAGTCACTGATGCCATATTCTTTAATTATCCAATCTGTATCCAACCAAAACCTGCTGATTTAAAGGCTACTTTCCATGTGTGACTTATCAAAAGAGGTCATGATAATTATTGCACAGATGTGCCCCGGACTGCTCACAATAAAAGGCCACTCTAAATGTCTGAAATGCATTCATGTTTGTTCAGTATGCTAACCATGTCTGGAATAGACAGCTAGGCCAATTGAATCCAGTAGGTTGCTCCATTTAAATGTATGAAAAATGTCAAAGTACCACGGAATCAGTTCTGAAGTGATGCTTCTGAGTCGACTGCACAGACGAGAAGTGAAGTTAGGAGTCCAGAGCCCTCTCCAGCACCCAGCCTGTCAGGATCACCTACAGGGAAACTTTGCATAGACAAGAAGTGTTGTTTCAAATTTGTGTTTAACAAATAAACGGCATCAATAAGAGTTTCAGACGTCAGTTATAACTAACAACAGTTATGGTGACTAGCTAACGTTATCGCTCGTTATCAGCTCCATGTTCAACTTATAGTCAATGGTTCATAGTGGTTCACAATTTTACCTCCACTAGCTAGCTAATGCTTCGGCTGAAGTTATCATCTATACGAACGCTTTTCTATCTTAAATATGACAACCCAAAGACTATATAAATTGACAACGGACTAAGCATTCACACAGAGTATTTACAAAAGGTTTTTTGACGAGAACACATGCTTTGTTACCCCAGTATGTTTGTGAACTAACGTTAACGTGCTTAACGTTACAGCTGTCTGATTATTGACTAAACACCTGGCTAGTAGCAGCTATGGCAAACGTTAAGCTAACTCACAACGGGAGCACAATCGGTTTTCACTAACGTTAACTTTATTCAAGTTAACTAAATTTATGTGTGTGCTTCAGCCATTCGGTCATCATTTTCGACATAAACTTATTTGAAATGATTTGACGCTAACGTAGCCTATAGCTGCTACAGTGCCCACTAACATGGATGCTATAATGCTAACATCTACGTGAAATAGTAGTGGAATGTAACTTACCTCAAAAACTGGAGCGAAGTCTTCTTAAAGTGTCGGTTAGTAGGCTTCAGTTAATAGCAACCCATTTTATGTCAGATATTTGAATAAACATTTTCAGAAAGGATGTGGTGTGTAGGATCACAGCCAAGACATAATTTCGGAGTTTCCTTCACTCAGCTAGTGACATCGTCTGCTGCCTCGACACCAGCCGTCAATCAAGTTGACCACGCCCTTAATTATTCATACATTTAATATCTAAATGCGATCTAAACTAACGAGTTAGAAAAAAATTCACCCCCCTCACAGTTGTCAGGCATTCGGGAACTACCAACAAATACAATAAAAGTCCATGGGACCAACCTGTAAAAGCATGAATTTATGCTGTGAAAACGGACATTTTAACATGGGGGTCTATGGACATTTGCTCCCTTTTGGGACCTGCCCCTAGCGGATTTTCGATGTATTGCAATTTTTCGCATTTCCGGGTAGGCTTCATTGTTCAAATTAGAATGTTGCCGCTTGGTCCGTACCACACACAATAAGCGGACCCGTATTGCAGATGACAAGCAGATCTGGAACACGACAGTAACACAGACTATCATACGGAACTGGGCCAGTCTTAGCCCTTATTGGAACCGGATCCGTCAAACGGATCCAGACCAGTTTTGGACCGATGTGCGTTTGGACGCCGGATCAGGTCCATTATGCAGATCCGTGCCGGACGTTGTGGTAGGTGTGGCCCAGTTCTGTCCCAGTGTATGTTTGCTATCTGGGAAAGCTGTACTTTGGGCCTTCACTGCTCCATGCATGCTTGAGGTAAGGATATGAGACAGGGTGACACCAAAAGCAATCTTAGTCAAAAACCTGTTGTTCCAGTGAGTGGTGTAATGTACTCACAATTTGAAGTCTCGTAGCAATCCATGAGCGCTATATATTCGGAACCTCATTATATCTTTCCAAACCACACATTTTTCCCATGCGATGGTTCCCAAGATGGAAAGACGATAATGAAGCTCTAAGTTATTGCTTGACAATGCCACAATACATTTTTAAATGCTATAGAGTAGAAGTTACTGTTTCCAGAGAGATGGTTTTCTTGACCGCCAGATCATTCTGCTGTCTCACCAGACTGATGAGTATAAATCGTGATTGGGTGATATATGGGCAGATGATTTGACTCAATTATGCTGTACTACTAGCCCAGTACAGCCCAAACCCCCTGTGTGTATTGCATTGATCAAAATGGACACCAGGAATTAGGTGCTGCATTAGAATTCACAGCTGGCGTTTTCAAAACAGTTCAGTGGGATGTGTTCTGGAGGCCTGAAGCAGGAACATGGTAGCGCTAATCATGACTGTTCACTACCTGAGAAATAGAAAAGCTCCAATTTCAATGCACAATGTCTATGTTTACTTTTAAATTATAATTAAAGTATAAAATTATAAGCAACAGGGCTTATACAAGGCAACAGGGCAGCAGGAAATTATAAGCAAAAGGGCTTATACAAAGAGAAATTGGGTTTGTCGTTGAGGGTTAATGAATCCAATGTAAAATGATGTCGCTATGGAGGAGTAACATGGACACCTGTCCACTGGGAAATGCAGAGTACACAACACACCGTCACATACCCACAAACAAAATAATTAAGCTCTGATTACATGCAGGAGGTTTGATGAGCATTTACTTTACACATTAAATCCCCAAATCCATCTCACAATCATATGCCTAATTACTTTCAATCATGCATGTCTGCTGCAAGACACACTTCTATTACATTCTCAAGCTTAGGTCTTTAAAGTAAATACACAGAAAGCTGATAGTGTATGTGTGTGTGTGGGTGTGTATCAGTAAATTCAATATAAAGTTGTTTAATATTAATTAAAGGCGCTCTAAGCGATGCTACGCGCTTTCTAAGCTAAAACATTATTTGTCACATACAGCAAACATCATCTTACCATCCGCTGCCGGTCTCTGTGCACAGCCTAGGCTCCAAACACCACCTACAACAAGAGCCCTATGGCATTGTTTTGTTAGGAGAATGAAGCCATACAGCTTTTCTAGGAGGTTTACCACTTACTCTGAGTTAACTTACCCAGGTTTGTCAGTAAACCACATACTTGGAATCAGAGCTAGTGAGCGGAGCTGAGCGGTGCGAATATCCCGCTCCTCGCTCAGGTGGCTGTTCACTCGGCCGCTCCTCCGCTCAAATTCACGTCAGGCCGCTCCGCTCAATTTCGCTCCCCGCTCCACTTCAAAATCCTCCCACTCCAGTGAAATCGCTCCACGCTCGCTCCAATTTAAAAGAGGGAGAAATAATCTACAAGCCGAATTGTCACCTTAGAAAACTTAAATCCCAAAGAACTAAGAGAAACGGCAATGTCACTCATAGAACATGTATTGTAAAAGATAGCCTAATGCAACACCGACAGTGCAACAATGAACAAGCTTGGCTACGTACACATAAGCCTCAAACTAAAGAGATCAGTGGGATTAATTGCCTAAATAATACAGGTTTAGCGTCCAGGTTTTACTTCAGCCTTACTTAAAGCATAGGCCATTCAGCCTTACTTAAAGCAGGCCATTCAGCCTTACTTAAAGCATAGGCGATTCAAATTGCTCACGTTTTCCTTTGCTCTCCGCAGCACACTCATGTTTCCGCGAAATGTGTCTTAAATTCCAAAATAAATCTCACTGGAACAGTGTCACGACATAGGCTAGTTGTTCTTGCTCTACATTGTTTGTATCTAGTTGTTTTGTAGAAATAGTACGCAAGCCCTATGACTTTCAGTTTCCTTTCTAAAATATTTAGCGACTTCATCCCCAACGAACTCACTGCACGTCGGCAAGCTGGACTATGTGCTACGGACTCTGGGACAATGCATTCTGGGATACGGGGGAGAACTCTGGGGGTTGTTTGTGTGTGTTAATGTCTTTATTTACTGTTTTAATGTCCGTGTTTTAGTGTAGCGTGCATGGCCGTAGCTACCATAGAGGACACCGAGGTCATGTCCTCGGTATTTTTTTCTTCAAGTTTCGTTTAATTTATTAAGTAGGCTACAAATAGGCCTAGCCGACGAGACAATTATCTTTGCATCAACGGACCGTCACGTGATAGCCTACCTCTGACATGTCTAAACGAAAGTACAGTCGAGTCGGCTATCGTGGAGTGTGTCCTAAACTAATTAACGAACGCAACGCAGCTCACATAGTTTAAAAATAAACTTCAAAATAAACTTGACGTCTTGTTAATTTCTGCCAGTAGGCTATCTTAATTCACTTGACCTGAACAAAGGCTGTCACAAAGTTAACGTTAGGAAAGCCAGCAGAAGAGCAGACAGAGAAGGAGGGAAGGTGTGTAGGCCTAATTGGTTGCATACAATCACTAGATGCAATAGGGCTACCAATGAGATGCTAAATAATGAAAATGTCGTTGAAATTCAGTGGAGATGCAGTTAGCTAACCTGCATTGAAAACGAAGCTATATCAATGTTAGGTAACCCTTTATGGTAACACTTTATTTTAATGTGTCGCTGTTACAGTGTACCTACCTAATTAGGTACAGTGGTACAACCTGTGTAACAACATGTACTATCAGGTACTATCATTGTACTTGCATTATGTATTTGTGGGTACCTACTTATAGTTGTTACATTGTAATACTGAGAGCTTTTACAAAACTTTGCCAATTTGCCTAAATTTTCATCAGAGGCAAAGAGCTGACCTGAGACCTGCTGGATGGGGTAAATTGATATACAAAGCATTCTTAGCTCCAGTCAAGGCCTCATTGTCTTCAGTGTACATGTAACAGCTGTGCTGCTACAACCTTGTTACTCTTTGATACAGTGGAATAAACCTATTAAGTGTAACGGTTAATTACTTACATGTACATATGACATGTATGTTATGTCTTCGATGTGTTGGAACAGGTCTACTAATTCACTACATAGTACTATATCAACTGTGTTGGTACACAGTTATTGCTCTTTGATACAGTGGCATAAACCCATTAAAATGAAGTGTACCAGTTAAGTACTTACAATTACATATTACATGTATGTTGTGTCATTGGTGTCTTGGAACATGTCTGCCATTACCCTACATACTGTAGTACATGTATCAACTGTGTTGGTACACATTTATTACTCTTTTGATACAGTGGAATAAACCCATTACAATAAAGTGTACCAGTTAAGTACTTACATCTACATATATACATCCTGTCAATGATGTTATGCATCCTACAATTGATGTGTTGAAACGTGTCTGCTGTTACACCACACAGTACATGTGAATTAGTAGACCTGTTCCAAGACAAGACCTGTTCCAGTTTATTCCACTGTTGTAGCAGCACAGCTGTTACATGTACACTGAAGACAATGAGGCCTTGACTGGAGCTAAGAATGCTTTGTATATCAAATCTATCATGACCCGATTTACCCCATCCAGCAGGTCTCAGGTCAGCTCTTTGCCTCTGATGAAAATTTAGGCAAATTGCCAAAGTTTTGTAAAAGCACTCAGTATTACAATGTAACAACTATATGTAGGTACCCACAAATACATTATGCAAGTACAATGATAGTACCTGATAGTACATGTTGTTACACAGGTTGTACCACTGTACCTAATTAGGTAAGTACACTGTAACAGCGACACATTAAAATAAAGTTTTACCCATTTTATTTTAATGTGTCGCTATTACAGTGTCAGAAGGTAGCCTACAAGATCTGCAGCCTATGACCCTGCAAATTATGCAACATTTGCTACTCTGATGAGGAGAAGCAGCTCATTCTTAACAACAGATGGAGCAGGGTCCAGTGTAAATATCCAAAGCCAATTTGGGAAAAGGCTCAGATATACAGGTGCATCTAAAAAAATAATATTGTGGAAAAGTGTGTTGGTTCAAGTTATAAACAAAACATGTTATAATCTGAACAAATATATGGTTGTTGGCAAAATGGGGGGGGGGGGGGGGGGGCTCGGAAGAACCTCCTAGCATTTCTAGCGACGCCCCTGACCTCGGTATTTGAAAAATCCTGGCTACGGCCTTGGTAGCGTGTTACCCTTTTAGGTCTTCCTCGTGTGTGATCCTTTTTGTGTGGGGGGCTGCGTCCATCCCTGTATGTGTAGTGTGTGTGTGTGTGCGTTTGATCCAAGGCCGTAGTCATGATGTCAACATTGGGGGGGACCAAATCTGTGGTGGGGTCTGAGGGACCCCCAAACAGAATCTCAATACATTTCCTAACATGAAAAAATATTATTAAAAATCACAAACAAGTCGTTAGTTAGGTCAGTCAATTAGGTTATTCCAAACTTTTGACGGACATAGGCATGGCATGGATGGATTATGAACCCCTGGACACAGATGCACCCCCCCCCCCCCCCCCTCTGGTGAGTTTTGTGAAAAGAGAAGGGTGGAGAAGAAGCAACTTCACTGGTCCATCCCTGGACCTGTGACTCCAAGTGGTTCTTTGACTTATTACTTACACCTGAAGATTTTTTTAAACTAAGGCTTAGACTCATAGGTTTGGAGCCTAATAAGATTGTGTCTTTTAATTTAGATTTTATTATGCTGGCGGCTAATCACACAATTTTAACGTAGTTTGAAAGGGACAGGATTCAGGAATAGGCTACTAAGACAGCCCCCTCTTCTGTCTGACTCCTGACTTACCCCTGTATGCATTATAGACTGGCTTCTGACAGAAATTACGTTTTGTGCCAACATGTAGAAACACTAGGCCTACTACAGCCTTTAATTGGTGAATGGAGGTGCAAATTCCTTTCTTTGGTTATTGTTCGCGATTCACATTAACTGTAGGCTATCACGTATTGTAAACGTCGCCACATTTGATCACGTTTTGCCTGCATGGATGCGCGATTGAGTGCGCATCTAAATAATATGCAAGATGCAACAATAATTTCTAAGAGGCCTATAAACGGTAATTTCTGGCATTACTACTAGCATATGAATGCATTATTTATGTTGAAAGACGTGAAAGAAATCACACAGGCTTGCACAAATTCATAATTTAAAATAAAACGTTTCACTTTCTCTATCATTGCGAGAATAGGCTACAATATGGAAAATGTTCCCTTTCAGTCTGATCGGCTCCAGACATGTATGGGATTTCCTCAGCCTGTGCTACACCTTTCCAAGAAGTTTTGTGGAAATTGTACCGGTAGCTTTTGCGATATTGTTGACAGCCCTACCTCACCGCAGTAGGGTGCAGTAAATGGAAGCTTTTTTTGATAGCGCACACGCCACTAACGAAAAACGGAAAATCACCAGGACAAACCACTCAGGTGTGTAGGCTACTCTGTCACTAATTTGTGCGTTATTTACGTTTCATTACATTTCAGATACGTGTTGGTTTCCTGTAGGCCTAGTATAGCGCTTTATTCTTTCTTTATTTTTCTATGTCCGAATATTGGGGGGGACATTTTGGTCATATTTGAATATTGGGGGGGACACGTCCCCCTCAATGTCTATGGTGACTACGGCCCTGGTTTGATCTGCCTAGAGTGTGCGCTTTTTGTGGCCTGCGTCCCTGTTCCTGTTTCTGAATGCTAGGCACTGAACGCGGCCTCTGCACCTAGCTGCAGCAACAAATCCATTACATCACTATGACAAGTGTCTTCATTTTATAATGTAACGATCTTAGTTTCATTATGAAGACCCGCTCACAATTTGTTTGATCTACTGCCCTCTGGGAAGAGGTACAGAAGCCTGCGCTCCCGCACCACCAGACTCACCAACAGCTTCATACACCAAGCTGTTAGGATCCTGAACTCTCTCCCCCCTCCACCCTCAGCTACATAACATCCTGGACCTTTGGACCCACAATGGCTGCCTTGCACTACTCCACTTGCACTACTCCACTTGTACACTTGCACACTTTGCAACTTGTTGTTGTTGTCCTGAACAATTCTGAACACACTTCTGCTGCTCTTACATAACTTGCACCACTATGCCACTTGCATACTTAGGTCAAACAAAACTACCTCAGCCATTTATTGGCCTGACTTTTGCACTATTATATTGACTTTGACTTTGAAGACTTGAGTTTCAGGTGGATTTGGGCATGCTTCAGACTCGTGGTGTGAGCGGCGCCTGAGCGAAATTGGAGCGGAACAGAGCGGCCGTTCCGGTCTCTGAATTAAAAAGCGATCCGCGCTCAAACAAAATTCCATCCGCTCCGCTCCTCGCTCGCTCGCGCTCCGCTCCACTCACTAGCTCTGCTTGGAATACCCCCCTGGACCATAAAAACATAACAAACTGTTCCAGCCAATCACCGACGAGATGCGCGTTTAGGAGTTTCAGGTGCATGGGAGGGAGGGGGAGGGAGAGAGAAGCGAGCTAGCTCTCTGTTTTGTTTGAATGTCTACAGAAGGGGCGTTACCCAGCATCGCTTAGTATATCGCTTTAATATATGTAACTTAATAGGTTTATTTTCATGAATCCATTCAAAATTAGTGTGATCCTCTAATCATTCATAATTAATTATTATGAGACTTTGGACCTGCACTGACAACATCCATCCTTTTTGATTATAATTATTGATTCTAAAACAATCATATCTAATCAGAAAATGTTACATTCATCTTCTCCTTGAATCACAAAACAAATTGCTCAACATGGTTAACAAATTGTTTGAATATGTAAGGAATGTCTGCCGGTTATCAGAAAATACAGGGCAAACAAGACGACAAAGAAAGAGCTCTCTTCAAGATTTTGTGGACATATCTAACAGGTATGTATTTTCAATTGACATATGGCATAGAGACTTACATGGTTTCATTTACGCAATATGGCACAACTCACAAATGAGACATTAACTAATTGAGTTAGATGTACACAAAAGATCTATGAAGTGAACAGATACAATCCATAACTTTGTCATAGAATGTGAATCTACAGACTGTTTGAGCTTTCAATGACATTTTATCTGACACTGACGCCTATGAGCATTCAAGCAGCCTCTGCAAAAGCCTCTGCATTCAGTAACCATGTATCAAACCTGCAGGCTACTTTTCCACAGGGCTTAAAGATGAGGCAATGGTAACGATGACAGCTAGGCGTCAGAGGGACGTCCTCTTCGGCAAAGCCGCGCTGAGCCCCTTCGGACCTTTCATGTCCTCTCCTCCGTCACAGCACTTCCTTGGCATGACTCATTGGGGGCATGATGGATGAAAAGCCAAGCCTCTGCTTCCACTTTGAATGCGGTGGGAGTGTGGATGGAGGAATGAGACAATCATGGCTCAAATTGGTGGGGAGTCGGCTACCCATCAGTCTATATCAGTGATAGCCCACAACATCCTCTCACATTACATTACATTACATTGCATGAGATGTCAGAGGGGGATAGATTCAATAGATTACATTATCAAAGGCATGTTGGTAACCAGAGATGTTACAATGTCAAACTACTGAGGTCTCCAAGGAGTGCTTTTCAAATATTCAATAGATTACATTATCAAAGGCATGTTGGTAACCAGAGATGTTACACTGTCAAACTACTGAGGTCTCCAAGGACTGCTTGTCAAATATTCGATAGATTACATTATCAAAGGCATGTTGGTAACCAGAGATGTTACACTGTCAAACTACTGAGGTCTCCAAGGAGTGCTTTTCAAATATTCGATAGATCGCATGATCAAAAGCATGTTGGTAAACAGCAGGCGTGCGGGAACCTATTTTTGACCAGGGGTGCTGAATAACAAAAATAATGGATGTCCGACGATTCAGAGATGTTAGGTAAGGGATAATGCCCAACGAGGTGTCCATTAGGCTATCAGAAATAAATGGACGGCGCGGAGGCGTGAACTGTCCGATGTGAAGCGGAGTGTCCATTTATTTCTGATAATGGACGAATCGAAGGGCATTATCCCGTTTATACCATGGTCACTTACGGAATAAATAAATATGAAATCAATTATTAATACTAAATGAGTTTTAGAGTTAAAATCGTTCCTTTTTTCAGCTGTTTTTGCAATGCTGTGGAATGTTGATAAGTCACAGACCGGACTAACTCAGGCATTGTCAAGCAACATCATAATAATTTTATAGGTGTAGTATATCACTTTTTAAATGACACCCTTTTCAACCTAGACCATGGTATAAGCTTTAAATATAGGCTAATAATCAGGCTGCAATGATCTCGCAAATAATTTCTGAATAGCCTAAAGTGTGTCGTCTTCACAGCAAGTATGTGTCCTAATAATTTCTATTTTAGCAACTAGGATAGTGAAATGATTTCACTAGCTATACATTTATTAGTTTCTTTCAGCTTATCCATGCTTTTTTTGAACGTGTAAATCGCATAGAATATGTAGGCCTATATCAACCGTAGGCCTACACACTTGATCGCTATCACATAGCTGAAACCACGCTACGGTTCTTACAGTAGGCTAACTGACTCACGTTCACGTTGATCTCTATAACTGTTAATTTTTAGTAGCCTATATTCGAACCTATCCATAACCCTTTTTTGCTATTTGACTCATCATTTCACATACAAAAATATAAATAATGTCAGACAGCGAATAAGTAATTATTTAAAAAATATATATAATCTTTTTTAAAAATCTATCTCCTGCCAGCAGGGGGTGCTGCAGCACCCTCAGCACCCCCCTTCCCGCTAGCCTCGTGAGACCATCCTGATCTCGCGAGCTTCAGGGTTTCACTCGCAGATCAGTCTGGATACTTTCCGTTAAAGATAATTTGGAGCAGTTCACCAAACGAACGTCCAATCAGCGTTGGCTTTGAGGCGGGTTGAGGTGTGACGCAACGAACAACATGACGGCATCCACAGAGATGAGCATAGCTATCGCACAAGTTTTATTCAAATTAGAAAGTAGGCCTATTCCTGGGTAAACTGTGAAGCTATGAGTCTCAGCCATGCAGCTGGGAGGAATGAACGACACAGACATCCTCCACGGCTGATTCCAGTTCATAATGGAGGAATATACTATCTTCAGAAGTGTAGGGCCTACCGTGAAAACTTGATGGGAATTGTCGTTGATTAGGTTCATAAATGGTAAGTTAAAACATCTTAACGTTTGTCACGTTACCTAACTTAATTGTATGTTAAACGGCATTAGAAGAATACTTTGTTCATCTAATTGGTTGATTTGGCCGTATGGCAGTATACAAGTATAACTGAAAAAAACAGAATGCATCAGAATTTGCGATGTAAGTAATAATTGTTTTTTTTAGGGTATGAGATGTAAGCTACTAGCTTAACAAACTTGTAAACTGCTGTTAATCAACTAAGAATACCTCTAATAAAAGAGTATCAACATTTCAAGAAGAATATATTCAGAAATAGAAGTCTTTTACTTTGTAAAAATATTAATTATTTTCTGAGGAACTGCAAAGTGTGCTTGCTCAGGTTCACCAACGTGAGCAGAGAGTGGAATAGGCTACGTTGTGCACGATTTAGTAAATTGTGCACACGTTTTATATTGTGTTCACGTTTTACTAAATTGTGTATTCAATTTACAACAATTAAAATGAGAGCACAATTTAGTAAAATGAGTGCACAATTTAGTAAAACGTGCGCACAATTTAGTAAAATGTGCGAACAATTTAGCAAAATGTGCAGTCAATTTAGTCAAATGTGCACACAATTTAGTAAAATGAGCACATGTTTTCTGGATATATACCAAAAAATATCTTGCAATGACACCTCTAGGGTTCCGTAAAGAACAGAGTGCAACCTAAAGCACTCTACATACAAGACTGATGCCGGACGGAGCGGCATAGTCGCCAGCATACCTGTGACACCAAGACATAACCAACAAACCAGCCATTTTTTACCACTTCTTCCATAACTCCACACTTCTTCTACCAGAGCTCCACACATGGTCGACAGTGTAATTAAACGAGTAATTAAAACGAGGCATTGGCAACATTGTATGTGTGCTGAAAGTTTATTTAGAAGACAGTTTATACACACACTACCTGTCTACAAAGCTCACAAAATACACTGCTCACTGAAAACTTAGTTATCAAATAACTTTACTCAGTTAGACTCCACTTCAATTTCCTAGAGATGAAGCTAGAACTGTGTAAACTTATTTTTCTGTAGCAAGCTAGCCGTCTGCTCAATTCCATCTTCTCTGTTCTTACCCCCTAACTCTCTCCTGCCGTTTTAACAGGTTCTGGTTCAAAGGTCAAATTAAACTTCATAACCAGTAAACATAATGTAGAATGTCAATTCATTTATGGTAAGCAGAGGTGCACCTTGTCAATAGGCAAGGCAGGCAACTGCTTGGAGCCCCGAGCTGCTAGGAGGCCCCCCAGACCTGGTCTCAGCGCGTTTGCCGATGGGACTAGCGAGAATTTCATCCATAGATCTTGAATGATTGAGTGATTTTGCGTGCTCTTGTCCTATTGTACAGACAGTGCATCTGTGCATGTATGCTATGGACTTATAAACAGAGGATCTGTGTACAAAAGAGTTCAAAGAATCCATATAGCCTACATATTTAGGCTACTGTGGTAAATGTTTGAACAATCTAAGCTGTGCGAACGTCAGAGGGCTTTGATTCATCATTAGTGAGACACGAGGACAGCTGCATGCAATTCCTGTCAGCATAACAATAGAGGCTGTTGCTGAAGTGTCAGCGTAAGCGTCAGCCCTCGTTTCAGCCGCACTCGTTTAAGACGAGCAAGTTTACCTGTGCAAGTTCACCGAGCACAGGCGCCGACAAAGGCAAAAATGTGCCATTCCACCATATCTGTTATCACTGGCCATCGCAGAAAACGGTATCATGCCAAAAGGGGCAGAAATCGCCTTCACCTCCAACAACTTAAACGGTCCTCACCTACAGAAACCTCCTTCTCCATGGGCTTGTGGAACTGTCAATCCGCATTCAACAAAACGGACTTCATAGCTGGCTATGCCAACCACCTTTCATTGGAACTCCTTGCTCTCACTGAGACTTGGATCAAACCAGAGAACACTGCCACCCCGGCTGCACTCTCCACTAACCTTACATTATCCCACACCCCTCGCCCATCTGGACGAGGAGGCGGGACGGGCCTGCTGATCTCCAACAAATGGAAGTTCACCCCACTACTGCCTTCAAACAAATATGTCTCATTCGAATTCCATGCCATCACAGTGATCGCCCCAGCAAAACTCTACATGCTGGTCATCTACCACCCTCCAGGCCAACTAGGCGACTTTATGGACGAACTTGACACTCTGCTGTCCTCCATCCCTGAGCATGACTGTCCGCTTCTTGTTCTCGGTGATATGAACATCCACTTAGATGCCCCAGGCTCAGCGGACTTTTTGGCCCTGATCCACTCCTTTGACCTCAAACTGGTTCAAAGCCCACCGACTCACAAAGCTGGCAAAGAGCTTGACTTGATCTTCACTCGGAACTGCAGCACAGACACCCTCATGGTGATACCTCTCCATCTTTCTGACCACTTCTTCATCCAGTTCAACGTCAGCCTGACAGAACAGCCTCCGGCTCCTCAGCCGATGGTCACGTTCCGCCGCAACATCCGGAACCTGTCTCCAACGCACTCTTCCTCTGTGTTTGCCTCCGGTCTACCTCCACTCAACACCTTCTCCTCTCTGGAGGTTAATGAGGCCACAGACTCGCTCTGCTCCACACTGAGCTCGTGTCTAGACGAGCTGTGCCCTCTTACCACAAGGCCAGCTCGATCCAAACACTCTCATCCATGGCTAAATGATACCCTCCGATCGCAGCGCACCAAACTCAGAGCCGCGGAGAGGAAATGGCACAAATCCAAACTAACTGATGACCTCAAAAAATACCAGACACTCCTGACCTCCTTCTCAGCCAGCATCACTGCTGCTAAGACGGCTTTCTACAATGACAAAATCAACAGCGCTACAGACACTCGAAAACTTTTCTCAACCTTCAAATCGCTACTCAACCCTCAGCTGCCTCCTCCTCAATCCAGCCTTACTGCAGATACCCTCGCCTCATTTTTTGCAAACAAAGTGGCGGCAATCAGCCGTCAATTCTCTACATGCCCACTCAACGCATCTGACTCAGATACCGCACTCCTACAACCTCTAGGGACTGCTGGAACATTTTTTTCAGCATTCACGCCTCTCTCCGAGAGTGAAGTATCTAGACTCCTGACATGCAGCTGTCCTAACACATGCTCGCTGGACCCTATACCTACGAGCCTACTTCAGTCCATCAGCCCGACCATCGCTCCAGCTATGACACATGTGATCAATGCCTCGCTAACCTCCGGCACATTTCCAACAGCGTTCAAAATGGCCCGGGTAACACCGTTACTTAAGAAAGCTTCTCTCAACCCTGCTCAAGTCGAGAACTACCGCCCTGTCTCACTCCTGCCTTTCCTATCCAAAGGCACTGAACGAGCAGTCTCCAAACAGGTCTCTGACTTGCTTTCACAGAACAACCTTCTGGATCCAAATCAGTCTGGGTTCAAAAGCGGCCACTCTACCGAAACGGCTCTGCTGTCTGTAACAGAAGCCTTAAAAGAAGCCAGGGCGACCGCTCGGTCATCAGTACTCATTCTGCTTGACTTATCGGCTGCCTTTGACACGGTTAATCACCGCATCCTTCTCTCTATACTCGTTAACATGGGAATCTCCGGTTCTGCTCTCTCCTGGTTTGAATCCTACCTCACAGGACGCTCGTTTAACGTATCATGGCTTGGTCAGCTATCTGCAACTCACCATCTCACCACAGGGGTCCCCCAGGGCTCAGTGCTGGGCCCCCTTCTCTTTGCTATCTACACCACTTCCTTGGGACAGATTATCCGTTCACATGGCTTCTCATACCACTGCTATGCAGACGACACACAGCTCTATCTGTCCTTTCCACCTGACCCCTTGGTTTCAGCACGGATCTCGGATTGCCTCTCAGACATAGCTACATGGATGAAGGCACACCACCTCCAGCTGAACCTCTCAAAGACTGAATTGCTGGTCCTCCCAGCTAAACCTACCATACACCACGACATCAACATCAAATTTGACTCCCTGTCTGTTTCACCTACCAGGACTGCAAGAAATCTAGGAGTTGTTCTCGACAACCAACTAAACTTCTCAGATCATGTTGCCTCAGTCGCCCGGTCATGCCGTTTCGCACTCTACAACATACGGAAAATCAGGACTTACTTGACTGAAGATGCTACCCAACTTCTGGTTCAGGCAATAGTCATCCCACGACTCGACTACTGCAACGCCCTCCTGACAGGTCTCCCAGCCTGCGCAGTGAAACCACTTCAGATGATCCAGAACGCGGCGGCGCGCCTGGTCTACAACCAACCCAAAAGGGCACATGTTACCCCGCTGCTCATCCAGCTACACTGGCTACCTATGGCGGCCCGCATCAAATTCAAGGCTCTAACGCTTGCCTACAAAGTAGTCTCCGGTTCTGCTCCCACCTACTTGAATGCCCTCATACAGACATACACTACCTCCAGACCGCTGCGCTCCTCAGACGAACGACGTCTAGCTCTACCACCGGTACGCTCAAGCCAATCCAAACTTTTCTCATCTGTTGTTCCTCGTTGGTGGAACACACTGCCAGTTCCTACAAGGGCAGGGACATCCTTCTCCATTTTCAAAAAACTCCTGAAGACCCAGCTCTTTAGAGAACATCTCCTCTCATAGCAACACTTACAACAAGTCTTACTGATCCTAGCACTCACCAGCCGCAGCACTCACTGATGCACTTATTCTTACTGTACTCTAATGTTTTTTAAATTGTCCTAAAATTGTTGAGAATTGCTCTAAAACTTAAACTGTTTACCATGTTGTTAGTCGCTTTGGCTAAAAATGCGTCAGCCAAATGTAATGTAATGTAATGTAATGTAAAATGTCAATCGAGGTTGCATAGTGATGACGGATCAACATCGGAGTTTGGCATTGACTCAATGAAGTTATGGTAGGCTAATGTTAATTGGCAGAAAGATTGAACATGGTTTGCTACATCTATATGACAATAAACTTGAGCTAGCTAGCGACAGTTACAACTAGTTAAGCAAGGAGATGTTAATGTTATATTTGTATTAGGGCTGTCAGCCATAATGCGTCAATTGCGATGTGATTTGGCTAAGGACCAAGTATAACGCGTTGATTTTTTTTAATTGTGTGCCGCCAAATATTTTTAATTTTACACCGTCACTTGTTCTGTTATCAACGATTCTGATGGTTGGTTTGGGGTGCTGGTAATATTTTGAACCTTTGATGCACCGTTTCTTGTCCTCAAACTGACACAGACACTTTCTAATCTGCCTTTCTGTAGTCATGAGCAGTTCTGAACTCTTTTTAAAAAAAACTCCCTGTCGGCTCAGTCGACATGGAATTAAAATATCACTGAAACACCTCAAATTTAGGCTACGACATCGGTCGGCAACAGCCGCTGCGTTTTGTAGTGCGTTATGATAGTCTTTTCAAACAGCGACAGCGTTGTTGCATATCAGATACACAGTATGTAAAGGTAGGGTAAGATGTAAGGTAGGGTAAGATGAATGCAACATTTTCTTTCCATTTCTCTTTATAGGCCCAGCTTTTCGCTTCTACTGTAAGCATTGTAACATTGTCAGGAGATGGGCCAACCAAGTAGCCTATTTAAGAATAAAAGTAAGATAGACTTTATCCAAAGAAGTAATTAGAATAAACCAGGCTCCGTGTTAAACTGTCCATCAATGCCATTATTGTAGCCTATAGTGCCTCATGTTGTAGTGCCCACATTTACTATTCACAATATTGAAAGGGGAGATGAAAACAGAGTTCATCAATATAAATGAATGACTAATTTTGGGTAGGACCCCAATAAAACTTTATATTTTGTAAAAAGGTTTTTAAAGTAATTTACTGTATTATTTTTTAGTTATTTATTAATTTTTCATTCTTAAGGCTACATTTATATTTTCAAAATAAGGTTTTTCCATGTCAGATTATTTTTCAGCCTAACATATTGGTGATGAACCCTGGTTGGTAGGGCCCCCAGACTCTAGAATCGCCTCTTGTGGTAAGCATTGGTTTGTCAGAAATATTGCTTAGTTTGAGTTTGGGATTACCATAATCATGGCAGTCTAACCTATCAGGATTTACAAAGCTGAGTCTTTACCTGGTTGTTATGTTTGTGAATAAATAAGGCATGCAGCTTAATGATTATGTACAAAGTGAGATTTATTTCATTTTCTACTCAGATGTGTTATTCATGTCAAAAGCAGTGTGTTAAACCAAGCAAAGCTTACTGGTATCTTATTGGTGTCAATTAGCTCCATTACTACAGTAATATGCACAAACACACACACACACACACACACACAAAGTCCAAGTGGTTCATGTGGCTGATAACCTTTTCTAGAGTTGAGTCACATTCCTTCCTGGATATTGTTGATTTGACTGATGTTGCTGGGGTCTGAAGGCCTTTCTAACTGATAGCACCATTATCAAGCTCCACAGATTAGATTGAGATCACAACTTTAATTACCCAATTGATGTGATACAATCTCCATGGTGGTTATGTGTGGCAGCGGCACATGCCTACAATGGGCTTTTGTGGCCTCAGTGACCACGTACAGAGGATTCATTGCGTAAGTAATGTGATCAAAATGAATCCAAGACACCTGGTGTGAGACTGCAGTTTTATTCTCGATAACATGCTACCCATACGAAATGTGAATTAATACCTGTGGTTGAGGTCAGTTCTTATACTCTTAACACACACCCAGGGGCGCAGCTACCCATTTTTTGAAGGGTATGCAACAACAAATTGCCCCCCCCCCCCCCACCACCACCCAAAAAAAAAAAACACACACAAACAACTAAAGTAAAGCAAAAGGCCAATAATGTATTACATATTATTATTTTTTAAGACATTTTGCCAATTTGAACTTGAAGTATTGTTAAATGTGGCATTGTCACTTTAAGAGAGTCTTAACGGTTCATTTACAGCACATTATTAAGTTATTACAAGGAGTCTTCATTGTTAGGAAATGGAAACATGTAATGAGTTGTTGCTAGTGTGACATTTCTGTTTGCAGTTTGCCATTAAAAGTGCAGTATTGCATGGTAGCCACCTAGCTATCTGAATGGAATAGGCTATGTTTCAAGCAAACGCTAGTTAGTCTGGTAACATGAATAACATGAACATGAAATGTGTGCCTCCAAGCACAGACGTCACATCCTACCTGTTGCTTTTCACCATCCACTTATTTAACTACTGTCGCATCCCTTGACATGTCTTTTTCCATAGACGAAAACTCACTATTCGTACCTGCTCACTCAGCGCTCACGGCGCCCCCACTCCCTTTTCTGTCAAAATTCTATGATAGAATCTTATGAGATAGGGCGCCTGCTCTAGCCTGTTAGTCCTCTAAAATGTTATTTAACATTGAGGAAATGCAGAAATGATTTAGAAACGTACAACAGTAGCTACATATAGAATAAACCAAATATATTATTATTATTATTATTATTATTATTATTATTATTATTTACCATCGCTTTGGCGCCCCCATGGTGCTGCGCCCCTATGCGCCCCTATGCGCCCCTTATGCGCCCCTATGCGCCCCTATGCGCCGCATATAGCGCATACCCACTTTTTGCGCCACTGCACACACCCACAGAAAAACACAAGATGCCACCCCCCTAACAGTGATCCATCTAACACGCTGGTATTAAGAGATAAGAATATTTGGTTACACTTTACTTGAAGGTATCTACAGTACATAAAAGTGACATGACACTGTCATGAATGTGTCATAAACATTATAAACAAGTCATAAATGTTTATGACATAATGCTTCTGTCAATCGCTTCTGTCAAGTGGCATTCGGTTTTTGTCATGACAGGTTAGGGTTAGTGTTATGGTTATGACAGTGTCATGTTACTCTTATACCTTCAAGTAAAGTGTTACTGAATATTTACAAACCTCCCCTAACCTAGGCCATATTTGTGTTGGTATCCCTGGGCTCAGCACCATCAAATACTTTACAACAAACATGCTACACACTGATGATTCCCACAGAGGAAGGCTTCTGGGACAAAGAAGAATGAAGGGAACCAATATTCCCTTAGGACATATGCATGGTAAAACAAAACATTTCATTAAATGAGAAACTTATATAAAAATTGTACCACAGTACCCATGTGGGTGGATTCTGCCTTTTGGCTTTTGGCATTAAAAAAAAAAAAACAATCTGACCCGAATGTCGACCATTGTATTTATGCGTGTAATGAGACCATAATCCAGTTCCAATTAGACAGGGAATTCCCCGCCAATACATGAATATACAGTTCAATGGCAATGAAGAGAACATTTTGACAGTGTTATATCTCATTGAGCCTCATCAAGCTAACCACACTGTTCATGTATAATAAGACTGGCAGCTTGTCCCCTAAGGCAATGTTCAATATGCCAACTCCACGCTTTGATACAAATATTCCTTTTAGTTAACAAGCATCGACATGGATGAGATCTGGCAAAACAAACCCTCATCACAGCACAAACACCAGTAAACTCACTTGGCTCGGATGAAACAGCTAACAGTTTTCCTCTATACCTTCTATCTTTTCCCACTTTCATGGCCAAAGATGAGAATGCACTGGGCACTGTCCAAATAAGCAAGGACTGTCAGAGATTATTTAAATTAGATAAATAATGTCGCATTTGCACTCCCCCACGTGTCTCTCTGCTAATTTGTCTTTTTGGCCTGTGCCATGGAGATAACAAAGTGCTGTGTGCTGCTTTAAATGTATTTCTTGCACTACAGACATTCCACCCTTCTCCAGCAGCTTGTACTGCCTGCGTAGTTTGCTAATTTACCTAACGGACAGACACCATCAATAAGATGAACGCTGGCTGTCAAGTGCTGGGCAAAGCAAAGGCCTTTTGTGTCATCATGAGAGAAAGAGGAAGGGGGGGGCATAATATTTCCGGAAGGAGATCTGATTTAAATACATGAGGTGGCTGTACAGCTGCCAGCCTGCTCCTGGTCTGGTGATACAGAGGTCGCTGAGAGAGAGAAATGCTCCAGGCTATTGAGGTACCATTTTAATCACCTCCCTATTAGGAATCCAACAGTATAAACTATTTAATGCATTAATTACATGTATTGATCAGATGCATTTAAGTGTCATGGCAGTTTTACTCAGCGGTGTTTGATTGTGAGTGGTAGGCAGACATCTTTTGACGAACACCTAGACAGCAAAAATAAACAAGTTCAAGAGGGAGGAAGAGCTGTAACCATAGTGCAGCCCTCACCACAAGTGAGTTCAACTAAATAAGATTTTTATTATACAACAAAGCCAACTGTACAAGCCATCTATAAACTTGTGCATAAAAACTTTAAAAAAAAAAGTAATTGGTGCAGCCTCCATCAAATCTCAGGAACTTAAATGACAACTTATAGCTGCACACTCAAAGAACAATAGCCTACTTTCATGTTTTTAATGTAAATCGCCAGATTCTCAGTGTCAGATAACAAATAGGTTTTATATACCAGAACGATATTTGGATCACCTACCTGTCTACGTTTACAGCAACAACACATTGCATTTTGTGTTATGCTTTTCAAGGCACCCAAAACACTTTTACAGTAAAGGGGGAACCTCAATAACCAACCACCAATGTGTAGCAGCGACCTGGATGATACATGGCAGCCATTATGCACCAGAACGCTCACCACACATCAGGTGGAGAGCGAGGGAAACATTAGTGCAACCCACACAATCACATTGCTTATAATCAATTAGGATCTTCATCTTAAAATAACTGTATCAAAATCTGAAAGACAAACACTCACAATTTATAGCACTTAATACCTTCATGCACTGTGTAATGTATATCACTAAAATAAAGATATTAGATTCCAAGGCGTTATTTCAGTCACATATATAAGGTAAAGCCAAATATTGTGTTGCCAAAATGGGTAACACTTTATAATAACTACACACAATTCATTATTTGTTAAGCCTTTGTTACTTATTAGTTAATGGTTTGTTCATCATTAGTAATTTCTGGTTCATACATAATTTATCATCAGTAAAGCATTTGTTCACACAGTTATGAATGATTTGTTCATAGTAAATAAGCCTATCCAAAAAATGTGTTTGTACATGATTTATACTTAATAAATAATGAAATAACCACTTATAAATGAAATAATTTTCTCATTATAATCCAGTTGCAAACTATTACAAAATGCTTTGTTCATCATTTGTAAAGCATTGCTCTTATGTTAATTTTCATAAATAAAGTATTTGTACACAGTTATAAATGGTTTGTTCATAGTAAATGAGCCTATATCTAAAATATGTTTATAAATATTGTTAATACTTAATAAATGATGCAATAATATTTTGTTGATGAATATTTCCATTATTTAACAGTTGTTACATACACATGCACTAATGATTAGTTAGGGTGAGGATACATATTTTATAAACCACTTCCTAATATTATAATTCATAAGCGCTTTCAGACATACGTGTAAGACCGGAGGTTCTGCCGATGTTAAACGGTGGGGCCGTATATCTGAACGACATAACCGGTCATATGGAAGTCCGAATTCACCCGGTGTTTATACTACCCCCGACCTAGTATTTCCTCCGGACATTATGTAAATGTGCTGTGTCTGAACGAGGAGTAGAACATTCGGTTAAAATCACACCTAGTGAGAGGGCGTGTTGGTGACGTTTCTTTCATGCGTCCATGTGGTTAGATCTGACTTAAATGCCAGTGTTATGATGGAGTGGCATAGTGCTGTCCAGAAAATCTCCAACCTGGAAAGATGCAGACATCACGGAGCTACTGTCCATGAGGGCATACAACATTTTGATAGAACACCTGAAGGGAACGTTAGAGACACGTTAGGCTACAACTGCATGGCAAGGAGAAACGAATTCAGAAGACTGAATCATCATAAGCAGAAGGCGCTGAAAAGGCAGTAGCCTATAGCGACGTCGTTGACGACAATAACAGGAGTATTTAATAAATTGTTAGCCAACACGGTTTTCTGTTCATTGATAGCCTTCATGACCTGCTGAGCTCGCTGATATTTGCTGAGCATATATGCCTAGAGAAAATGAAAACGAAGAAAACCCAACTTTGTTCCAAGCTCCTTACGTAAATGCTACACATGGGGAGAGGATGCTTTTGGAAAAAATAAACCATGAAAAAACGAACAACTTCACTGTTATTAATGTTAGTATTTTGTTTGTTGCTTAAAAACGTTGTATGATCTTGAAGTCTTGAGTTAGCCTACTGAATTGGCTGGTAGCCTACCATAAAGTTTGTGCATGCTCTCTCTCTCCAACGCAAACCAGATTTGGGGTTCTATAGCCTAGCTAATTCTGGTACATAACATTGAAAACAGATAAATGTGTTTATTTGAAGCACACATACAAATACTGTAGGCTAGGTCAATTTCAAGTGCCCACTTACGTGACTAGCCTACTTCAAGTATTAGCCTTTGCACAATAGATTTCTTCTTCTTTAGCCTACATAATGATAGGCTATATTTTGTAAACAAGAAGCAGCTGTGACAGGCAGCGGCCGCATATAATCTGCGTCATGTCTCAGCATCTTGTGAACTCTACAAGCCCCCACCCCTCACTCGACAACCACACGGAGATTCTGTAATGTGCGTGTATGTCGTTCACACATACGTCCGTGTAAGGTCAGTATTAGGTCCGCAGTTTAGCATCATATCTGAATCATCCGAAGGGTAGGACCTCCGTTTGACAAACCTCCTCATATACTCCGGAGGTTATATCTGAAAGCGCTTCATGATTAACTCAGGAGTTACAAGTGGTTAGTTAATTATATTTTGAGAGCTTATCTAAAGTGAGGACTTTCTACTGTATGCCTTGCAACACATTTTCAAATGAGTTGTAAAGATTACATTCACACTCATTCATTTAGCAGACAAGCGACGTACACATGTCAATTCAATTGAAGGCCATTGACACAACAGTGAAAGCCAGGAATCGAACCCCCAACTTTTCAAGCTACTGCATGCTAGTCCAGCTCCTTATACACTACACTACCTTGGCCCAGATAGAAACACCTACAACCATGCAAGAGTTTCTGTTTTCTTCTACTACACACTGTTAAGCATTTATTAAACATCTGTAAACTATTATTAAATGCTGTATTCCTCGTTTGTAAAGCATTATTCCTACATTAATTGTCATCTGTAAATCATGTTTACACACAGTTAAAAATGGTTTGTTCATAGTAAACACGGTAACGCTTTAGAATAACATGTGCTTATTAGGTATTAACAGTGCATAATAAGCAGTTAACAATTCATTACTAACAGTTAGTTAACTGTTGTTATCCTTTAATAACATTAACTAACTGTTAACATGCAGCTTGTAAGTGTTAATAAGCAGCCTTTTAGGTTACTTACAAGCATATTTGTTAACAGTTGTAAGTGTTAACAAGCAGCTTGTTAATGCTTGTTAATGGTGTATAAGACAAAAAGGTGGATAACTAATACGCTTATAAGACCTTTCTTACCTATTTGTAGTACATTTTGCAGCCCCCCAATCTAAAGCGAGGACCATGTAGCCTATAGTTCCACAAGCCCAACCTTCTATCTCTCTATACTATATCTCTCTATCTAGCTTGGTTTAGCTGTGAGAAATACACCTTCAAAATTGTTGCAGTGAGCAGGAATCGAACCCCGGTCTCCCGCATCAAAGAGTGCATCGCTACTTGTTGAGCTACACTACTGTTCCTAATTGGCTGATGGAAAATATTCTGATGTTCTATATCATACTAGCTATGCTTTTTACAAATATGTTTCTGATGGAAAAGTGGTGTTTAATTTCCATAATCTTTGTTCAGTGAACGCATAAAACAGTTTGTCAGCAGTCTAAAGATATGCCAGCTTTGTATATAGTTTGGTTACCTAGCAACCGAGGCTTAACCCTTAAAGGTGTAGGTTTTTGAACATTCTAAGTTCCGCAACAATTGAAGGTTCTAAAATTCTATGTTGAATTCAATGAACCCAGATATTCTTTAGAATGTTAATTTCCCAACATTCCCGTCACACCGGTGTGACGGTACTCCTTTAAGGGTTAAAGACGATAAGTGGGTGCGTTCAAAGCTCTGGTTTAAAGTTGCAAACATAGGCAAACGTTCGTGATCGATTTGAAACATGTTTCAGTTTGCCTTGAACAGAGGCGAACATTCGTGGTCTGTTTCTGCATTAATTAAACACCACTTTTCCATCAGAAACATATTTGTAAAAAGCATAGCTAGTGTGATATAGCACTTCGGAATATAGAATCAAAATAAACAATTTCATCAGCTGTACAAAAAAAGTAGTGTAGCTCAGTAAGTAGCGATGCACTCTATGAAGCAGGAGACCGGGGTTCGATTCCTGCTCTCTGCAACAATTTTAAAGGTGCATTTCTCACAGCTAAACCAAGCTAGATAGAGAGATATAGTATAGAGAGATAGAAGGTTGGGCTTGTGGAACTATAGGCTACATGGTCCTCGCTTTAGATTGGGGGGCTGCAAAATGTACTACAAATAGGTAAGAAAGGTCTTATAAGCGTATTAGTTATCCACCTTTTTGTCTTATACACCATTAACAAGCATTAACAAGCTGCTTGTTAACACTTACAACTGTTAACAAATATGCTTGTAAGTAACCTAAAAGGCTGCTTATTAACACTTACAAGCTGCATGTTAACAGTTAGTTAATGTTATTAAAGGATAACAACAGTTAACTAACTGTTAGTAATGAATTGTTAACTGCTTATTATGCACTGTTAATACCTAATAAGCACATGTTATTCTAAAGCGTTACCGTAAACACGCATATCTATATTATATTTTTGAATTGACTGTTGTAATACTTACTGGGCAGAGGTAGTGTAGTGGATAAGGAGCTGGGTTAGCATGCAGTAACCAATAAAGTTGGGGGTTCAAGCGCTGGCGTCCACCAATGTTGCCTTGTCCTTTAATTTCATTGACATGTGTAAGTCGCTTTCGGTGAAAGTGTCTGCTAAATGAATAAATGCAAATGTAAACTTTATAACTCATTTGTGAATGTGTTGCAAGGCATAAAACGTCCTCACTTTAGATGAGCTCACAAAATATCATTAGTGCATGTGTATTTAACAACTTAAATAATGGAAATATTACTTCATCAAAAACATATTATTGCATCATTTATTAAGTATTAACAATAATGTATAAACATATTTTAGATAGGCTATATCTACTATGAACAAAACATGTATAACTGTGTGAACAAATGCTTTACTGATGATAAATTATGTATGAACAAGAAATTACAATGAGGAACAACCATTAACTAATAAGTAACAAAGGCTTAATAAATGATGAATTGTGTGTAGTTATTATAAAGTGTTACCAAGAATTCGTATAGTTTTCTATAAGTAAAGCAAGATTTCCCCATGGATTGAACAACATGCCATTTGAAGGATCA
The DNA here is from genome assembly GCF_046254945.1 of Alosa pseudoharengus. Classification (NCBI taxonomy): domain Eukaryota; kingdom Metazoa; phylum Chordata; class Actinopteri; order Clupeiformes; family Clupeidae; genus Alosa; species Alosa pseudoharengus. The sequence continues at coordinate 161,152 of NW_027468729.1, read as the reverse complement.
AAATAACAAACTCTCAGAAACTCAAGAAAAAGTCCTGCTATCACCACAACACTCATTTCTGCCTGGCTCCTTCTGTGGTTTCATGACAAGAGGTTCATTCTCGGATGGCTGGACAGAGAGAGTTTGGCCGTTTATGAGTTGGACAAACTTTGCGGAAACATTGCTCCACAGGGATGTATGCTCCCCTTGATCAGAAGTGATCAAGCCTTACAGCACCTGAACATGCCCGACAACAACACGTGGGCAACAGAAATCACTGGAACATCCTCTCCTACAAGGCATCAGTGTGTGTGTACCTGTACATTGTATGTGTCTGTGTGTGCGTGTGTGTGTGACTACTGTGTCATTGTGTATGTGTGTGTGTGTGACTACTGTGTCATTGTGTGTGTGTGTGTGTGTGTGTGTGCGCGCGCACTAGTGTTCACTTGTCCATCTGTCCGTATGCGTGTGTGTCAGTCTGTGTCTGTGTGCAGGCCATGTCCTACCAGCTGTGCTATCCGCTGTCTGACACCACAGGGACGCGGCCTCCCCTTTAACCCTCAGCCTAGTTTACACGTTGCCACCGCTGCTTACCCAGTGAACCGTGCCCACTACTGCCCTCTCTCTGGAGCCCCTCTCCCCCCGCATGTGGCACTGCCCGGACCCATCCCCACTGCGGCCTCCGCCGACTCGTGGCTCATTATGGCATAAGCCAGTTTGCTCATGCGTGTCCACTCTCCGCACTCTCCTTTAGTAATTACTGCAGTTGGACACAGGGTGCAAGGGCAGTGGCCACCACCTCCTAGGATGGGTCAATTGACACTACTGAGTCTGGCTACATCAGGCTCCTATAGATCCATATGTGTAGACGATCAAAAGGATGTACAGACACACGTATAAAATCAGGTAGACAGACAGTCATAATAGTTGGCCACTATTTCTTCAGTGTGTTTTGATGTGATGTGTTTGTATTGGGTGGGGTTGGGAATATATGTTACATGCTATATTACATGCTAACATATAGTTATACTGTATGTTATATGTGTGATTATATGGGGTGCTCTGCCCACATTCTTTGATGTTGAACATGGAGTGATGTGCGAAAGCCCCTGGGGGAGATTAAATAATCTATCTATCTATCTATCTATCTATCTATCTATCTATCTATTTATTTATTTGATTATTTATTACATTATTCATTTTTGCCACAACCATACACAGAAGATCAACACGTTCCCAGAAGATGAACACATTCACCCACAGCTTTTACCTAAATTGAGCCTCTACAGAGCTCAACTACTCCACTTAAGCAATAAGCCCCGAGAGGCCGTTCTGTATATAGTACAGCTGAGGGGTGTTGTTAGGCATGAAGCGAGCGAAGTGAAGCTGAGTGTTAACCACTGTGCTGCTTCCCCTCTTCATTTAACGTAAATATTTAGCAACTGAGAAGACCAGTTGTTAGAGGTTTGAAAATTAAATGATGTCCCATTCCTGCCCGATATAGGATTTCAGTTGCTCAACAGTATGAGGTATTCTTAATCATGTTTTTCATACCATGATGCACCTAATTTGACAGGTCTGGACTGCAGACAGGCCATTTTAGCACCGGAACTCTTCCTCTATGGAGAAATACTGTTTAAATATATGCAGATTTAATTTTGCCTTTGTTTTCCTGAAATATTCAAGGTCTTCCCTGGAAAAAAGCATTGCCTGGATGGCAGTAAATGTTGCTCAAAACCTGAATACATCATTCAGAATTGATTGTGCCTTGCCAGATGTGCAAGATGCCCATGCTGTAGGCACTAATGCATCTGAGGACCAAAACGAAATGGAAAGGTTGGATGCTTGGATAAGCCCTCTCCTCTTTAGCCTAGACGAGTCTATGATAACCAAAAATTAATGCACATTTTTCTTGTTAAAGTTACTAACCACAGAACTAACCATTTTAAACAAGCTCAGACCCAAATTGGCTGTTGCATTATAAAGTTTACTCTAGCATTTCTGAATTGAGTATTAAACTGTGCTCATAGGCAATGGTTATCCTGAATGATTTTCTTTAGAGAAACAGCTCTGGTTTTAATGCAGTGCCATCTGAGGTCCAAAAGACCACGGCCATTCAATATTGTTTTTCAGCTCTATCCCTTTGCAAAGATTTCTCTGGATTATCTGAATATTTTAATTATATTATGTACTGTAGATGATACCTGTCATTGTCATTTTCAACATTTGATATGTTGTCTGTGTCCTTTTGGTAAATAAATATGAGTTTATGAGATTTGCAGATAATTACATTCTGTTTTTATTCGCATTTTACACAACGTCCCAACTTTTTCTGATTTGGGGTTGTAAGGATTAAAACTTAGTTGCTGTTGTCATTAAGTTGTTTTTTTCATCTCCCAGAACTTTTCTGTTTGTTTGTGTTTGTGTTTTTTGTAACATCTCATAACAATCATGAAGGAATGCTCTGAGACAGTCTCACAATTAGTCACAGAGAAACTGATCCAGTAAAAAAAAAAAGGATTTGGAGTACTTTTCTAATCACATCTGCTATTTGCAACCTTTCCAGGTCTGGGATGGTAAATAAGAAATGCATGCATGGGATCAATGCAGCCGAGTCAGGAAAATGGACTACACTTTGACATTTATGTTATGAAAACTTTACTAATTATTTATTAAATGTGCAAAATGTTTACAGAAGCATGTCCCAACATGTGGTATGTGACCAAAATTGCTTGATGTGATTTGGATGAAGCTAAATGTTTCTTGAGTTTTCTTGAATGTTTTTCCCTGTGGAATCATGAGGGGACACACACTAAATTGTCTTAAATTGGCACATGTTGTTGCAACTTTGAGGATCACACGGCCTACTGTATCTAAGGTAGTGGGTCGTAAAATCCCCTTCCACACATTGCAATAACATAAGAATGGTTTTGTGATTGTTACTGTTGACATAGTTTTGTAGTTTGATGTTCACGCAATTCATGTTCAGTAAAGGTATAAGCAGGCCATCAAAGCTGGCAGCTGTGAATGCGGGCTAGGACAAAGGTCAAGTTCATCTGGTGAAATCCTACGAGGGATCAGGTGGTGTCAGAACGCATTCTCAGTGAAGCTCTTGGGTATTTTCAGAAATGATAGTGTGTCACAGACAAGCAAAAATAAAACATTACCACATCTGCATCACTGCTTCTCATACAGCAACAAAACAACAAAAAGCTGAGCAGTCAGTGATATATTTGAATAGCTACCATGGGCATTGCTACTTGTCATGGACAAGGCCATGTGAGCTAAATAAAAATCGAGCCATACAGCAATGTTCATTTAGATCATAAAACCCACAGTTCATATGACCCACAATTAAAAACAGAGAAAAGTAGGGAAGGGAAGAGAGTAGGGAAATATTCATGTGGTATAATTCTATAGTTTAGGGGGTAAATAGTCCACGTAGTATATATACCACCTTTATTACATGTGTATTAGACAGGGTGTAAAGTCACAAGCAACATATGTTATTTGTCCTTACGTAAATGTAACAGAGAATTACATTTAATTACCGGTACATTTTAGGCCTATTTCTTCTTACTACTCACTTAGTTTAATTAAATGTTTTCTCTTTTAATGTTATAAAGGGCAAAGCATGCTGGGGAAATGCTGTAATGTTGTGATTTGGGTATGTTGTGATCTGCTATTTTTTCCCTCGAGGCAAGTCTCATACTGTAGGTAGGCTGCTTGAAAATGAATTAGCATGATAAAATAGCATAGAATATATTGTCTTATTTTCTTACATGTGGTCGCCATATTGTAATCTTAACAGATTATACTTGATACCTCTGATATTTTTGAGGCTGTCATGTGATCAAATGACTTTTTCAAACTTTGAAATTGTTTTTGAATTATATTTCTATCATGAATAACAATACAGATGGTCAATATTGTCACATTTGGTATCCGCTATATTGGATTTCAAAACATCAGGTTTGTTTGGAAATCATGCTGTCTTGACCCTGAAAATGAAGTGTTAGAACTTAAAAGACCTTTTTATCTTGCTTAATTTTGAAGGTGTATCAACAATGGTGCTTAGCCACTGTACTATGCAGGCTACTATTTGCCTGTGCGTGTGTGTGTGTGTGTGTGTGTGTGTGTGTGCATGCGGGGACGGAGGGTGGGGGCCATTCCATTTTGTGCCCAGGGCCCGTGGTCATGGTTATCCGTCCACGCCTACAGTAAACAGAGGGCTGCTGTATAGAAAAAATATAACAACTCTATAACAGCTTTTTTATAGACATGTTTATTTTTAAGAATCGAGACAACTAACTTCACAGAAAGTATCATCAAAGCAGTCAAACTCAATTAAAGAATATATTAATTAGCATATCTGTATAAAATAATTCATATGAATTCTCTTATATATTTTTTGTTCAAGAGAATGATATGGTAATGAATAGTTTATTAAGCTAAATCCGATTATGTCATGAACCCATTTTGTAAGTCATTTTCCTTTAATCAAGATTCAAAAGTTCTCAAAAAGTAAAAATAACCTTTAATTTGAATGGACTTTTACTAATGTAAGCCACTGAAAACAACCATAGTTTACCACAGTTTACATGAAAAACAATAAAATGAGATATAATTTAATTAAAAAGGTTTTGTCTTTCTCTATGAACATGTTCAATGACCCCAAAGGTCTATTATGTTTTCTAAGAGGAGACAGCAAATTCATGATCCACATCAGATTTCCCTGTTTCCATTTCATATTATTTTTCACAGTGAAGGATGTTAAAATAACTGGAATGAGCGGAGGAAAAGACATTTTCCCCACAGGTCATTTTTTCCACATGTACAGTAAATCAGACATATGAAGTGCTGTGAAAGACTAATCTTTCTGGGACTTTATTTGAGCGGTAATTCCCCTGTTTGTGGCCAACTCTCACAAGGAGACACTTTTTTCGTAATCAAGCCTTGTCTTAATATTGTTGGGCATTAGTGCGGCTGTGGCGTATATTCAGTGAAAGCATCTGGGAGAGAGCCATCACAGGATTGCAATGAAGCAGGTGTGGAGCGTAAAATAAAATACAATGTATGTGTTTCAACCAAATCCATAGCGTCGAGCAGTGTTGGGAGGGTTACTTTCAAAACGTATTCCGTTACAGAATACAGAATACATGCCCAAAAATGTAATCTGTAACGTATTCCGTTACGTTACTCAATCTGAGTAACCTATTCTGAATACTTAGATTACTTCCGCATTGAATTGGATTTTATAAGTGTAGGAATGCGGCCATCAAATCCTGCTTAGGCCTACTAAACAGGCCTATTCTGGTGTGTTCTTCTGTTCCAAATGGCTGAAGTGTTAGGCCCACATAGGAGAATGTAAAGTCAACTAAGCTACCTGATACAACTTTAAAATAGCAAGGTGACCACTAAAACTACTGTACAGCAGGCGACTAGGCTAATTAAAACAAACTAAATAAATAGGCTACTTTAAGGGCGTAGCCAGAAAATATATTAGTGCCTGTGAGATTTTTCGGTGGCATCAACCCAGTACAAGTGAGGGGCGCATATGACAGGTGGAACGCAAATGACCTGTAAATGTAAACACTATCTAGGCTACTGTATATCAGTGCTCTCAAAATGAACGTGATTGCGTAATGACAATCAAAAACCGCACGTTAAAATATGCTAGCCTACTCGCAAGAATAATTCTTCAGAGGCTCCACCATATAATTCATTTTAAAACGTAGGCTAGATCTAATTAGAAAAAAAAATAATCCATAAAGCTATTTTAAGTTAGAATAAAAAACTTAGAATGCAGTGCCTATTTTAGAGATTGGTTTAATTGTAGGCCTAGGTCTAAATCAACACGTGAACTATAGGCTCTGTTTATTGATTAGCAAACTGTGTAACCGATTGGCCGAAGTAGGCTGAGCTATTAATACTTGGGAAAATATCCTCTGAACAGACATCAGGAACCGCAATCAGTGAGGAACAGGAGTTACCTCCACTTACTTTACTCCTAATTTGCTGTGCAAACAGTCATTTCAGGGTCTCCGATGACGTGTCCATAATGCGCGCTGGCTGCGTTTTGAGGCTAGTGCAAGACGGCGGGGCTTGGATTTAAACATGGAAATCATAGATTGCTTTTAGGAGCTTCTGAGTTGCCTTTATTTATTTAGAGAGTGAATAAACTTATGAAACAGAGAAGTATCGTCATGTAATCCATTGGTTTCAACAATGTAACTGTATTCTAAATACCAACTATTTAACTTGTAACTGTATCGGAATACAGTTACTCATAATTTGTATTCTGAATACGTAACGCCGGTACATGTATTCCGTTACTCCCCAACACTGGCGTCGAGCTGGAAAAAGTGCATGACTCGCACACAGTAAAAATAGTGAAGGCTGCTATATTGACAATGGTGGAATGGAAGTGATGATTAAGCTATCAATAGCAGTTTCTTCTCTACCAACACTTCCCACTGGTGTTGGGTTGTGCTGGATTTGTGTCGTGCCACTAATTGGTCATTTCATTAAATATATGCCTATAGAATGTCAAAAAATTAAGTAACCTAATATATTGGGTGATTAACCAGATTCTATTTTGCCCAGTGCTACACACAACAATCCAATATTTAATTTGTCTGATTTGCCTTGATGGCAAATAGTGATTAACTTCTGTTTTATGAAGCAAGCCATGAACCATCATTATTTAGTGTCGTTTTGCAATTGCCTGGAATGACTCTTCGCTGACCACCCGGTTACAGCTTGCTTAGCCACAGCCTTGTTCGTCATTGATATGAGCTCTCATTTATCACCCGTTCTGACGGAGTAGGGCAAGTCGATACAGCGCACACACCGCCCGACGCATGCCCCCGTGCCAGCCACCCGAGTTGCGGGCCAGGCTTGGCGATTTATGAGGTCAGCAGCGGTAATTAGAATGGCAGCGTTACTTTACAGCCTTGATCTAATAACACCTCGACCGTTCCATAAAAAACACAACAGCATGCAGAAAAGAGAAGTTTCGATCTCCACAATTTATGTGACGGAACACTCAGGGCTTTACAACCTGGCTGGATTTAGATAAAGAATGGAGGGATACCTTGTTGTTGTTGTTGTTGTTGTCGATTATGTTGTTCTCCCTTTCAGACATGGATCACTATGACAGTTGATCTGTATTTTCAGTTGTTTTTGTGTAGATAACAAGGAGTGGACATCATGGCAGCCTCATCTGCAATCTGTATGAATATTACTGTAAGCAAAATGCAAGAACTCCTATTCAATCAAGCATATATTATAGGGCCATCGTGTATGTTTTGTTTGCTAAATTATTTAACAATAGACCTAAGGGAGGTTTTCTTGACATCTAAAGTACATGTCTTTTGCACATGCGCCTGTCGATCACAATAGCACCTAGCTCACAAAGATGGGCTCGCTAAAGTGTTCTATTTCTGGACCAAGAACCTTTACATGCTAAATGCTTTTCGATACAGATTATAGAGTTGCACTGTTCGCTCCCCCTCTCAACTGAAAATGCACGGAGCAAACGTAACCTGCACATAGCCCCTTCATGCCACAGAGATCCATTCACTCATTAGGGTGTTAGTGGTTCCCTTTGATGACTGGCTTAATTAGTGAACTGAGACAGGGGCCATCTTAAATCCTCCACCAGTTGGATATGCAGAGGCTCAGCTTGTTTAAGCTTTAATTTATTCCCCTGTGAATGAGCAGAGCAAAGAAAAAAATTACTCATCTGAAGTTCAAGGTGTTAAAATCAGCAAAGACTCTTTGGGTATCTTAGCAGCATGTCATTAGAAAACTCTCCAAGTCAGTGTTTGTAAATCATGTGGTGAGTTGATTTGATACTCTCTATATCAAATGGAACACAAACACTATGTGAGAACCTCAAATTGGTCTCAAATACATTGTTCTCATATGCTTTTACTAATTAAGGGGGTGTAGAAATCGTGTGGCCAACTCTTAATGTTGAGACAAAAAATATGTCACAATTATTTTTCCTGTGTGAATAGCCTTTAAGGAAGGAATGCTGATAAATTGTATTAAACAAGCAATTGGAACTAAATCACCTTGACATGCGACACAAAATTAAATATATCCTTCCAGCAGTTTCATTTTGGGAAACATTAGTGTAAGGCAATACAAGCTTGCTGAAGGAAACAACCAATGGTTGCAATATTGGTTGGTGTTCAGTCTGCTGGGCCACGCTACCTGCCGCACCTCCCTGTGTCTCAGTGATCCTTCCCTGTGCTGCCTCTATCCATCTGCAGGGCACACACCTCTGTAGGGCCCAAGGGCGTAGGTCTGGTCTGAGCTTTGGTGGGGACACTACCCACTACCCCCCCCCCCCCCCCCCCCCGAAAAAACAAACAAACACTTAACTCTTTCACCAGCCACTAAAATGATTAAAATGTACTACTGTCCAACTACTATCCATTATTTAAAATGTGCTACTGTCCAACTTGATCTAACTACACTGTGTAGCCTACATAATCTGATTTTAATATGTAGGCTACAGATATGTAGGCTATATTTAACATTTATTTTCTATTTGGTCTGTTATAAAATCATGCCCATTTAAGCACAGCTCAGTTGTAAGAAACTTAAATACATGCATGCTTAGCATTTTGTGAAAAGAAATCATTAAGGCTACATTGACAAACTCTTAACCGTGAGCTGCCTATATTTTCTGATTCTAATATTTACAGATATCTAGGCGATGTAAGCACAGCTTAGTTTTAAGAAATGCAGCCGAAACACCATGTTGAATTTTGCTTTAATATATTTTAAAACCGGATTACTCTGGAACAGCTAACTATACACGGGAATGCATTACACCTTTGTGTTCGGTAAGGTCTGCTGTTTATTCTGATATATGGTTTGTCATGTGTTGTGTGAAGAGTGTGTAGGCCTACGATATTCCACCGAGACGAATGGATTTGGAGATGGGCGCAGAGAATAATTATTAAATCTCTTGAAGTTATTTTTCTCGCGAACTGTTTATCACAGCAAACAGTGGCTAGCTAGCACCGTTTAAAAGCTGAGAAAAAGCTCTTCCATGTGACACATGTGTGATGAGTAGCCTACTTCTCAAGGAGTTTAACAGAGAAGATTGGGTGAATTTGGACGCACTTCATGCTTAGTGAAGTAAAGCTGAAGCGCTGCATGCTGCGCAGGAGACTGCGGCTCACCGGTAGTTATTATGACCGCCGTGCAGCGAATTTTTTTTTTCTTTTTTTTTTTTTTTTCTTTTTCGCATGCCCAAATTTCCGTCAATTCCCGGGACACTGAAAGACTGGGGTACACGAAACTTGGTGGGCATGTAACCCCACATGGATAGCATGGAACCATCGTTTTTCGTTTTGATCTGTAGCCCCCCCCCGCTGGACTGGACCCCCCAAAGGAGGGTAGGGCAGACACAGTTTTCTGTGAATATCTCGAAAACCGTAGGGTTTAGGAGGACCATTTTTTTTTGTATGTTGATCTCAAGGGGCCATGTCAACCCATTCCATAACCACTCATTTCATGTATAGCGCCACCTAGTTAAACACAAAAAAGTAAAAATGAGGTGTTGTAATTGAAGGTATCTGTGACCTAACATAGTCAAAACTGCATGAAATTGGAAGTGTAGGATCATTATGACACCCTCTGTATGCACGCCAAGTCTTGTGGAATTCCGTTAATGGGGGGCCACACAATAAATTAATTTATGTTACTATACACCAACTGGCCTGTAGGTGGCCGGAGACAGTTTTCGGTGAATATCTCGAGAACCGTAGGGCCTAGGAGGTCCACCTTTTTTAAGTATGTTGGTCTTAAGGGGGCATGTCAACCCATCCCATTACCACTTATTTCATGTATAGCGCCACCTAGTTAAAAATTAAAAAGCAAAAAATTAGGTGTTTTCATCACAATATCTCTGGCTGACAAGGTCAAAACTGCACGAAATTAAAAGTGTAGGATCAGTATGACACCCTCCGAATGCATGCCAAGTTTTGTGTACTTTCGTTCATGGCCTTACAATAAAATAATTTATGTGTACATTTAGTGACGTACACCAACAAGGATTCCCGGGACACTGAAAGACCGGGGTACACAAAACTTGGTGGGCATGTACCCCCACATGGATAGCATGGAACCTTCGCAGCGCGGCGGTCATATATCACAAACACGTACACAAACACATAAACACACATACACACACACACATGCACCCATACAAACGCACACACACACACACACACACACACACACACACACACACACACACAAAACACATATACACAAAAACAACCACACTCTGCACACACTCAATTACAAACACACAAAAAAGGAACAAAGTAGGAAATGAACACAATTTGACAAGCGTGACTTTTTTTGTGGAAAACAATGTGCTGGACTGGGCGGTGGTCATATGTTGTACCGGCGGCATGGGGGACGTGGGGACAGTGCTGCAGAGACGGCCGTCGTCCCCCTCACTTTTAATAAGGAAAAAAAGCCTTATAGGTAGGCTAAATAAATAATAACCTATAGGTTTGCGCTAGCTATGTAGCTAGCTACTCCCCATTAACAGCATCACATCACTAACCACAGCCATCTAAGACTGCACAATCTTGTATTCATTCTGTTGGATATCAAGCCAGTTTGTCTATAACAACCATCATAAAATAATCCAGGCTACTTGCTTAGCGTAAATCCTCAAATTATGGCTGGGGTCTTTTATTTACTTAGGCTGCGCACAGCACCTTTATTTGAGGCAGGCTGGTATTCGAGGCAGGCTTTTTTTTTTATTTCTAACCTGCATTTAGACATGCGTTTCGTTTGGAGCGGCATACCGGTAGTCTATCAAAAGCATAACATTTTCGGTTTGGTTTGGGATTTAATTTACTTTTGGACTGTTTGTATTGCTAAATGTTGGGACTGATGGGCACTGAAATCTGGTGGGTATTATATGGTTCACTATTACGTTTCATGCAGTGGAAAAAGTGTCGGGATTTCCACCGCTGTTTATTGCGAGACGAGGCAGCCGTTCATTGAACAGGGGCTGTGCCTGTGCTGTAATGGTAACCTTTTTGCGTAGCCAAAAAGCCTAAAGTTATTGTTTAATTATGCATGATTTACTTTTTATTAAATTCATAGGCTGGAATGCCTTGAGTCATGGCAACAATTGTGCTTAAATGTAGTAGATATGCTTCAGCCTCTGGCAAGATCGAAGGGCTCAAATGAGCTTGAGAGTGAGTGTTGGAGACCCATGGTGTAGGAAAACGACTTTTCTTTGCCAACAGTATTAATCCAACCAACAATATAATAAAATATTATTAAAGAAGCCCTATGCAACAATTTTAGCAAAAATGACCTTAATTATGCAGGTTGATAGTTGTTCTGATGGTTCTACAACACTTTCTGGGTCGTTTGGTGGGTGCTTCGTCTCCCCCTATCGCTTCTCCGCGGAAAAAAACGAATATGCAATTTTCTGGACCCGGACCGGGTAAATCCGGATGTGACTAGGGTTGCAAAATTCCGGGAATTTTCAAAGTTGGAAACTTTCCATGGGAATTAACAGGAATATACGGGAATTAACGGGAATAAACGGGAATTAATGGGAATAAATTGAGAATTTTTAATATGGCAAGTTAGTCTATAACAGGGAACTTAAATGTAGTAGACAAAACCCCATCTTTCAGCATAATACTAGTTAAAACAACCTGATTTAATGCAATTTCAGTCAAATTTCTACCCTGCACATACGTCAATCCCATGCACACAGCAATTAGCATAGGCTACTAGACGTAAAGGAAACCTATGGTGCGTTCATGTGCATGGGGAAAATAAATTCCCAGTGAAAACGTCACCTCATGTGGGAATAACTGGTGTGAAACTGGGAGAAGTTTGCGAACAGAGTTGCCCAGTTAAGGGCTTGTCGTCCCTTTTGTCCTCATTCAAATTGGTGTGCGTCATTTTGCACTGTAATTAAACTGTAATTAAACTGTAATGGGACGATTAATCTGTCTGATCAAGCTTAACAATTTATATATAATTTACATAATCTATAAGGTTTGGTTGGGGTGGTATGTTGTGTCATTTTTTTTACTTGTTTTAACATTTTCTAGGATTCTAACTGAACAAACTGATAGTCAGTTAATGTTCCAACCAATCGGATTTTGTTGTTGAGTGGCGTGGTGTATCTTGGGCAGTTCAGTGGTTTTAGTGTTGCTAGCTTAGCACGCTAGTAAACCATAGGCAGAGAATGGGATTCCCGCTAGCATGGTAGCTAGCTTTGTATGCTAAGCTAAGCGAAAATATGAACAAACAAATCATATTGGTTAACAAAATGTTAATGTTTGTATATGAAAAAGTAGGAATTACCAAAAATCCCCAGTTAATTCCAGTAAATTCCCATTAATTCCCATAATTTCCTTTAATTCCATGAAAGTTTCCAATTTGGAATATTTTCAAAATTCCCCAGCTTAACTTCCCATGGAAAGTTTCCAGTAAATTTCCGGAAATTTACCGGAAATGTTCCGCCCCTTTGCAACCCTAGATGTGACTCAGCGGAAGTACCCAATCACGCCTTGAAAATGTAGTCAGATTGTAGTTTCTAAGAAGACTGCAAAACGGACGCCGACTTGGCTTTGTTGCTGTTGAAATTGTAAGTAGCCTACCCTTGGGTGAACTTCATCTTTGTAATGTGGTTTGATAGTCTCTTGTGTTTTCTCGACCGTTTTATTGTGAGCCCTGTATGTGTTTAGCTTGGTTTCTTGATGGCTAGCTCGCTAGCTAGTGGGGGTTTAGCGTAGCAGTCACTTGCTACCGAAGCTGCAGGGGGAGCTATATCGTGAAAAATGCAAGCCCAAATCCGGCGAAAACCCAGAAACAGCGAAGGAATAACCAGACCTGCATAGGGCTTCTTTAAGAAGAGGTCTTATTTCTAGTGCTGGTGGACTGATAGCCCTGGTAGGCATTACCCCATCTTGTACTTGGAGACCGGCCTTTATTTATCCGCCTATAAATCCGGCTTTCACTAACTTATAAAATACAAGTCTTACCCAACGTTTTTGTTGTAAGACATTTATTTCAAGCATAATTTGAAGACACAAATATATTAGCTACTTCAGTTACCTTGGTGCATAAATCCCAGAGAGTAGGCTACCACACCCCAGAGTGATAGGCCTACTATCGTTCTTACGCGTTCAGTGTGGGGTCCTAAACAAGCTGAGAATTTAGCGTTGTTACGTCTGCCTGTCACAGACGTGAGGAGCTCTTTGAAACTTGGGGTAAGGAGAATCGCAATGAATCCAGCAAAAAAACAAAAATGCATCTTTTTTTCAGAAGGCAAAAGTAAGTTGACATACATTTTATACATCCCCAGCTAATGTGTAATGGAAAAGTCATTTCCCCAAGGCAACTTTCTGTTGCAATTTTCTGTGTGTTGTGGACTGGTAACTTGTTAAGCCAACATGTTCTAACGTTGCATCAATAAATGTTAACTTCAAACACATACTGTAGTGGAGAGTTGATTTTGTTTATAGCATTTGATCATGTATGTTTGAATCAAATGCATGATGAACTTTTGTTCATTCATGGCTTCATAAAATATCAACATCCCATGTTGCTTTTAGAGTATTCTACCATTGGCCCAAGTAGTGTGAAATAAATCTAAAAAATAAATAAGTAAAAGTAGAATTGCACATAGCAAGAAGCTGGTCTGAGGGCAGATCTGGCGTCCCTGCCCATCCCTCTCAGATAACAGAGGCCCTGATGAGTTGGGGGTGGCCCAAGTGAATTGATAAAAGAGAAGAATATTCTCAGCTCGGTCTTTTCTTCTTCTCTTGGCTCTTGTGTCTTTGGCTCTTGTCTTCTGCCACTTCTTTGACTGGCAGGCTCTGCCTGGCCTGCTCCCTCTCTCTCACTCTCTTTCTCCCTCTCTTTCTTTCTATCTTCCTCTCTCTCCCTCTTTATATCTTTATTGGGTTGTAATCTCTTATTTGGTATACTGTTTTTTCTGGTGTATCTGTTATTGGGGGCCAAGCAGCGAAGCTGCGAAGGCACCCATTGAGTTACTAGCTTTTCCTATTATTGGGGGCCAAGCAGCGAAGCTGCGAAGGCACCCATTGAGTTACTAGCTTTTCCTATTATTACACTTCCGCCATTGGAGTCTATGGCAGCCCATAGAACGCCTGGCTAAAAAGTGCAGATTTTTGGCAGAAAGTTTCGGGACACTCCACTGACCATTCACACTCATTTACGGACCTCTAAACCCAGCCATCTAGCGCCACCAACAGGTCAAAATCTGGCCGAAAATTGAACCGCTGGGTCTAAAGTTATGAAATTTGGCACACTGATTCAGCACTGTCCCATGATCACTCTCACCAAATTCCAGAACTCTATGCCCAACACTCTAGCGCCACCAATGGGTCGAACCTGGATTGCATTCACGCATGTGACCATTGAACGGTGCGTCCGATTTTCACATATCAGGCACCGTTGGAATCCCTGGACCGACCTAAGTTCAATGACCCCTATTACGTCACTTTCCGTCATATTGGAACTCCGCCATATTGGATTTAGTCCAAACTCTACGAAAAGTTTCAGTGGTCAGAAATTTCATCCGATTTTCATGGAACTTGATGGAGATGATCTTCTGTCCGAGCCGCACAAACGATACTTGTCAGATTTTTCAATTTCATTTTTGTTTGCCCGTGACAGCCAATCAAATATGGTGATGAAGCCGACAAACAGGAAGTGGACTAACATCTCTGTGGTACTTTGAGTTAACATAACAAAACTCGATACCATTAGTCATGACACTGTCCCAATCACTCACAGCAATTTTTATGAATATACATTGAACACTCTAGCGCCACCACAAGTTCAATGCTGGACATGCGTTCATGCGCGTGATCCTTGACTCTTTTGTCTGATTTTCACAATTCAGGTAGCGTCTGAATCCTTGGACCATCCCGAGTTCATCGACTCCTATCCCGTTACTTTCCGCCATATTGGACCTCCGCCATATTGGATTTAGTCCAAACTCTACGAAAAGTTTCAGCGGTTACAAATTTCATCCGATTTTCACAGAACTTGGCGGAGATGATCTTCAGACCGAGCCGCACAAACGTCAGATTTTTTTTTTTCAAGTTTGTTTGCCCGTGACAGCCAATTACACATGGCGACGATGCCGCCTAACAGGAAGTGGGCTAACATCTCAGCTACTCTTTAATGTATGAAGTCCAAACTTGGTATAGGGACTTGGTATCTGATTGTGAGGACGCCCTAGGAAATTGGCATCATTTGGCCTCTATAGGGGGCGCTGCAATACAGGAAGTGAGCTTGTATCTCAGTAACGCTTTGATGTACGAAGTCCAAATTTGGTATAGAGACTTGGTACCTGATTGTGGGGATGCACTAGGAAACTGGCGTCATTTGGCTTCTACAGGGGGCGCTGCAATACAGGAAGTGAGCTTGTATCTCAGCAACGCTTTGATGTATGAAGTCCAAACTTGGTACAGGGACTTGGTATCTGATTGTGAGGACACAGTAGGAAATTGGCATCATTTGGCCTCTATAGGGGGCGCTGTAATACATGAAGTGGGCTCAAATCTCAGCAACGCTTCGTTGTATGAAGTCCAAACTTGGTAGAGGGACATGGTAGCTGATTGTGAGAACACACAAGGACATTGGTGTAATTTGGCCTCTAGGGGCGTAAATGAGCTTATTTCTCAGCCATTCTTTATCCAATTGCAATCAAACTTGCTGTGAGTGCTTGCTCATGGCATGACAATGTCATTCCTGCTGTAGCGCAATGCTTGGCCCCCACATTGCTGCTTGCAGCTATATTTCTTGTTATTCTATAACTTGTTATTTTATTAAGCTTAAGTTTATGTTTTTATAAGCTTTCTTTGTTACTGTTTGCTTATTTGTTACTTTACTTTGTTACAGTAGACTGTGAGTTTATTTTTACATCCAACTGAAGTGATATTGGTTACATTTACCTTAGGCTTAGTGCCAAATAAATTGTTTCATTTGCCTACCAATCGTATACTTCAATTCTCGTAGTATGCCATGTCATGCTCTTCCATAGCTGATAAACTAGTTACTTGGTAATTGATTCGAGATACAAGTTATTAATTAAATGGAGTCATATTAATCAAGTTTGTAACAATAACATTTACCAGGTAACTCTTCACCAGTCTGTCTATTGTTCAGACACGCGATCAACAGGAGAACAGCCCAACATACTTCTCATTCCACGTGAGAGACGCTGTGGGCGGGACTAAGTTCGGAATGGCACCCAGGCTAGCTGTGGGCCTGCTCTCTCTTTCAAGTGAGGATAGCTCGACGTGTTTCCTTGTTGCCGACACGATTCGGCCATTTCTTACACAATATTGTGCATGCAATTTAATTTGATTAACTTAAACATGCCCATTATGTAAGAAAAGCGAATTAGTTACGGCTATTGTGCTTATCACTTATCACTAATGTAATGTATTTTGTACTACTAAATTGGCTAAGATGTCACCTCTGGGTCTCCTTCCCTTAGTGTGTGTTTTTAGTGAACCCGTTCAAAACAACAGTTGTAAGAGGTAAGCACAGTGATGCAATGGTTGTGTCAGCTAGCCTATATAATGCAAAGTGTCACAATCACTTGTCTCTTCACCTTTGATTGTGGAAACCCTGACAACTTCCTAACCATGAATCGGATCTATAGTAATTTTCCACGAATTAGCCATATCATGTAAAAACTGCATGACAGTGTTTAATGCAAATAATAAAAATAGATAAATAAAAACATGCATTGATCCCACCGTGTATTAACCATAGTGCCCACTAGCCCAATGAATCAGAACATGCTTTAATAAAAAAGAAGAATGGATGCATTCTCATGTATAGCCCGCCCCCATATATTAGGCTCATAGCTTGGTTAACAGGCAGGTGAGGGCAGCAATCCGGTGAGGGCAGCATTCCCAGGTGACGTTGAAATGGTTCGACTGAAAGAGCACGTACAGTATAGGTTGGGTATGTCTGCTGTTAAGGTTATATCCACTGACACTCACATAGTGTCAGGGTATTATTTTACAGAGATTTTACGATTCAAGTATGTGTCAGTATTACTATGCTCTCATATTGCCTGTGTTTTAAGTGTAATACATGTAACTAAAGGGTCCGGGTTAACTTTCTGTGGAATATTACAAGGTCCAAAGTGAGACTGACGGCATGCTTGAGCATGGGAACTACTCTACATGCATGATGAATATATTGGAGAGTTTTCCCCAACTGTTGATTTGTATCTGTGGTGTTTAGTTTTGATGTGGTTAAGGCTGCCAAATAAGTGTTAAACAGTCCCTGAAAACACAACACAACATGCCAGAAACAGAAGCTTGTACTGTTGCCAGCACATAAGTTATGCACAGATGCTCATCAGGGTTGAAATGACATTGCATATGATACTGTACCAGCTGAGTGATGTCAAACTGATTATAATGATGCTATGGTGAACACACTCTAATTAGTGCCCATCAAACGCAGCTTTAGATCATGTCACATTATCAGTATCATGTATGTTATACCTGCAGTACACTAACATACTATGTTATATTAACATGTGCTGCACACCAGCAGTAAAATAAAATAAGTTTGTGCTGATTCTAAATAGAACTGTTCTATTTATAACCCATAATAGCATGTTTAATATAAATCCTGAATTATTCATTAATATCTTATGAAAGCAGTGTAAGTGCAAAATGGAGGTTGATGCATTTGTCTAACCTTAGCTGTGTTTAGCATAGTCCTAAGTTAACTTTGAACAGACCTGACTCACAGGCCGCTGATTACAATAAACAGCGCAGCAAGATAATTTGAAGGACAACATAAGCGTGTCTTTCATGGGGAGATTTATCGGGAAAATGCACATGCTACACCAAACAATTTAAGGTGTGTCTCGAACCATGTAAGGATGATTGTGGAACTGACTAATTATGGGATGAGGGTCTGTAGGCACCTGACTGATCTTGCTAGCACATAGTGAACTCCAAAGATGTCCTGTATTATGTTAAAATGGACAAAAACTTCTAAAAGTGCAAGCCATCAAATTGAAAAAGCCCTATGACCACAAGAGTATTAATTTATTGTTGTACATTTTGAGTGCATCCATCAATCCTTGTTAATTTTTCAACACATTTTGAGTGGTATAATATTCTACTCTAAATTAAGGCTATACTGAATATAAATTACATGATTATGCTTTGCAAATGTGTGCCTTAAGAATGTGTGTGTTTGAGTATGGGTGAGTGATTGTACTGTGTCTATGTACTGTATGTTATATTTATTAGCATTACTTTGTTGTACCATTACGTGGCACCTGTCTATTAGACCTTAATAAATGGACACCAATGCTTCTTCATAAATAATCAAGGGGATTCAGTAACAGGCCATTTCCATGCAAAGGCTGCAAATTACAGTCCTTACATTATAAACAGGTTGCCCTGATAGACATTAACAATTATTCGGATAGGATGCAGGGCGACAAAATGGAAACTAGGAAAGGGGTCTATGATGAACCGCATCTGATTATAAAGTAATTTAACTGAAAAGGTCTTGAAGGTGAGAAGCATTTATGCTGTAGCTCACGGACTATTTTTTATTTGTAGTTAGGAGCCTGCATAACACCCATTCATAATGCTGACAGTTTCTATATCCATTTTCAGGGACGATTCAGCATATTCTTCCTCCTATTCCATTCAGCACTTAAACATGGTTGTTTATTATATCAATATATATTTGCTGAAGTCATATCAGTGCATGGTATAATAAAGAGAAATTTTATTTTATGACGGAGAGTTGACCACTTTAATTGACTTTATGTTGATATTGTGTCTGATTAGTTGTGCCAAGTAATAGAAAATAGAATAAAATCATAGAATTATCAACACTATAACACCATTTTGTATATGGAACGCATCTCTCTCCCTCTCTCTCTGTCTTTCTCTCTCTTTCTCTCTCTCTCTCTCTCTCTCTCTGTGTGAACCATAATGACGCACATACCATGCCACTTTGAATATTGTGCACTTAATCCTGGTACAAAATGTGTAGGTATAAGGTTCCGTGTGAAAAAGGTAGAAAAACTATACTTTTCACCAAGTAAATCACTCAGCTTGGAGGCAAACTGGTTAATCTATCCATGACCCCCTCTTCACTCTGTGATGGAGATGGAAGGACACAGTAGCATCTAGCTCGGGGAGATTGCTAGAGTTCATCCAGGCTGCTACACGGAAGCTGTGCATAATGTTCACAATAAAGAATTAAGATGAGGGGAGTTCACAAAAGGCATTTGTTTGCATGACACTAAACTGCAATGAAACATTATTGCAATGATTACTGTTTCTATTTTGCAGACACTTCTCAAACTCACATTCCTCAAAATCGGAGTTTCCAAGTCTCTTAAAATAAATGGTAAGAGGAGCTGACACCGATTTGAACAGAATTAATTGTGAGAATAATAAATCATGATGATGAAGATGCCTGAATGTTCAAAGTGGGTTTAAAACAGTACCTCTGTTAGGGGTTCAACCCATGTTCCCCCACATCAGTGTGCCTTTAGAAACAAATCAATCACACAACATTAAAATGTTTTACCTAATCATCAATGCTCAGAGCCAGCCCAGATTAATAACACAGCCCTCACCAAAGGGCCCCCCTCAAACATTATCACAAAATATTTTCAGGACTTCCATGAAAAGGACCTTTTACCTGCCTCAGTGAAATACTACATTATGGCTATAGCAATAGTCAATGCTAAATAGTCTAGTTAATGTGACCTCTTTACAGTATAATATTTAGTAAGGTATGTGCTATTATGATTGATAAGTGAACAATTTATTTTATTTCAAACATGACACAAGGACAACATCAAGATACAGTATGTACACACACACACACACACACACACACACTTGTATTACCCTAGCTGTTAACATTTTACGGTAAGGGTACATGAATTATCATGAATTCATGCATTAATTAATTAATGATTTATGCATTACTTCATACGTTTATACAGTTAAGAACAAAATTATTCATACCCCTGGCAAATATTGATGTAATGTTGATTTTCTTTTGACCAATATGTTTGTTCTTAAGCATGATCATCATGAATACATGTATGTCAGGTTACTCATAAGTCCATCATGTTTGTGGCCCCTCAACTAAAGTGTGAACAATGGAATGTGTTTAGAGAACTGCACAAGTTGTGTTCAAATCAGAATTGAATTTGAGTAGTGATCACAACATTTTTGGTAGAAAAAGAAATCATCATGATCATTCTTAATAAATCATAAATCATAATGATGTGCTCACCATACTTTGCTTACTTGCCACACACCAATGCTTTAGTTTATGTGTTGCTCATGTATAAGGTCATGAATGACAGACTATGAACTCATGTCAATTCCTGATGATTCATGAGATATTAAGGAATGAAGTAATACATAAATAATGGATTAATTCATGCATAAATTCATGATGATTCATGTACCCTTGCCGTAAAGTGTTACTGAGAATGGTAAAAGTTGTGATCAAATTGGAATTTGAGTAGTGATGACCACATTTTTGGCAGAAAAAGAAATCTTTATGATCATTCTTAATAAATCATAAATCATAATGATGTGCCCACCATATTTAATGCTTAAGTTGATGTGTTGTTCATGTACGAGGTCACAAATGACAAACTATGAACTCATGTCAATTCCTGATGATTCATGAGATATTAAGGAATGAAGTACATAAATAATGGATTAATTCATGCATAAATTCATGATGATTCATGTACGCTTGCCGTAAAGTGTTACCCATGCTATCTGTTACCTTTCCACACACCTGTATGTCACACTGCTACCCAAAACCAACTGGTGCACCTTGTCTGTCTGTCACACAGGGCCCTGTCATCTTGCAGGTCCTGTGGCTGAGCCCTGCCAGGCCCCCATGCCATGGCCCAGCTAAGGACTGCCATCAAATAAAAGAAATAGCCATCACACCACGGGGCTGTGCGATCCTGAGTAATATGGGGGAAATTCCATTCACCAGAGCTCCTCTAAGTACACACCACACAGTAATGAAGTCACTTGGGACACAATCCTGATCTGAGCATTTTGTCGTCCAAAGAGCAAGAAATCTGTTGCCAAGCAAAATGCTGGATTCATTTACTGTAATTAGAGGCTAGAAATGACCTCCATATTGCAACCAGTGAAGTATACTCCCATGGATAAGATGAAGACACTCTGTTCTTACATCTCCCTTTTTGGTCTTCAATTCCACTAGTCAAGTGTGACAAATAATCTAAAATCACAACACATCCTACCTATTCCAAACATCATTATTAGCTAATTATGCATATGAAACACTGTATTGCCCTTGTAATGTAATTGTAATGACCTTACAGGGTACATGAGTATTTAATAGTAAGCAAATAATAAGCAAATCGCCACATTATAACCTGCAGTTTTAACTGAAAAACTAATTTACACTGAAATACAATAACCAATTAAGCTGATGTGTTCCTTGATGGCTCTTAAATAGAAAAAAATAAATAAAAACTCATATAGTTTCTTCAGTTTCTGTTCTTTCGCTCACAAAAATGCCACCCTCCCATCTTGGACATCTTGTGTAAATGACTGTGAGCCAAACGTGGTGCAGAGATGGCTTCACGTCTGCATATGTGTAATAAATCTCCGCAAACTCATAATGGTTCTCAGGTGTGCTGATGACAGTCTAATGACATTCCTGATGCGCTCGCAGATGCCTCCGCTGTCTGTCTGTCTGTGCTGACGATGACGGCGAGGCTCTGGCTTTTTCAAAACACGTTGAAATGTGCTTTCTTTACTTAATTAGTATTCATCCTCCTTTCACCACAGGAAGACTGAACAAGTGTGTGTGTGTGTGTGTGTGTGTGGACCAAATCAAATATAAAAAATTGTTTTGATAGGAACAGTTTATAGTGACATCTTGTAGAGAGCCATCAATCATGAGATGTTTGGATATGACAAAAGAGGACGCTGAGCAGAGACGGAACATGGTCCTGTTATTCTGACACTCAGAAACGGATGCCGCTTTTGTTTATGTACTAACTTCTAATGACAACTGAACAATACACACATTTTCTTGTGACTTGGTGTCCAATCTCACAAAACAGCAAATGCAAAAAGCAAAATTTTTAAAGCAAGTGAAAAAATTCTTCAAATTCTCCCATGTTATGGTAGCGATTGCCATACAGTAGCAAGGTTTTTGGGGTGATATTTGGGGAGCCACAAAAGCAATACGTTGGCACGGTCTAAAAGATTAAATGCTTCCCCGTCTCTTTTTATATATTTATTTCTGTGTTTCCCTGTGATGGGCCCACACAGGTACGGAAGCCCCATGGGGCCAAAACAGTGTTTCCAACATGGGAAACCACCCTCTACACACCCTTTATCTCCTTTCACTCACCAGCGTATTTCCCAGTTTATGAATTTTAATAACATTCAATCAGACAATCTCAGCAGCGTTTTCCATCTCCTGCAAGTAATGGGTCTAAGCCACCAGAGAGCTCACACTGAGCGTATTTATAGAGAGGTAAAAACCAGGGGGATCTTCACACGCTTCCTCACACACATTCGGATGTGTCGGCATGTGGTGGTGGTTTTGTGCATCTTCCTGCAACCTGGGTGGACTGGTGGAGCGGTTCACCACAAATATCAATAAAGTTGATTTTTTACATTTACACATTATAACATCTTATCTTCCCCTAATGTAACAATCATGTCATTACATTACATCTGTAAACCCAATAAAGCTACAGAAAATGACAATCACTCCACAAGAAGCATTGAAAAGAACATTATTCTGTTTTCTCTGTATTCATTATTCTGTTATTATGGTGTAGGCTACGACTTACCAAGAAAGTTCATTTCAAATTCAATTTAAAATATTGCAAGTTATTTTTTCCTTTTTTCATAATTTAGTCATATCATTCAATGGAGTTCAGGTGGCGCTGGGGCAGATTTGTTGTGTCTTAATTATTCCAGAACCAAGTTCTTAAATGTAAACAATCTTTGTAAAATGGAAGCAATCTTCTCAAGGAAACTGCAAACTGAATACTGCACGTATGAAATACTCTGACAACTCTATAGACAAACAATGGAAGGACACTACCATTCCCTGCACCTCAGTTTCCCTGGATAAGAACTGATCCGAAATAAAAATCTGCATGCTTTCACATACAACACACACACACACACACACACACACACACACACACACACACACACACACACACACACACACACACACACACTCACACAAACACTTTCATTCTCACCAGTGACATAATGAAAAGCCCAGGCCGGAGGGTTGCAGACAGCCCGTGGTGGGGCCCCTGATCCTGTGGGGAAGTCTGATGATGGCCGCGTGAGGTTTAAATGTCATCTTTTGTGGCAGCTGCGGAACCAGAGCGATGTCGCCGCGTTTATCTCTGCCGCGCAGCCAAGCATTTCAGCGGCGCGCCAGCCTCTTGGTGCGCGCCCAAAACAGCGGGGCAAAGCGAAAGCGCTGCCTGGCAATACCACGGCCCCAGGGTCCAGGGCGGAAGTGTGTGCCGCCACATATGCCCGTCCTGTGGCATCCATTTCCAAGCACTGGCATGCCATGGGAGCGCTGCCAACCATCTGTACAATGCTGGCCCCAAGACTGTCCACTAGACAGGGCAGGCAGTGGCGGTCGGAGTGGGAGGCTTTGCTTGTGGTCTGGACACCGACATCAGGGACTGGGAATAGGGGTGGACACACGGCTGAAGAGATAATTTATCAGGCTCTTTCATCACTATTGAATACACATCTGTGTTACTCTTCTCTTCTCTACTGATGACACACCACCATTATCATTGAGAGAAATGCATGGGACGAAACAGGACTGTGTTTGTTGATACATTTTTGTTTATATAAAGACATTTACTGTATGCTTTGCATTTTCTCAGTACAACTGATGACAAGGGACACAAGTATGGGACTCAATCAAGTAGGGATCAATAGTCAGGATCAATATCAGTCCGATTACTGATTACTGATAAATTATTAAATTATTAAAAATTACTGGATTGGATATCGGAAAATAAAATAAAAACCCACAACTAATCCATTCCGTCCCTGCTCATTTAAATGACCTTCGAACAGCTGTGGCTGCAAGTAACAATCTGTTCCACATACAATCAAACACTCAATACAGAACTCACACAGAAATCTTTCCCCTCCCTATCACAATAAGAATAGGCCAGATGGCAACATAACTAGATGTACCCCACAGTATATGGTATGAACGTCACATGGCGTTGCCAGCTGCTACACAAAGAAATAAAAAGCACATTTCCTATATTCTCCTATATTCACCCCACGCAACTCCTTGTAAACTGCAATTCAAACTTAAGCGTTTAACCATTCAAGGCAACAATGTACACAGTCTGAACTGCTTGAACATCAAGGTCAAGTGTGTGTGTGTGTGTGTGTGTGTGAGAGAGAAAGAGAGAGGGAAATTCCAAGTGGGTGTACCTACCTAAGAACAATGAAAACGATACTTTGGTGACACTCTAATGCACGTGTATATATGTTTTTGTGTGTATACATTATGCAGTATTACGGATCTACTGTGGGTTATTTTAACAAAAAAAAATCCTAATTTCAAAAGTACCGGTAAATATCCTCAAATCACTGCTTCAATCACTCAGAAACCCTATTATCTGTATCAGAAGAAACTAAATGTCTTGATTCACCAAGCCCAAGATTATGGCCAAGGTTATGAGTGAATATCTGTGTGTCTGTGCCTGTGTCTATAACTGTGCACTCCTTGAGACCAACACATCATAAAAATCTCGGGTGCAACGGTTGGGGAGTTATTCAGCAAAATCTGCTTTCGACCTACCTGGCTTTCAGTGGTCCCAGTGCAGGGGGTGGGAGTGGCCCCCGGGAACCAAAATCTTCTGTTCCTTATCGACCTAATGGGGCTACATGCCCACCAAGTTTCATGTATCCTGGTGTTTCAGGGTCCAGAGAATTGCTAACCGAAAATTGCTGGGCGGGAGGGGATGGGGGGGGGGGGGGGGGATATGCCCTGGGTTATTATAAGAGAGATGTCAAGCTGAAGAAAGCCAAACAGAGAACCCCAATGAGCATCAGAGGTAAAACAAAAAGAGATCTCAGTGAAAAAGGGAAATGGATGAGTAATGTTTGGGGTTTTTTCAGCGCTTGCAGAAACATCAATAGCAACCAAACAATGGCGATCATAAGATCGTCTTTATCCATGTCTCCGAAGACAAATGGGATAATTGCAAGTTCAGCTTCCAGAGTTGTATGGTGGTCCCAAACATGCAAACATTGCATTTTTAACTTGCTCCCAGTTTTGGTCAACTCTACTAGAATGAATGATGTTTTAATGCTTGATTTGCTATCATTTCTTTTTAGAGATTATTCGGAGTGGTGTGACAGAATTAGAAATGATTGTTTTACTTGCATTGCATTGGCACCAAGTTCTGAAAGCTTACAAACAGATTAATAAAAGACTATAGACTCAGAAAACATCTTTGTTTCTTTTAAGGCACTCCATCAAAAGTGTCAGACAGAATGGCATATTGTGTGTCTGTGTTTTTGTTATTTTCCTGGACAGCAAATGTTTTCAGATTGTATTGCCTTAATCTTATACTCTCGTATACTATCAGTTTCAGAAGCACAAAAATTGCTTTGTGTCTGGACACAATTATTTTCTTTGTTTGGCAGGTTTTCAGCATGTCAAGGCAACTGTATGACTAATATTTGATTTTGAACGGTCATATTTGTTTAGCTGAAGTAGCACTGGTGTACTGAAGGGTCTCTCTAACTCTCTCTCTCTCTCTCTCTCTCTATTTAATGATATGGGAAGACTGTTTCTGTCCGCATGACATTTACATTGCAGTAGTAAAAGAACACAAACCAAGTTTGTGAGACAAACGCGTCTCTTCCTTGCCCCAGCACTCTGCCATTAGCCTGCACCTTGATTATGCTGTTGCTTCTGTTTGCAGATGAACACGACACATGGTATGCCCATACCAGTGCACTCTGATGTGTATCCGAAGACGCCCACTACCTAGCAGATGATGTCGGCAGGCATGTTCATTAGCCCTGTGCAGAGGCCAAGAGACACTATCTATCCCTTCCCTTATTAATTTAGCATCAGCCCACCGCCAAAACAGCAGAGACGCATACGAGGGAGCAGTCTTAGAACGCTTTCCCAGTGGCTAGGGCCAATTTAACAAGATAGGCAATTAGAATGAGGTGCATCCAAATTAGGCTCAAATATGGTCATTTTCAAGGCAGCCTGTCACTTATGTGTCCGCTCATGTACAATTCTCAGTTAGAGCAATGTCCTTCATATGTTACTGTATAAAGATCTCTATGTCAATTTAATTTGCTAATTTTTCAAAGAAAAATGCTAAAAGTGTCTGTCATATTTATTCTTTTTTTTTAATCCAAGCTAAATGCCCACATGGCACAGCTGGAGGCTTCTATTCTAATTAATTAATGCTAGGTAAACACTACTTTTTCTTTGTTTTCAGCCATTTAAGGCTGTCTCTGACCCCCATCTCCTGCCCGATGATTCATTCTGTTTGTATTTTTGCCTCAGCTTGGTATGGGCGCAGAGCCTCTGAGACCTTCCATTTATTAAACAGAGGTCTAAGGCCTTTTCCACACTGACAAATAATGCTATAATTTGGAGAGAAAAAAATGTCAGTGCGCAGAATATGCCTTGTGGGATGTACTGAATGATGTCCTCTTGTTCCCAAAGCTATGTGAAAAATATATATACCACTGTGGGTCTTGGTATTTGAATTACATTAAGAATGTGTTGTTCTGCTGATTTGGCACATGCTAAATATCTTTCAGTGTGCTATGAATCCTTCAATAATATGACCCAAAGGCGCACACAGCACATCGTTCTCAACACACATTTCACTGTGTGTACAAGGGGTGGACTGTGCTGCTGCTGCTGACTGTGCCGGGGGAATGGCATGGCCCTCAATACAAGCAAATTTACACTGCCTCTGTGACTCTATGATGGCGCAACACTCTGTAATCAGGGAAGCGATTAGCCTTGTAAATCACATAAGAACATTGGCGGGATCAAGACTCTTTCTTAGTGTGTAGCTTGTATATTCACTGCTAAACTCTTCCCTATCCAGCTATGCTAATCGCTCAACCTGTCACTCACACCAATGAGTTTTATTACTCACAGTTAACAAAGGCTTCAAAGCTAATGCACTAACTTATAGGGACTTGCTAAGCGCTAGGCTTAAGCTATGTTAAGCCTGAAATCTCAATGTGAGCCTTTTACTTTGAGAGAAATTCCCTCCTGGGGTCAGGTGAACATGTAAAGCGTCAGAATTACCTATGATTGGCATTCTGTAATGTGAAATATCTCTGCATGTGTTCCTGTGTGTTCTTCGCCTGAACGACTACACATTTGTTGTTGACATTTATTGATCCTTCCAGAAATTCATCTTGCGCCATACAGCCCATCAGATAGACAGACAGAGCACAGACAACAGGACCACTAACCCCACCCTCACCCCCACACAACAACCATGCACAACACCAAGTATCTCTACATTATAAAATAGTAAAGTGCTGTGTAAGGTGCAACATCATCAGTGACATTTTAATATCATATCAAAGTGCAGCATTATCACACAGAAAGTGGATCAAGTTATTTTCCCTAACTTATTCAGTAGTATAATGCTTGAATAAATGATTTGTGAGCCCTGTTGGTTTGCAATGATGGTACCGTATATCTTCTGCCTGATGGCATTTGTGTATCTTCAACTGCACAACTGTGAAAGATATTGTTAATTGATTGTTATTGATAAGTACAGCATTTGCATCTCTTCAACTGAAAATATGACAGCTGTGAAAGATAAACCCGTTAGCCTGCGAATGACAGTGCCCCCCTCCCCTAGTACTGTACATCAATTATAGGAACCATATCACAAAGCACTATAGTGATACTATACATCGTTTGAAAGCTCAGACTCTCAGGAAAACATGTAAAACTTCCTATGAAAAAATGTGTTTTGTGCATTAATTAATGTCTTTAATTAATAATAAAAAGTCCCTGCAGAAGGGTGATAAAGTTAACCATGTTGACTCCCTCAGTTGACTTTTCTTTTAATTTTTTTCCAACTCCAGACATGTCCTGAGTGGATGGTAAAAGAGAGAAGTTGGATCTAACGTTTTTAAGTTGGCCACAATGGCATACTACAGTACATGCAAAAAAGAAAAAATGTATTCACATTTCATGCTGTCCTTCCAAAAGGGTGATGAAATGGGTGTTTTTGATGACAGATTGCTCTTTAGGTCAGCTTTACAGCTGAATATTGGGAATTGACCAAGGGATATCATGGGCACCCTCCCTACTCTTATTGAATAACACCTAGGCAATAAGAAACAGCAAAGAAAAAACTTAACGAAATAAAGACCGACAAAACCAGGTTCACCAAATGTCTGGCCTTTGACTCAGACTATAACCTCCAACTGCTCCCTGCCTGCTGCAGCGGTTGCAGCCCACAGCTTTGGGTTCATCTGTGTCCATTACTTGCTCTGTGTGTAAAATGCACGGAAGGACGCTCAAAGATGGTAGGTTATATATCTTGAATGGCCCATTTTGTATAAATGCAACAAAAAACAAATGATCATATATGTTAGCTACAACATCATACACAATGATGCAATACAAGTAAGTAAGTAAGTAGCCTAAGTAAGTAGGCTGTAAGTTAGTAAATAAATAAGTAAGTTATTTGTGACCTGATCTAGCAAAATGAGATGGGGTCTGGGAACTAGACATACATTTTCTCGTATTTGAAACGTGGTTTACGAATGCCCAGAGCCGTTTATTGGGCGCTATGAATGTCTATCAAATGCGTCTGTACGTAGCTCATAACCAAAGATTCTAGAGCGGAGCACTCTAGAATCTTTGCTCATAACGGCTTCAGTGTGTCGTCGTCGTCTTGCTGCCCTCCCTCCGTTCTGTGATTGGTTCCTTCGTTGAGGTGAAAACGAAGTCCATAGAATCCAGTCTGCCTAGCAGCGTGAATAAAATCGCGCGCGTAAGGCAGCATGGGAAATCAGCCACAGTGACCCAAAATTCAAAACTGAGATTTTCGTATCAATGGGCAAAGGACACCATGAGCTTTAAAACATTATACTGGTATAAGTCATATCTTGAATTGTCAAGATACAGCATTTTGAATTATGGCCTCCTGCCATGTTTTTCCAATTGAAAAACTGAGAAAATCGTGTTTGAAGTTACAGGTTACAGGCAGGTACAGGTAGGATTTGCCCGCTTGAATAATACTTTTTGTAACTTTACATTCTTGTCTTGACTATGCAACATAGGGAAATTCATTTTAAATGCCTCTTTTTTCATATAACACCAAAAAAGAAAAATCAACATTTTCAATGATTTATGAAGTAATCGTCCTGTATCACAAAATTAGAATGTGAGATTTGTCAGATTTTGTCAGATCGGGTCACATTTTAATTTGTATAGCACATCTCCTTCCAAAGTGCTTCACAGTTAAAAAAGGCATAGTTTAAAAGATGATTCCAACACTCCAACATTAGTGATCTTAAATTAATACAGTATTCCTGATGTGGTGCATCAGGACATTCATCATCATCATCTCTGAGACATGTTCATATCTCTAAATTTGTCTCTGTTCTTGAAAGAGTTGAACAGTGTTACCTTAGATAAAATGACTGCAGTCAATATGTTCTGTGCTGCGCTTAACAATCTTAACCTTTGGCTATGTCTTCATTGTGCCTGAGGGAAGACTACAGATCAAAGCTGTTTTTTGGCAGCTGACTCTGATTTGTTTGAGCTATAATTGCTATGACTATGAAACGTTTTACACGGAAGAGATTTTTAATGAATTCAATAGCCATGTTCACAAGCTGTGACCTTGGGGATAACGTTTTCTAAAAATTACATTATTACTTAAAATAATAATGTGCCACTAATTATATGACATGTAAAAAGCAAATTATAGAGGGACATCCAATTTAACAAAAAAGTTTCACTGTGGGAGAAAATACAATGAGGTCAAGCGAGACTGATGATCATTTGGGTCATAGAAAGATATTTCAAAGCATATATCTTGGTCTTGAGATTTGAATTAATAGCATAATTAACTGAAAAGCTGTACACTCTTAGTGTATAAATGACTACGCTGGGAGACGCATGTGAGGTCTTTTCTTAAGGAAAAAAACACAATTAGTCAAAAAATAACACTGCATGTGCCTAGCAATGAGAAAAGGACAGCCTTTGCCTTGGTATAGTCTCTACAGATGTGTGAATATGTGTATAACACACACACATTTTGAGACCACAAGCCTGTGCTTTTAAAGGGACAACTGAGCTATGCCATGAGAATGAAAGTAAGGCTTGGTGCTGCCACTCGAGGAACAAATGTGTTCTAAAGGCTCCTCTTAAATCAGCAGTAAATCAGTTCAATTTGATCTATAGGCTCACCCCTGCTGTTTAGAGATGGCCCCCTCTAAAGACATTTACATCTACATTTTCATTAGGTGCCTTGCTCAAGGGCACTTCAGCCGTGCCTACTGGTCGGGGTTCGAACCGGCAACCCTCTGGTTACAGGTCCGAAGTGCTAACCAGTAGGCCACGGCTGCCCCACTGATTATCAGTTTGTCGCACGGCTGCCTACTGATTATCAGTTTGTCGCATGTTTAGACCTTGTATGTGTGTTGCACAACACATTTTGCACTTGATGGTCATAGAAGAGGTGAATGAGAAGTACCCCCCAATTATGGTGGGGTAATTCGCACTCTGCCTGTAAGTGCTAGTCCATCACTTTCTTGTCATTTATTTGCTTCTGCTAGCACATATTGTTTGCTTATCACAGTGCATAATGCAATGCAATTGCCAATTACAGAACAGAATCTTCTTCATTTAAAATGAAAACTTGAATGACTCATAGGGCCCTTGTAGTTCACAAATTACAGGTTGAGTGGCAGTAATGTAGAATAGAATTGTCTGAAAAACGACAACCATATTGAGAGAGATTCATGAGCATTGGTAGGCTAACTACTATATTTAAATCTCTGTGCCTGTAGAGAAGCATCATAATTGGTGGCTCAGATGAGATATTTTTTGCAACATTTTCTTCAGATGAAAATCTGAACCGTAATTTAGTGACACGGAGAGTGGCGGAGATAGCCTAATGGCCAGGATCTCTGAAAGGGGAGAATGAAATGGTCTGTTCATACGTCTACTCATTACTACTCTGGGTAGAAAAAAACATGATCATCTGGGTGAGGCTAAAGGGATCCTATTAGAAATATGTGTGTGTGTGTGTGTGTGTGTGTGTGTGTGATGGTTGGGGATTCTTGTCATATACAGTATCATACTTTTAATGTGGCCAAACTATGGTGGCAGGAAATCTCAAGGCCTCGTAACCTCATGAGCTAAAACAATAATGAAAGCAAAACAAACCTAAACAAAACAGCCAGATGCCTCTTCATAAAATAACAGACACCTTCATAAACAATAACAAGTGTTATCGTGAGACTGCATGTTGTTAGGAGCAGCGTATCGGTAGGCTATATTAAAAGCAGAAGATTTTCAGCTTGCTTCGGGATTTAATTCACTTTTGGATTGTTTGATTTGATTATAGTGCTAAATGCCGACGTTCCTAACCCTGCTCACAAGTGCCACCTGGTGGTTGTTTGGGTCATTGCAGTTTCACTGGGGAAATATAAATAAAAAACGTGTGATTCACGCGTGAGGTCCCATCAGGGATTAAAGTGAAAAAAAATCGTTTGACAACTTTTTTCAGGCCATAAGTCATACGTTGTTCATATCTACCTATAAAAGATAGCACCCCTTTTGCTGTCGCGACCTATTGGTTTTTAATGTACAAAAAGATGCAAACAGTAAAGTAAAGGGAGTATTCGCCTTATTCACACGGCGGCCATTGTTTAAACCAAAACGAGGCTGCAGGGTACACTTACTATATAATTAATGCCACCTACAGGTGAATGCATAGAACATAACAATCCCATGGTTTGTGTACCCTGTAGCCTCGTTTTAGCCGCCAATGGCCGCCATGTGAATAAGGCGAATTTAGAGTGTTCTTGAGATTGAGTTTTTCTGATGAACAAAACAATATTTCACTACCATCCCTGACCATTGCTGACTAGCCATTGCTGTTCTTTTCTACTGCAGCAATATTGAAGAAAGGCTTTAACTTACACTCTTATTTAATTACTTCAGGCCAAAAGTGTTTGCAAATCAAGTTTGCAAGACTTCCCATTTCCTCATCAAAGTAACCAATCAGAACATTCGAGATATTGTTCATATTTCCATTTGTTGCCTCATCCGCATTTAATGAAAACATGGTAATTTTGAGTTTTACAGACAACTCAGTATTCCAATGAGCAGCAATACTGTGTGTGCTCATGCAGGAGGTCTGCGCATTTGACAACGACAATCTGGAGAGGGCGCTTTTGTCTTCAGCAACAGATTGTATAAGGTTGACAAGAGGTTGCGATATGGTGAGGGACAGGTCGTGTTGCGCTATGAAAGAACATGCATAGCCTACTTTCTGAGCGCAAAAACGGTCAGCCAGCCATAGATAAACGTAGCCTACCTCTGTCGTGGTGGCTAGTGGCACCAGGTAGGGAAGATGTCCTGAAGTGCACGAACGTTAACCTTGGCGGTCTTCTGATTGGTGGCGTGCTAAAACTTTTTCCTATTGCATCCATAAACAATTTTCTTGCAGCAAACCGCCTAAAAGCAAACCTGGCACTTTAATTTCTTTACACCATGGCTTGCTAGTTCTCCCCCGTTTTCAACAGCCGCCCATCTCCATTATTTTTTTAACTTATAACACCTGTGCCTTCCTTTAGCAACAACGCATCCATGACAGCTAGTGGCCTTGCCAAATAGACGCACACAAATCATGACGCTAATATGCGAGGTTCTGGTAGGCCTACTGGTTATGGTTTTGTGCTATAAATTAATAATATTTTATAGCGAAGTTTTAAGTTGACTATTTTAATTGCATGGTTATTTTTTGTCAACATACACTTACAACCTACTGTCGTTAAAAGAGGCCTAAGCAAAATAGGCTACAAGGCATGTGCGTCACAGGCACGACTGACCCCCTTACTCAACAGGTCGCGATGATGACAATATTATTATTATTTTATGTTAACACGCTCAGTCAAAACCTTCCGTCGCAAATTGTGAAAAACAAATTGTTGTACATGTCATAACAGACGGGATAATAATTTGCATAGGCTACGGGTTATATTGCGTCGCTTTACACATAATGCTAGTTGCATTGATTAAAAACTGTAACAATAATAGGTTGCATCGGGTGGCATAGCAGGCTGTTCAAGTCATAGGTGACACCCAAAATGAATGACCTCCCCTGACAAGAGTTTGCGATAGTA
Organism: Alosa pseudoharengus; assembly: GCF_046254945.1. Classification (NCBI taxonomy): domain Eukaryota; kingdom Metazoa; phylum Chordata; class Actinopteri; order Clupeiformes; family Clupeidae; genus Alosa; species Alosa pseudoharengus. The sequence continues at coordinate 127,643 of NW_027468729.1, read as the reverse complement.
GGCTAAGAAATTGTCTACATTGATGCACGGAAAGAACACAGCCTACGCTTCTTCTCCGAATTCGCAAATAGAGCTCACAATGTATCGTATCCAAAAAAGTTAAACGGATTGGTCAACCTCATCAGCTGTCTCGATTGTGTCACTACAACTTTTAGACCGTTAGTCCTCCAGACGTGTTCTTTTTTTTTTTAAGCAAACGCCCCAGGCCAATAAAACAAGCGTTTAGCTACAACATAAACAAAGCGAAACTCATGGCTGACGTAGCAGCTATCTTCTTGAGCGGTCACTGATTGACACAGAAAGTTCTCAAGAACACTATTAGGTCTTTAAACATTTACCATCACACACATTAATTCATAATATTAGTTGCCTTAAAAAAAGGAAAAGAAAAGGTGGTAGCCCCCCCACCCCTCCTATTTTTTTTCTCATCGGATCTGCATCAATCTCAAATATGGCATTTCTAAAATCAAATTGACGGAAATCCGTCGTAGGACGGAGAACTTTAATCCCTGGGTCCCATGAGAATCACAATTCCAAGTGGTACCCACTGTAGACGTCTGATGGACATGCAGATCATGTCTTTATTGTGTCCGTCGGTCCAAGACCAATTCTGGAAGACTCCAGGACGTGCAAACTAGATCCGATATTTTGACGTTTAACCATGATCCCATTTGGACGTCAATAGGACTATTTAACCTATTTTGGACGTAATACAGAGTTCCTGTGGATGTCAATACTGGACGTCAGGAAAAAAGACGTCATCTGGCGTTACAATCTGCACCTGAAATTGGACGTCCAAAATAGGTCTCTTTTCACAGTTGGCAAGAACAAAACCGTTTGAAACTAGCAGAAATTATAATCAGAAGTTAATTTTCACCAAAAACCGGGACAATTCGTGTCCCGGGAAATACTATTCGGTAACACTTTATTTGAAGGGGTCTACATAAGGGTGACATGTAACCGTCATAAGAATGCCATGACACATGTCATGTACATTAATGACACATTATTGATGTTTATGACTGTTGTCATAATGTGTCATTCGGTTTTTGGAATGTCAAGTTGACATTGTTTGGGTGTCATCATTATGACAACTTGACATTAGCCAAGATGACATTATTTGACGGGTCTTTGTCATGACAATTTGACATTAGCCAAGAAAATGTAACCCGTTTACAATATTGTCATGACGACTTGACATAGCCAAGAAAGAAATGCAAGGTGTTTGGCATGATATTGTCATGACAACTTGAGATATAACTGTGTTTGGCCTGACTTATCTTCTAGGTTTGTGAAGTGATGGGCCTGAACAATTGGCTGTCATGACGACATTATAAATTGGTCATGAATACTTTTCTTGACCTCAACTACAGTGGTACAGTTTTGACTTGTCATTAAGCTGTCACAAATAACTAATACACACCAAAATAGTTTCCTGACAGTGTCATGAATACTTACCTTTGACCTAAAGTACAGTGAACCATCTGAGATGTTTCCTGAACATGTCATTAAGTGTCATTACACTATCATGTAGGTCCTATTTCTGTACATTTTACATTTCTGGAACATTGAGTCAACAAATACCATACTCAGTCATGACTTAAGAGTTTATTTCAGCAATGCATTTTGCAAAACCATAATACAAGGACATGTTACCATGCCAGCTAACCTAACTGTGCATGTGGAACATGCATTCAACTATTCACATACTGGTCTTTAATGATATGCATATGGGCCTATTTTTGGGATTTTGCCCGAAATTGCACAGCGTCTATTGTAATAGCTCCTGTGTCCTCATACTGTGACCTATCATCAAATGCCTGGTATCCCCTGAAAGCTGAGACCTTGTAGAATTTTTAGAAACTGTCAGAATGACTCTGTTATGTACTGTCAAGGTGCTACAGTAGCTGGAATATTGCTTTTTCTTTCAGGCGGTTATGTAAATCCCTGGAAATGGCCACATTTCAGATGTAAAAGTCCCTAAAAGGGCCACTGAAACACATCAGAGGCCCACTCCCAGGTGTTGTGAAGATAAATATCTAAGGAAATGTTTGTACAATGAAGTATGACCCCTTTAGAGCCATTTTTGTGTGGAAATGCTCAGCTGGTTCAACCTCCACGTTCTTCTTCTTTGCCTGTCTTTTCGGCATGTTTTCTGCTTTCTTCTTCTTCAAAAGATCCAAATGATCCTTGAATTTACCCTTGGGGATCAATAAAGTATCTATTTATCTATCTAACTGTAAAAATTGCGACTGTATTCCTCTGACGAGCCGGTCGTACTAGTAAGCTATCGTTATGCACAACGAAGGTGGACTCAATTTCCCAGAGTTCCCCTCACCGGAGGTGGTTGTACCATACGTCATTCGAAAGGTCTACTCGTTGGCTACAAGACGATCTTTGAACCATCCTCGTAGCTTGTCATAGGCCAGAGCTATTGTCAATCAAAGCTAACTTATCCATTAGCCAGCTCGCATGGCTATCATGCTTCTAACACGTGCTTCTCGACAACGGTACGTCACACAAAGTTGTCACTGGTGTCTACGTACTCAGGAGAGCTTCCTGAACACGCTGAGTGGTGTGAATCCCGGCGATACATAGGATAAGCATACGAACTATGTGGTTTTCTGTCAGAGAAAAGTTATCGTTTGTTTTTTTACAAACTAAACGGTACTGTTTGGGTGGAATTATGCATCTTCTAAACGTAATGTCGACAAAACACGGTGGATATTCGGATTCTCGTGCTTCTTGTGAACAGTATGACACCAAGCATGTTGGGGTAGCCTGAAGCCCGGGATGTACACAAAGGCTGTAATGTGAGGAGACACGGTGGTGGTGGGGGCATTTGGAAACGTGACTAGTGATACAAATTGTAGGTTTTAGCCGTTCGGGATGGGTTTCATTCAGTCGACACGGATCTCAAATGAATCCTGAGGCTCATGGCTTTCCAATGGTGTATGCCATGACTATGTAGCTAGCACAATGACTCGGCTACGATTATACTTTACATTGAGATTAGTGATTGAACGAGTGATTTGGGTCGATACCGACCCTGTGCTATGCAGAACAGGAAGCACCATTTCATTGCCATCATTTCTGCAGCTTTTTCAAATCATGCACGAGTCTACCCAACACACCATTACGATGACGGATTCCTAACCAGTAGTACCATTCAATCATTTTAAGGTGTGTTTTGAGGGACTGAGGGGTTCGATTCCCCCTGAGACGCCATATTTGTCTGTGTAAGGGGCACTTATTTTAATGTAGAGTGAAGTGCTGCCTTCCTAAGGAACTTTTCACAAGAGGAGTAGACAAATGAAAGTACCAAAATAGTTTACCCAGAACATATAGCCCGCATTTATTAAACATCAAATATCAAACAGTATGACCTTGTTTCTCTTTTCTGTCCTTTTAGTTGTGAAAATCAGTATTTCTCTTAGTTTTCAACCTTTTCACACAAGTTGAGAAAAATATAAAGTAAAATGACCTCAGAGCTCTGATAAAATAACCCCAAAATAATAAACCAAAGTCCATCTACCTGGGTAGTATGTTTTTTTTTTAAGTGATCTCGCACTTATCTGTAGGCTACGATGAAATGAAGAAATATTGAGTAGAAGCAGTTCATGTCGCAGGCAAGATGATCATTCGCAACCTTTGCTCTTCTGCCTCCCGTGTCCAATGGCGAATTTGTCCAATGGAACACTCTCTCAAATCATGCATCCAAACAAAAAAAACAACCTGCATAGCAGGGCAACAATTCAATTCAATTACTCTCTCGATACATTTTAGCAGATCTGGAAATATAACTCATATTCATGAACTGTGGTAGCTTATTCTTATTTTTAATCTATACATTCACTACATAGCCTACATGAAACTTCAGCACTAGCATATCACGTTAACATTGCTTCAACATAGCATGAAATAGCACTTCAAATCATTAAACTCATGTTCAACTCCGATTGGTTTTTAGCTTATGCAGTACCATCAATACATTTCCACACAATGCATTAAACAACTGAGTTACAGCTAAATAAAACTTTTACGTGCTTAACTCATTGAACACATCTATCACGCCATGTCTGCTACTAACATAAATGAGGAACATGTGTAAAACACTCACAGGAGAAAACTCATACAAGTAAGTAAACTCCTTGTCGTAATTTCGACCCTTTGCTGTTATTCCTTCCTTAGAAGTAGGTTTGGTGGGAAAACCCCTTTCAAGGTCCGTGTACCTTCTGTTCATTTGATTTTCAAATTCGAAACGAAAATTGAAAATCGAAAAACGACCTTATATCTGTATTTTTTTAAAACAAAATAGGAAATTCCCTCGTGTTTTTGTTTTGAATATTAAACTTATTATCCCCACTACCGAAATCCAAAATCCACACAACAATAATGTGAAATCGGCACTTTCCTCAATTTTTCATTTGGCCTTCCCCGCTAGATGAGGCTGCATTTAGGACTAGATTCAGATTGATGTGGAGTTAAGTTTCAAGACTCAGATAGGAACAATGGCCTCCCTTGAAACCTATGAAATGTTTATTAGAGACATGTTTGTAAACAAACTAACTTATTCAGAAATGTCAGCTAGGTTGTCTCAAGTAGGAGCAAGGGGATGTTCCGAAATGAGTATCCGCAGGTACTGCAAGGACCACAATCTTGTTCGAGGAGTGGTGTCTGACGCGCGCCTTGAATGCGAAATTATCAGATCAATCGATCAGGTAGCCTAGCCTATGTATTTTTTTAATTATGTGACTATCTGTAGCCTACTTCTGTCTGAGTGCTAATTTAAGTCTCTTTTCAGACAGGGTCAACATATGGCCGAAAACTTATGACCGGCTACTTGTCCGCTGTCAGGGGAGTGGAGGCCGGAGAACGCAGAGTAGGAAAAATTCTGAGAACAATTCACCAGCCCTATCATGAGGCACGAACACATGTAAGTTGGGCTCCTCTGTAAATGTTATGCATCCGCAGCTAGCCTATCGTTGCCTGTATTGCGTTGGTAAAGGAGGAGAATATCATAATGGAGAAAGAATCGAGAATGAGCTGTCCTTGCATTGGGGGGTGGACGTGTGATAGGCCTATGTAGTAGCCTATGTAGCTGTTTAAATTGTTATACTACAGCTAAGCCTACCTCCAAAACATAGCCTAATTAATGCATGATTGTCCTTTCAGTGACATGTTTCCCTCTTTCTTCGAAGGGTGCACGCAACCTTAATCCCACTCCCTACTATGCAGCACACATGGGACACAAATTGCACATAGATCAAAACGAGAAGCTTGGAATGTTCGGCGTCACGCATGTCATGGCAATCGATGGGTACAGCAGCAAGATTGTTTCCTATGCAACCATGCCGGTTAAAAACAATCTCGTAATTTATGAGGATGTGTACAGGTTAGTGCCCATCAAAGCTAGGCCTCAGCCACATTCTAGTTACATTGTTGCAATTACTTCACGCCTCTTACTGGTTGATACTATTCTTATCCTTAGACCAGCAGTTCTTCAATATGGGATATGGGACCAGATCAGGGTCGATCATGGCAAAGAGTTCTATTTGACTCTCTACATGCAAGAGATGCTGTCTGCATATAGATTCAACTTAGGAAGGCAGCCATATCTCCAAACTAAGTCAACAAATGTGAGTTATCCATCAAAGGAACACAGTCTATGGACATAATGTACACCTTTTCAGCTTACTTATTCAACCATTCTCACTATTTCAGCCCATTTATGCAGTATCTCACAAACATGAGTACACCCATCACATTTTTGCAAATATTCTGTTATGTCTTTTCATGGGACAGCACTATAGAAATGAAACTTTGGTACAACTTAAGATAGTCAGTGTACAGCTTGTATAGCAGTATAGATTTGTTAGTCTCTGAAATTAACTCAACATACAGCCATTAATGTCTAAACAGCTAGCAACAAAATTGAGTACACCTCACAGCGAACAAGGCCAAATTGTGCCCAAACTGTCAATATTTTGTGTGAACACCATTATTATGCACTGCCTTAATCCCTATGGGCTTGAAATTCACCAGAGCTGCACAGGTTTCTACTGGAATCCTCTCCCACTCCTTCATGATGTCGTCACAGAGCTGGTGGATGTGACACCTTGCTCTCCTCCACCTTCTGCTTAAGAATACGACACAGGTGCTCAACTTGCTTCCTCAGCAAGGCAGTTGTCATCTTGGAGGTGTGTTTAGGGTCATTTTCATGTTGTATGCATGCGGCCCAGTTGCCAAAGAGAGGGGATCATTCTCTGCTTAGAATTCATGTTTCCCCTCTATGAACCAGTGTCCTCTCTTGGGAAACTTAGCCACATGCATGGCATGGCAGTTTTACAACATGATGACCCTAAACACACCTCCACGATGACAGCTGCCTTGCTGAGGAAGCTGAAGATAAAGGTTGTGAACTGGCCAAGTACCTTAACCCATTTGAGCACCTGTGGCGCATCCTTAAGCGGAAGGTGGAAGAGAGCAAGATCTCATCCAGATCTCATCCTCTCACATCCACCAGCTCTGTGATGTCATCATGAAAGAGTGGGAGAGGATTCCAGTGAATTTCAAGCCCATAGGGGTTGCGGCAGTGCATAGAAATGGTGCTTGCACAAAATATTGAGTTTGGGCACAATTGGGACATACAGTATTCGCTGTGAGGTGTACTCTCTTTAGACGGTAATGGCTGTATCTTGAGTTATTTTCAGAGGACAATACATCTATGCTGCTACACAAGTTGCACACTGACTACTTTAAGTTGTATTAAAGTTTTATTTCATTTTAGAGTCTCATGAAAAGATATATTTGCAAAAATGTGAGGGGTGTACTCACTTTTGTGAGATACTGTAGACTACTCACTTTTGTGAGATACTGTAGACTAATGTCACCCCTGGCTAGAAAACTATGATGTTTATTTCTAGCAATGATGTACACATTTCATATGATTTCACACATGTTCCCTCAGAATCATACCATTGAGAGAATGTGGCCTGAGGTAAATAACCGGGTTAATTACCCAATAAAGGCAGCTCTGATTCACCTACTGGATCAAGAGATGATTTACATGGACGACAACATCACAAGATACTGTGTTTCAAATCTGACCAGTGAGGTTTGCAAAATTGGAATCGAAAGATTGGCACAAGCCTGGAATGCGCATCGAATTCCTGGTATGTTAGTGATCTGCTTGATCTCATGAAATACATGTAAATGAATTAAAGATAACTTGTAACTGTTAACATTGTCAGGTAAAGGAAAACCAAACAATTTGGCAGCTGGAGATTGTCCCAAGAAGATTGCCCCGGAACTACTGCCACATGCCTCCCAAGCAGCTGATTTTTACCAGCAGGATGTTGGCTCTTCATTAACCAGAACGCCCTGCTTTGCAATGGACCCCTTTTCAACAGACGAGGACAAAATTTTAGCAGAAGACCGTTTTGCCGAATACTGTCCTGACATCACCATTCTGTATGACAGTGTGGTCAACCATGACTATGGTCCCTTTCAAAATGCACTGCTTAGCCTAATAAACATTACACAACACTAGCCAGGGGCCAAATTTGGGCAACCATTGATACCTTCTTGCAGTCTTGTAATTTTCTGAGAGCTGTATGTGTCTACAACACACAAAAACGAACATCTGATACTCTTCCATAGTAGAAAAAAAAAAGATTAACTTTTATCTTGTTCATACCTTTTCTAGTTCAGTATTACAATACTGGGCTTTACCATGTTTGTTGTTTGGTGGTTGCTGTGCCTACTAGAGAAAACTATAAGTAATACAAGAAATGCCTTGGTGTATGTAGACACGCAGAAACACATCCTATACTTGTGTAATAAAAATATCTCTATAAAATTCTCATTTGCCTTGCAGATCCTTTGCCAGGGATTGTCATAGAAACACATAATATGGCTTGTTAGAAAGGGGAAGGTCTACTGAATGCAGTAATACCAAATGTGTAACTAAAGCCTGGATTACCAAGGTGTTGCTACTGGTTTCTCTTTTGTTCAGAGTTAACACCACCAACTCTTATGTGAATCATGTTAAAACCAATTTGGCTGCAATGTGTAGCCTACATGGTATATCTAATTTGATGCACTATCCATAAGTATTAACCACTCCCCCATCATGGCAGGAAAGAGGAGGGAGACTGTAGCCTAATTTGGGTCTAAATCCACAATTCTCAATATCGCCAGGCTCTCTTTCACATAGGCCATTAATCAATAAAGCATGAAAGCATTGAATGATTTGGCCAGTCATGACATTTAACTGTGTCTCATCATGATAGCCTACTGGAAAAAAAAACACAGACACACGTTTGACTAAGACCTAATAATTTTTAATGATGAATACTTTGGGTGACAATTGCATTTGCGTAGGCTATTCTGTAAAACTTTAAACATGACATTTTGCCATCAAACATTTAAAATATTGTGCACCTCAAATTCGTCCAAACACCTGTGGAAGACTAGTTTAAACGGCCGTCCTTGGGGGTTCACCAATACAGTACCATACCAGGTACCTCCAAAACGTGAATGAAACCCTATCACTGAAACCCTGAAACATGTCACTGTGTGTGCCATGTTATTCAGCCACAACATGAACATAATTACTTAATTGAAACTAACTGTCACTGAAACCCTGAAACATAATTGCACAGTTATAATGAAGAATAGACTACTGAATATCTGCAAGTGCAGAAAGGGCATCACTTAGTCCACAAATTCTGTGGACATGGCTTGCGAAGAAGTCCCCCCTACATTTGGGGCACTGGTCGAGGGGATTCTGCAAGCACTGCTCGACACACGGCTGGCACCCAATCAGAGACTCACAGCAGGAGCTGGCCATTGGATTGGTAATTGGCTCTGGAAGAAATATGTAAAAAGATACAAAGAGTTTAGTATTGCCTTACAATGCATGATCATTACATTGAACAAAACTTGTGAGAGAACAACTGTAGTTCATTTCATTTTTCTATGCAATTGGCATAACTCCTCTGTCATCACAAGGTATTGATGGGAAGAGGAACAAGAAAGTTTGGTACAAGATAACAGGAATAGTGCATCTACCTACCAGCTAGAGCCAACTTAACGGAACACCTTGAAACAAAAACCTAAGCAAGGTGCCCAGTCGCATTGGCTTTTGTTGCTGGGTCACTATTCATATGCAGTTTAAATTGTCTTGTTTCTGGCCTATTACTATATCATAATGACTTTGCAAAGCTGGGCTATGGTAGTCTGGGTATACCCATCCTCCTTGCACGTGATTTGATTTCGCTCTCCACCAGAGGCTAGCCACCAAGACAAAATGGGCGTCTCAGAATTGAGACCAATCACAAGTGGGAGGCAGGCTATCAATGTTCTGATTGGCTGCACTTTTGTACACAGTAACTCACAGAAACATTGATCAACATTTGTTGATCCTGCCTCGAATACGAGGAAATGAACGGCTGCTCCTCAGACCAGGATGGCTAGATATGGTATGGACAGGACAATACTGGAGAATTTCTACCACTGTAGCATGGAGAGCATTCTGACTGGCAGCATCACAGCTTGGTATGGAAACAGCACTGTCCAAATCACTGCCGCACTGCAAAGGGTAGTCAAGTCTGCACAGTGCATCATAGTTACCTTGAGTTACCTTGTATCCAGAGTCTACAATACAAACAATGCTGCCCCCCCCACCCAACCCCCCTCCCCCACACACACACACACATTTTCATTTACTCCTTATAGCTGGGAAGACTTTGAGCACAATTTCATTACTGATAAATACGTTTATGAATACAGGACAATAAAGTACTTGAACTTGAACCTCAATCTCTGATGACATTGAGATGAGGTCTGCCATTAGCCAGGCTAGGGCTGTGGGTCAAATAATGCTGATTTTGAGACAATAACATAGAGGTCCACAGACAAAGTCAATATTGTGATTTATAAACTCTGCACATTCTTTTCTTTTCTTTAATTCTGCACATACCTTTGCATATGAGGCATTTGAAAGCTTCCTTTATTTGCTCAGCTGCAGTGTTGCTTAAAATCAGCACAGTGCAATTATGACTCCTGGCCAACTGTGAGAGACTATTTATAGACGCCGTCACATCCGTCAGGGATTGAGCAGCCTCCACGACTTCCTCTATTTTGTCCTGTATGTCCTGTAAAGCTGCAACACCTAATTTTGGACTACAAAGAGAAGCCAACAACACAAAGCACAAACATAAAATAAAGAAAACTTTTTTCCTTTTGTACCTGAAATTTACAGAATCAATCTATCTCTAACATTAGTAGTGACATACTGTATTTTTTAACTGTTAGGGAGAGCCAGTAATACGACAGTTTTACCTTTTGCGTTTTGTCACCTGTTGAAATTCTTGAAACACTGTCACCGGGACAGCGTAAATTTTGCGTGAATTTTGCTTCCAATAAATAGAGCCTACAAAATAAGAAATAAAATAAGAAAAAAGCCAAGTAAAGTCAAGAGGATACTGTCTGATTAGTCACCCCAGCCACTGTCTCTTCATCCTTCTGCCCTCTGGCAGACGATACAAGTCAATTAATTCTACAGTATCTCACAAAATTGAGTACACACCCCATGAAAGGATATAATAAAATAAAAATGGGAGGGGTGTACTCAAATTTGTTAGATACTGTATAGTGCATACAAGAGCATTAAGACTAGCACCACTAGATTTAGAGACCATTTTTATCCTCAAGCCATTAGGATGCTGAACTCTCCACATGTTCTGCAATCTCTGAACACTTTGGCACTTATTCACCTGCCTTTTATTAACACTACCTCACACCACATGACTAGCGTACTCAACTTAGAATGGACTAAGGAAGTTGATGCTGCTCTGAGCACATAGTTTTTCACACTAATAAATCTCTACATGAGTTTTCATAAGTATATGACAATAAACTAAACTTGAAACTTGATACCTCGTGTCCCCTCAGAGTCTACAATCTCATTGCAATGTGTATCCGTAAGGATGAAATCCTCATCGGTCTGCATCGCAAGCTGCACTTTGCTAATAATGCAATCCTTCGATGCCTCAAATTCGCTGAACCTCACCACAGCAGTGCGGCTGGGCATAAGTCTCCCGTTATGGAGTTCGGCTATGTAAACAGTTCTAAAACAAGAATCAAGTCACAGTTTAATTGGAGCCATGATGTTTTTCTAGTTTATTTTCATACATAATGGTGATGAGGACAAATACCTTTGAAAAAATTTCACCATAGGCCGGGGGGCAATTGGCCCTGCCAGTTGCACTGGAGAACCAGCTGCAGCAGAGGGACGCATGAACCGAAACCGGTGGTCTGCTTGTGCAGGAACCATTCCTGGCAGTCCTGGCATTTGATTGTCGTCCCCGTGGACTTCATAGTGCGCACGGGGACTAAGATCGTATATATTGAACTGGTTGTTGGCGGTTGGAAATATTGCCATTTTGTCATCATTTGTTATAAAGAGGCTTGGAGGATGAACCTTTAAAACATAATGCAATGACAAGGATGAGGATGGCAAGGATGACAACAGTGTTTCCTACAATCTCGGAATCAATTCAAGACCTTGAAATTATGGGCACTGTTGGATGCCACACGTTTTTTAGGCTAAAACATTTTTTTGTCACAGAAAACATCACCTCACCAACCGCTAGCTGCCTGTGTCCTGAATCCTAACTACAGAGACCTGGTAACTACCATAGGTTCGATTGGAATAATGTTGGTCCCCTGGTAAACCCAAATTTTACGCTGGATTTGTCCTTTAATGTCTGCGTCACATCGTCGCCATGGACACAGAGCATATGATCCCGTGAGGGAAATTTGGTCTCTGAATTTATCCCAATCCGTGAATTAGTGAAACAGACACAGCACACAATGTACACACAGTGAGGTGAAGTACACACTAATCCCGGCGCAGTGAGCTACCTGCATCAACAGCGGCGCTCGGGGAGCAGTGAGGGTTAGGTGCCTTGCTCAAGGGCACTTCAGCCGCGCCTACTGGTCGGGGTTCGAACCGGCAACCCTCCGCGGTTACAGGTCCGAAGTGCTAACCAGTAGGCGAGCGTCTGCGTAGCTATAACCCCCTTCTGCAGAGCCTCGCCCGAAGTGCACCTTCAAAATAGACTGCCCAGAAACAGTTCCATATTTTTTGCAACAACAACGAGGTTGTTGAAATATACAGTAACCAAATGAAAGCACGACAAAGGAATTTGCTAAACTCGTGCACTGTGCTACACTCAACGCATAACTAAAAAGTTCCACGACGGCGACAAGGCAGTGCGCTTTGCTTTGAGTCATATGGCTTTGAGTAGGCTAAGCAGAACCACATTTCAGCCAGCAACAGGATAGCTAGGTCGAGGTCAGCATGGCTATCTATCGGACAAGTTAGTTAAATTAATTCAGAAATGACGAATTATTATCAAATTACCTGGAAGATTCTGGCAATTTTATCAACGTGTAGATCACTCTCCTTTAACATTACCCTCTTGCTCCCTTTGTTAAATATGTAGCAGTTGTCCATTCTTGCAGTTGCAAAATTTCCCTAACAGCATGCAGCGTGTGTGTGGTTTAGGTTAGGCTACTCTCCTGGCCTCGTGTTCCCGGGTTTCATTTTTAACTTGTTGACATAAAAGGAATAACAATTAATTGAAATATACAATATTGAAATTCAAACCCTCATTGTATATTTGATTATTTTTTCCACAAAATGCTTCAATATTTGTGTTTTATTTTTCTCTGGGAAGTACTGTTTTAGGTAAAGGTCTTCAAATCCGTTTTTTGATCACTGTTTCAACCTCGAAAATGAAATGAACAGAAGGTACACGGACCTTTCAACTAGCTCTTCAATGTTATTTTTAACTTTTCTTCTCAGTGTGGAAAATCTAAATATGGATTCAGCTCACTATCATTCTGCTGTCCTTCTGCTGTTTGCGATTTCTGTCTTCTTCTCTAAGAATCAGTGTAGCAGTTTCCCCTCTATGCAGCGCCACCACTGCCACCTACTGGACAAATACAGTGTGCAGGGAAAACATAACTAAAAGTAATCAAGAAATTAGATATTAAACTAGAATAATGTAATCCTATTAGTAGGCTATTTCCGAGTGGGTTACATCTGCAATGCACCTTCAATATGTTGAGTATATCTAATGTATAATGGTGTCATGACAGCCAATTGTTCAGGCTCATCACTTCATAAACCTAGAAGATAAGTCAGGCCAAACACAGTTATATGTCAAGTTGTCATGACAATATCATGCCAAGTATTCATGACACAATTATAATGGTGTCATGTCAATGAATTATTCCGGCCCACCACTTCACGAACCTAGAAGATGAGTCAGGCTAAACACAGTTATATGTCAATTTTGCATTTCTTAATTGGCTAATGTCAAGTTGTCATGACAACGGTTTACATTTTCTTGGCTAATGTCAAGTTGTCATGACAGACACCCTCAAATAATGTCATCTTCCCTAATGTCAAAATGTTATAATGATGACACCCAAACAATGTCAACTTGACATTCCAAAAACCGAATGACACTTAATGACAACAGTCATAAACATCAATACTATGTCAGTAATGTGCATGACATGTGTCATGACATTCTTATGACGGTTATATGTCACCCTTGTGTAGACCCCTTCAAATAAAGTGTTACCTATTATTCATTATCCAGGACAGTAACTCAAAAAAGAGAACAATCCCGGGAAATCCAGTGCATGTGGCAACCCTACTGGGCATAAGTTCAGTTGGTGTAACCAACTTAATTTGAATTCTAAAGACTGGTCTTAACAAAGACCAGTTTAGCAGTTAGGACCAGGCGTAGTAAAGACCGTGCAACCGGCCCCAGATTTTCAAAGATGGACATGTTAGAAAATCTTATTCAAGTGTGGCAAATGTAAAACAGAACGTAAATAGTGTTACGTAAATAGTGACTGATAGCCCAACTATCTATTATTAGCCTACTATAACCCGAAAGATGTTTTTCAAGGTGTCCTATAGGTGTTTAAAGATGGAGAAGAGTCTCCTGGTTTGAGAACTAGCTCTCCATAAAAAGGGCAGTGCTACAATGATGGAGCACGTGTGGGGTGGTGGAAGGCAGAATCAAAGCCATACCACACCTTAAACACACCATCATACATTTTCACTTCAGTGCAATTAAACTGGATTCTGAGAGGAGAACTTATCCAGAGCCTTTCTTATTTAGTCCAGGACGGTGTAAAGAAATTGAAAAAAAAACAAGACAGATGGAGTGAGCTGAAGACAAAAGAAGGAGAGGTTGTTGAAACACCCTCAGCCCTGTCCGCCTCAAAATTTCAGGTCATACTCACTGTCCATCAGATATGCACTAGATAAAAGGAGGTTACACTTGTAATGCAGAAGGAATCGTATCTGCAGATTTTTGCTCCTCTCCATTCAGATGCCAGCCTGGCTGGTCCACTGTGATGCAGGAGGCATCGGCAGCCGGCGGTTTATCTGAATTTCTGCCTGTCACATTGACGCATGCCTTTCGCTATCACCTACCACTCACTTCAGATAAGATAATTGTGCTAATTGCCATTCCTATAGTGTACATTCAACGTGCTTACTGTGGCAGCAGACAGGCCAAGGAGATTTTTTTTTTGGGGCATAATTATCAGAAAATGAGGAAGACAAAATGTCGTAGAAGTGGCCCATTCTGCCCTCTCAGAGGATTTCAATCAAGGTGGCTTTCAGTCTAACTTCTTTGTCTGGATAAATAGAAGAGGCTGTTGCACATGACGAGAATAATGTGAAATAATGTATGATGTATGATTTGTTTCAGTGAAAGCAAATCTCATGGTGGTCACATGAGTCAACACATCTAATGAACGACTCGACTGCACTGTGATGCTCATGTGAGAATAGATTAGGATCCAATTCACTTTCCGTTTCCCTCGGTCAGCAACAGCTGTATCTGTGTCTTACTGCTGTACAGTGGTCTCGGTCTGTGCGGGCTTCGCCGTCCTCTGTTCTCTGTTCTCTGCTGGTCACACTGGCCTGCATCAGACACCGCGGCGCACCCTGAATAGTGAAGCACGATGATCACATCGAGGAGGCGGCAGTGGCAAGCACACCACAGTCTCGCCGCTGCAGCTGTAACAGTCTCCTCCCCATCCGCACTGGTGGGGCTGATGTCTGCTGAGCTCCCAGGGCGTGGGGATGTTTCTGGGGCAGGTAGGGACAGTGCAGGCACATCAAAGCCCATCAGAGGGGGGGGGGGTGGTATTGTCACAAGCCTATCATGAAAGAAGGCCGGCAGGCAAGCTGAAATCAATGGAACGAACGGCATCAGCTTAAAAACATCGAATGAGGAATATGATATTGCTTTTCTATTTTTTTTTTTTTTAAAGCCTAACCAAATACACACACACACGCTTCCACTCACATGCACACACACACATACTGAGGGAGGGGGAGGAATTACCATACAGATTTCAGGGCTTGTTTTTTTTCTTGCCTTTCATGTTCATAACAACCAGAATGATTCTGTGGAACCTGCCTAAGAGTATGAGAGAGAGAGAAAAAGAAAGAGAGAGAGAGAAATGGGAGAAAGGGGAAAAGCAAAAAGAAAGAGCAAAGGCAGAAGAAAGATAATGAATGATCGCAACATCCTCAGCCTGTTTAGCATGATTATGGTTACCTTTGGTCTAAAAATATAACACTGACTTCTTGTCACCTGCCTGCCTTTCCTCCACACAGAGTCTGTGTAGAAAGAGGAGAGGACAGATTAACCCTTAGAAACCTAAGCTGTTTTTAGGGCATTTTCACTACCTTTATTCATAAGGATTTATTCTGGTCATTCTAAGTGCCACACACATATATTATATATTGTTTTTTTCAGGATAGTCTAGGCTATTCAGATCTGCCATCATTTCATGTATTAATACTAGCATTGATTTTATTTTGATTTTTAAAGAATTAAAATATAAAAAGTGTATTATAACAATTCTTATATTTCGACATGTATCTCACCACAGCAAGCTCACAGCTCTACATGCATTTCATGTGTGTGTAGGGCAGACTGTCCTGAATCGGGCAATATAATTGCCATGTTGGAGGGATACTCTGGGGCTGAGCAATTTACAGAATTATTTGCTGTGTGATTTACGGAAATAAATGCCATTTTTTATTTAGTGATGAAAAATGACCTTTCTGCGCTCCATATCTGTGACACGAACTGATCTGACCTGACTTGACCCGAGGTTGCGTGTTAGCCTGCGTGCCTGTGTGTATGCAGTCATAATAATTCTCAACTTTTTACTGCATTGCCATGAACAAAGTAAAGGCAAAAAAGGTGTTTATTTGTTGAACAAATTGGGATGCAATGTGAGCCTTGAATTGGATGCCATGCAGGAATTTGCTAGGATCTCAAAACCGGAATATGAACATGCTTTGCCATAGAGAAACACATGATAGCATTGGATTATAAACATGCTTTGCCACAAGAACAGACAAAAACGTGGGGTAAGTCCAGCTATATGAAGTTATTATTTTGCTGTCACTTCGTCTGTTTTATAACCCAGAAGGATGTACTTGGTATCAAATGATAGCGGTGTGATCACGGGTTCGCGAGTAATTCAAACTAGAGTAATGTGTGTGCAGGTGAACGCAGAGAAGTATAGACTGTAAATATGATGCAATTTGATTTAATTTCATGATTTTTTTTAATTTTCATACTTGATCGTACAGACAAGTGTGTAGTCTCGTTGGAAAGCCCCACTTCTGCTCTGTCGTGCAATAAAGGTTTCATCTCGCTGCGATGAACCGTTCCGGAGCAATGTAACAGAGAAAAAGGGTGTGTTTTTTGACGCACTTTGCGTCAATCGGGTTCTAAGGGTTAAGATGCACTCAACTTCAATTGCAAGCAACATACAATGCTGTTCACATTCATGTTGCAGGTGAGACGGGTGTAAGATAAGCATATCCTTACAACGAACACTAATAATTAAACCATTACATCTCTTTCAACTTTCATGGATTCTGCCATCTTCTATTCTGTCTTTTTTGATCCCGTGAGGGGAATTTGGTCTCTGCATTTATTTAGATGCAACAGCGGGATTAATTGTTTTGTTTGATTTACAGAGTGATATAATTTATTAAACGTGACCTAACATAAAAATATATGTATGCCAGGTCTATGGTAGTTTGTGAAGTGTATTGGGCTAGGACACTCCTTCCCCAGCAAGAGTGTGTTGATCTGACAACCAGACAAGTGGAAATGCAAAAGTAACATCAAGCAAATCTCCAAATCTCCAGCTGAACACTCCCAGCCCTGGCACCTTGCAGAGAGATACCCTGCCAATGAATTTGACAACTCTTTCAATTTTACAGTTTAACAAGTCTTTTCCTCTGCCAATGGCATCATTAAATCTGACTTTTTGCCAAAATAAGAACTAAATGTGTTTTGTTGTTTTTTGTAACAGGTATGAGGGGGGGGGGGGTTAGAGACTAACTTTCTAAAACAGAATTACAGCAAGTATTTTTTTTAGTAACATCAACAAATTGCACTGTAATATGTATTGAGTCAATTTAATCAAAGGGACATATCCTTACTCTGATGTTGCAACTGAGAGTGATGTGAGCTACAATCATTACTGTATCCTTAAGAAGCCATCTGCGGCAGATTACATGACAATCATTAACCACATATACCTTTTCCAACACATATAATCTTGCAGCCATAATTATGATCATCAGTGCAACATTATGTCAGAGATGGATATCTCATTTTAAAACATATTACTGTAAGCAAGATCGACTCCTCTCCCATCACCTGTTGCCATGGTCACCTTTGGAATTGTGGAATCAAAATGTGATATTCAGGAAACAATCGTACTGCAGTTTACCCAGAAAATAATCCCCTCGGTAGTCAGGCAAGGGACATGAACACAGTGTTCTTATTCTTTTGTGAGCACAGGCAAAATAAACAAGACTTCCCAAACAGTCTGGTGGACTTGGGAGGTAATTTAGTATGGGGAACCAAATTGAGCAGTATGACGGGTGTATTAGTTTTACAGTTTTACATGGTTTAACTATTTACAATCAATTCATTCTGCAACCTAAATCTTTTAAGTATATTTGTGGGGACACATACACAGATAATTCTGCTTGAAATGTATGATCTTATCAAAACAGAAATGTATTTCCTAAACAGCTACCGCCTACCATTGGGAAATAGAGGGCTATCGTTGAGAATGCACTTAGTTACCAGTGGTTGCTCAACAACACCTTTGGGAAGCACAGACGAGACCAGTTGTCAAGTTGAGAGCTGACTTGAGAGGGAAAGCCTTTGTATTTCTGACAGCAGCAGATTGTCCTGTCAGCCGCTACTTCAAGTAAAATGTGTCTCTACACACATGTGCTTTTACAGTAATGTCTAACAGCAAAACCCAGTAATGTCTAGCTACACAACATACAGTTTCATTCCAAATCTCCAGATGTATTAGATACAAAAAGAATGACTGATTGCCCACATCAACAAGTACTGTAACTGGCAGCTCACTTGAAGGGCCAGGTGTAAATAGGCATGATGCCGAGGTAAGAAATGAACATTTGCTAATTTGACAGCACAACTAAGACAAACATAGGCTATCACTCACTGTGGCACTCTTATTTCAAGAACAAAAACAACAGCTTTTTCACAATGTGCTTTTAGAGTAAGCAATGCTGAGCGATTTCCAACACACAGCACTTTTTGTAACTTTTAGCAAATATCTCCTCAGGATCCGCTAAAGCTCTCCATTCTCTGAGAACACGGTCTTCTTAGACAGCCCTGGCTCTGTGAACTGGAAACAAACAAAGTGGGGACAGCCTGTCCTCCAAACGATAACAAAACACTGTGTGGAGTTTCTTGGGGAGCACTGAAGGGAAGAGTGAGCTACCTCTATGATGTGTTTTGTTTGGTCTTTGGTTCAAATAGAAGGTAAGTTGCTATTGAAGCATCTGCAAAAGCATCTGCTAAGAAGCATAAACAGAAACATAGACCAATGCAATGTCTTCCAGCATCGTTTACCCTACCTTTAACCCTCTTATAATGTATGCTAATATTTACTGATAAGGACACAACGATGCAAAAATAGTTTCCCATAAGTGTGCAAGGAAGCTCAAGGTAACAGACATTATGAACAGATAACCAAGTGTTTTATGCAAATACTCCACTAATCTTAATTGTGAAGATTGCCATGGTCTTTTAATGAGTAAACCACGCACTTTGATTGTAGTATGGAATATTAAAGCCTGGATGCATTTTCACCTCAAATCCAGGTTGGTTTAATGGGTGTTTAATCTGTCTTTTCACCTTTTGACACAGACAACATACAGTATAAAGCAATCACGCCAGGGCAGCCCCAACGGAGGATTTTTAAAAGAATTTGCAACCTACAGTACCTTTCACTTGCTCAATATGTTACTTTTCATCAACACTGGCTAGAGTTATGGCAATGTGGGTAATATCTTAAAAAAAACTTTATTATATGTTGCATATCTGAGCTTTTGTAAGCTATGTTTTTTTTGAAAATATGCAGGGTGTGAAAGGGTGTGGGGTGAAAAGTTTAAAGAGAATTTTGCATGAACTGTGCCTGATGTGCAGACATGCAATACTACACTGTTATCAAGCACCCAATGCGGAACTAATGCCAAAATGAGATACAAACCTATCATCATGTCTCTGCTATGAGACAGGAGCCGTAATGGTTGTACACAATCCCAGAAAGTGTCTTGTTTTTAATTAGTATGCAGACTTCAGAACACAACGGGACTCGATTACGTTAACTAATGCTTAGAAGATTAACTTTTTTTTCAGAGCTGAACATTCACATACAAAGATGTCTCGTAGCACATAGAGAATTGAATACACACTACCATGGAAGAGGCAGACAGAGAGGAAGAGAGGTCAAATGGTATTTCCATCTGAAGAAGAACATGGGCTTTTTTACCTGTAAAGGTTCATTCCCTCACCTGGGATTTTACTCAAGTGATGTTTATCCTGCTCATTTTTCTTTCATTTTTAACAGGTCATATCAAAGCAGATTTTTTTGAGTGCATATGTTTTCATAGACATTGTCTCCTAAGGGGCACTACATCCTTGCAACGTGCTCTATTCTTTTTCCCTGTGTTCTCTGGGAGAAAAAGTCTGCTTGTGAACAACCAAACTTTTTTTCTTTGTTCTTTGTTGGAAGTTGGGTCTTCCTACAGTAAATGAGCATATCAATTTAGTAATTCAATACAACATGTTAGTGTTACCTCTTGTCGGAGGCACAGCTAGTGAAGGCTATTACATATTAAATGTGCAATCCAATTGCTTGTCAACGTAAAGTCAACAAGCGACTATAATGAAATGCTATGAGTCAATGGAGAAATGCAGCTTTTTTCCTTTAGCTTGCACTGTTATAAGATGGCTTTTTTGGGACAAAAACAAAATTGGTGCAGCATTGAGCAGTTCACTAACTGCACACACACTTGTGTTGTACAGTTTATTTTCAATTTATAGCAGTAAACAGGCACAGCTGTATCTCTATAGGGGTTCTGTTCACCATCTGCACGTCCACCAAAAGACATGAGTTTGCATGTTTGTGCAGAGAGTCCTGTCGTTGGAGTTTTTGCAGGATTCCAAAGGTTTTGCACACCTTTTCTTAGATGACTAGTTTTTTGTAAAAACTCTGTACTGCCGCTATTGGATGCCATAAAGGGCCCATCATCAGCCCATCAGGGCTAACCTAAATAGTGCCACCATGGAAACCAAGGACAGAATTACTGTTGCTCCAACTGACCCCGTGCAGCAAAGTGTAGAGCTCTTCACCACTCTAATATGGTGGGCTATTTTTCACTTGCTAAGCAATGGACAGAGCGCTAGCAGAGGACAGTGAGGACAGCAACCTTCCTGTAATGACAGCTAGTCAGATTTCACCCATCAGGTTTTGATCTGATGACATTTCTGACTGCCGCTAACAAGTGAAATTAGCTGCTCCGTGTCTGAGGTTAAAGCTGCTCGCTGTAGAATGTGTAAAAAAAACATGTTCTAATTAGTATGATTTCCTGTTTTTTTTTTTTTTATTGTCTAGAATGTCATATGTGCTCCATCAGTGTCTCTCCTTGTCACTTACAGCCCTTGTGAATGTCAGGGAAGTGAGAGAGAGAAGGCCTTTAATTTAGATGAAGCAGATATGAATGGGGCATGAACGGCACCAGCTGGGACACTTTACTCATTTTGGTTAGGGTGATATAAGCCTGCGTTCTTCTCTGCCGAGGGCTGAACATGAAATACGAGAGAGGAATGGCGAGCTGAGAGCCTCTACATCACCTTATGTCAAACACGTCTATTTGTCTAACAAATCAAGCAACAGAAGTGTGAAGGACTTATTCAGTGCCATGTGCGAATGGATTCACAATGTATTGACTCTGTTTTGCATTGGATTCAAATGCTGTCTCATTAAGCACTGTGGTATGCAGTATAAAGTGTTTTATCTAAGCGCATCCATATGTTCAGAAAAGTCCCATAGAGTATCACACATGACAACAGTGTCAGTACATCTGTGCATGCAAGGATTCATTCATCCACAAACTGAATTCATCAAGTGCTGGAGTCTCAGTGGCATGTGCTATATGTGTCCTACTGTCATCTAAAGTAGCCTATATAGCACTTGTTCTACCAATAACATTGTCTATGGGAGTGCAAGCGAAGCTGCTGTTTGTGTAACGCCTGCTGTACTCTATGGTAAATTAGCCCATGTCAGTGCCTGGAGAACAGTCTCTGGCGGATTCTCTTTTTTTTCATAATAGACTCCAATCATTGGGGGTCAGGGTGACTGACTTGCCTCTATTTCAAGGGCAGTTACCATGATGCAGGGGAGTATTGTTGCGCTCAGATGATCTACAGTTTAGCCAGGTGCGTTTAAACCAAGAGTTGAAGAGAGAGAGCGGAGTAGTTCGCACACTGAAAGAAAAGACTTAAACAAAGTCTACAGAGTTTTTCATTTAATTTTGGGAGCAAGAGCAGACGTTTCAGCCGTCCGGCTATTCTCAATGCTCCAGTTACCATGACAGTGGTCACAGTGATCTGAGATTGGCTTGATTTTTTTTTTTTTTTTCGTTTTTTCGTTTTGTTTTTTTTTCTATCCAACACCAAGAATGTTATATTAATAACACAGGAGAGGGACCCACAGAGATTAACCAGCTAAGCTTTCAAAGCCCCACCTGAGTCAAAATCAAAATGAAGGCACTGAGAGAAGAGAGAGAGAAGGGGTTGGGTGAAAAAGCACTGCATGGGTGAGCAGGAGAGGTTTGTCTCTTCAAGGATGAAGCCTCGGACTAGAGACAGAGAGAGGTAATTGGCTGGGTGGGGGGGCCTCACAGGCTGGCTAGGCGAGTCCAGTGGCCTTGTCACGTTAAAGCACTAAGCAACAGAGTGCACGTAAATATGGTCCAGTTTTACCTCCGCAGGAGAGAGGGGGGAAAAGCAGCTAATGACAACAGCACAACATGGGCCACTGCCAAGGGAGTCATTTTCTTTTATCACAGCTCATATTTGCTGTGTTCTACTTTTCAAAGGCTTGCTCACTGATACCCACAACACAAACAGCATAATACCGGCTAATGTCAGAAATGAAGGATGTTCCTG
>NW_027468729.1:60000-102500 GCF_046254945.1 Alosa pseudoharengus | reverse complement strand
ACACCAGAACCCCCACCCCCACACATTCCCAACCCAGTCCCAGTGTTTAGTCCCCCACCTCTCACCTGGCAGGCTGGCACACCAAAGTCTGACTTTTAAATAATGGGGCTGGCTGCACCCAGTCTGTCCCTGCTCCGCCACTTATCTCCCTCGTCCCCCTCCACCCTCCTCCACCCCCCTCCGCCCGATGAGTAATTAGTCCTGAGTCAGAAGCGTCGTGCGTCGTGTCCTCGTTGCTGTGCTGCGTTCCCACTAGACTCCTCCCCAGAACCTTCCAGCCAAGATGTGAATATTGACAGCATTTGTTTACCAAAAACTAATGGCTGGAATTGTTTACCCATTTAGGCTCCCCACCTGCTGAGGCCCAGTGAACTTTAAATGCATCTTCCCATTTGGTTGTTTATCTCCTCCCAAGTCATGTTTTGAGCCGAGCAGTCATTAAGGCCACAAATGACTGGATTCCTTGCGCCACAGGTGACATTCTGTCATTAGCGCATGTTTACGAGGCGACGAGGCATTAGCATATCTGTAAACATCGCTCCGTATTCATAATGCTATGGTGATGGATGGATGCCGATGTTTCACAATAGTGGTTAGGAGGCAAAGTCACACTAGCGTGTTAGACAGAGCCCAACATGATGCTACCTGCTGCTGTTGGTTGTTTCATGAGATTGCTGGGCCCAGCAGAGGGATGTCAGTCCAGCAGCGGGGCTTGTGGCTATGTGTGGAGGACTTCTACGGCTCAGCCTACCACACCGGGTGCTTCTGGCCGCAGGATGCCGGTGGAGCTGAAGGTTAAATCGGGCTCTCCTGAAACGCTTTGGAGTGAGAGGAAGCAGAAGCAGGGCTTGGCTGCAGTGAAGATCTGTCAGCGTAGGTTAATAGAGAAAGAATGGACAGGGGGGAGATGTGTGTTTCTGCCTACCTCAGCCCCAAGCACTAGGCTGTATGTGTTACCTAGTGTTTGTGCTGTATCTGTACTGAGTTTGTGTGAGTGAATGAATGAGAAAGAAGAAAGAAAGAAAGAAAGAAAGAAAGAAAGAAAGAAAGAAAGAAAGAAAGAAAGAGACAGGAAAAATGCCCTGGTTTGGGTGCCACAACTCCTTATTATACCATACACTCACACACACACACACACACACACACACACACACACACACACACACACACACACACACACACACACACACACACACACACACACACACACACACACACACACACACACACGTACCAAAGAAGGAAGAACCACAGTGCCATCTACTGATCATTTTAAGCTTTGACAGAAAGTGAATTTTGTGTCTTTTATCTCTATCTCTCTCTCTCTCTTTCTGTATGTGTGTGTGGATGTGTGTCACTCTTTTCTTCTCATGCATGCCATTCTTTTCTGTCTCTTTCTCAGTAATGTTGCATCAGAGAAAATAATGGTATAAAAAGTTATCATTCTTTACCGCAGAAAGGGCAGCATTTGCTATTGCTTTATTGATTCATTGGCATGACTTCAGCTTCAGTTTATATGAAACATTGACAAACTCTTCAGTTTACTTGATTGACTTGGGTCACATAACACCCTGCTTCTGGGTTAGTAACAGTGGGAAACATTATGCAGAGAGAGAGAGAGAGAGAGAAAGAGAGAGATTGAGAAACCAGAGGAGACAACATACATTTTAGCCTGAAATTAATAATTACACAAGGACACAGAGGCTTGGTCAACTTGTAAACAGTCATCAATCATTTTATTGCATGTGTGCTTAAACATGATAACCTTGCTCGGTTGTATGCCAATTAACCAACCAACAAATAAACAAACCAACCAATAGTGGACATTTGTATGTCGAAAATCAATTAAATGTTGACAAGGAATTCTTGCCCATTCTGTAGAATCATTAGCTGAAATGAACACAATTGAATTGAAACTAAGCAAGTTTAACAAGCAATTGAAAAAGACAGCCATTATTGTTTAATCTTAACAGCTCGGTATGTTGTGGTCTCTATTTCTCTGTCTCTCTTTCTCTCTCCCAC
Source organism: Alosa pseudoharengus (assembly GCF_046254945.1). Lineage (NCBI taxonomy): Eukaryota > Metazoa > Chordata > Actinopteri > Clupeiformes > Clupeidae > Alosa > Alosa pseudoharengus. The sequence goes on along the minus strand of NW_027468729.1, from coordinate 100,478 downwards.
TCTCCCTGTCTCTCTCTCGCTTTCTCTCTCTCTCTCTCTCTCTCTCTCTCCCTCTCTCTGTCTCTCTCTCTCTCTGTCTCTTTCTCTCTCTCTCTCTCTCTCTTTCTCTATCTCTCTCTTTCTCCTTCTCTTCCCTCACACAGTGCACTGCCTTTATTAGGAGGCTAAAACAAGTGGCTCGTGAAGGAGAGGGCCTTACAATTTCAAAGCTCATTACCCGCCAACCATGGATGTCAAAATATGTGTGCCTTTTTGTAGGGCTGCACAGAATGTGCAAATGCTAGTGTGTGTTACAAGCGTCAAGCGGGTGGGTGGAGATGCAGAGAGAGAACTCAAGGGGGGGTGTGGTGTGTTAAGAGACAAGCTTCTGTATGTCAATATTTAAGTGCTGTCTCTGGCAGAACAGCTGTAAAATGGTAGAAAGTTGTAAATTATACGGTCTGTTAAAGAAGAGTGGGAAGAACAGGGGTAAATAAAAAAAAAACTCACCAGGGGAAAAGGCATCAAGAGGCAGAAATGAGCCAGCGCTGCACAGGGAAAAGCATGTCAACAATTTCATCCACTTTGTCTGTAATACTTTGAATGTATGGATGGATTTCTCTACCTCAAAGGAATAGTTCCTAAAATGATTGTATTTCACATGGATTATAGTTATTGTTCATACAGGTGTGTTGATAACATGCACTCAATGATGTATCATTTTGACATATTCTGATGTGTCCATCCACTAAACTGCAATGTCAAATCAAATACTGTGGGCGCCTGCACACCATCCCAAGCGCATCACATCAGATGCCCACAAGCGCATCACATTAGATCACATGATCCCAAGTGCATCACATTAAATCACATGATCCCAAGTGCATAGATCACATGATCCCAAGCGCATCACATTAGATCACATGATCCCAAGCGCATTACATTAGATGCCCACCATCCCAAGCGCATCACATTAGATCACATGATCCCAGCGCATCACATTAGATCACATGATCCCAAGCGCATCACATTAGATGCTTGCTCTACCCAATGTGTAGTGGGATTTACTTGTCCTTGTGAATGGTTTTCCAAACACACCTGCACTTTCTGTAAAAGCTGACTAGAGGAGATATGATACTCTCGGTACTCTTCGCATGACAACCAGTGGTCCTCTGAACAGTACTGGCCTGAGACAGGTAATGAAGGAGGAAAGCATTGTATTGGCATCAAAAATGCTTGGCTGGGTCAATTCACTGAAGGCTCACAAACCGGAGAGTTTAGATGGTCTTGCTGTTGGAACGTATAAGTCAATTTGTGAACCTGCACTTTGTAAGTGACCCACACATATTACCTTTGACCTGCATCAACAACCTTAGATGCCAAAGTGGTGGGGTTTCTGTAGAGCAAATAAAGGTGAAATTCATAGTCAGTCACAGAGTAGTCTAGAGCTGTCTCTTGGCTAACAGGGAGGTAATCATACTGAGATGATCCATGCACAAACAAACCAACTGGAAAAGACTGTTTACTAGGTAGTAAGCTCAATGTTTATTCAGATTTAATAGAAAAAAGAATTTCAAGGATGCAACCCATATGCAGTTCTTGAAACAAGGAAATGTGCATGTCATTGCTCCGGCACACAGAAGAAATACATTTATATTATGACATTTTTATCTGTATTTTAAGGGACGGAGAAATATGGCATTGTAATGCTTGTCTCTATATAGCTTAATTGAACTCTGCTAATCAAATCCTCAAAATCAACATTATAAAGGTGATAATATTTAGAAGGCCTGGACTTCATTACAACTCAGATGCACAAAGCTGAATGAGAGATGACATATTTTTACATTCCTCAAAGGAATATCAGCTGTCATGCTCAGCAAGCACTCTTAGTTCTCTGGAGAAATAATTCATCAGTTTGTGAGACAGCACATTGAAAAGAAGAGGTGTGTATGATAACAGTTTGTGAGACAGCACATTGAAAAGAAGAGGTGTGTATGATAACAGTTTGTGAGACAGCACATTGAAAAGAAGAGGTGTGTATGATAACAGTTTGTGAGACAGCACATTGAAAAGAAGAGGTGTGTATGATAACAGTTTGTGAGACAGCAGATTGAAAAGAAGAGGTGTGTATGATAACAGTTTGTGAGACAGCAGATTGAAAAGAAGAGGTGTGTATGATAACAGTTTGTGAGACAGCACATTGAAAAGAAGAGGTGTGTATGATAACAGTTTGTGAGACAGCACATTGAAAAGAAGAGGTGTGTATGATAACAGTTTGTGAGACAGCACATTGAAAAGAAGAGGTGTGTATGATAACAGTTTGTGAGACAGCAGATTGAAAAGAAGAGGTGTGTATGATAACAGTTTGACTGATACATTTATTCTTCTTTGTGTGCTTTGCAGCTGCCAGTTCCCCACAATTCCGAACACATCACATTGGATGCTACTGTAGCTCGTACCTCCAACGTGCAGTGGGATTTACTTGGTTTTCCATTTTAGGGTTGCCATGAGGACACGTGCGGATCAGTGGCTTATCACTAGCTTTACAAACAGTATATTATCATATTTATGACTTTAGTATCACTTATCACTTTATTACTATAACTCAGCAACCACTGATTCAGTGCAGAAGACTTGACCCTCCCTTTCACATCCACATGTGAGTACATTCTGTTCTCCATCCCTGAAGCTGATTCTCTCTCAGGTAAATTTTGTTGTTGGGTAAATGTTTCGGCCATTGCTGCAATGCTGTTTAAAAAAACAAAAACAAAAAAAAAACAATTGAACATCGAAACAAATGGCGGTTGGCAGCTGACTGAAATGACCTAACATGAAGTGTATGTGTCTGTCTGTCACTGAAGCCAGTAGGCCACTTGCTTGACCCCATTATTTTCTTAAGCAGTCGACTGTCATTTCGAGCGCTCTTTCATTCCAGTTCACGGCAGACTGATTTCTCAAGCTGCGTTTCGTTTGTCTGCCCGGGATCCCTGGTAGCAGTGGTCGGTGGGGCTACTGCGGGAGCTTTGATGTTAGCCACGGGAGGTAATGCGATTGTGATTCAGACTTTAAGCAGTGTGTGTATGTGTGTGTGTGTGTGTTTGTGTGTGTGTGTGTGTGTGGGGGGGGGGGGGATGAGGCAAAATGGGGAAATGTAATAAAACTTTCATTAGAGAACAAACAACATTAATGTTGGCTGTTAATTCACTCCCTTTCTTTCTCTTGTTCCACCATCACCTGAAGCCTCCGTTTCTATTGACCCTCTAATGGCCGTGGCAGTGATGAATCCTGCGGTGTCCACTCTCTGCCGTAGCACTGTAATGGAAAACTTTAAAGCACTCAGAATCATTCCTATTTCTTCCCACCTCTGCCCATACCGCACCAAGAGGTTGAAGGTTCATTTATCATTTCACTTTGAAGTCAGAGCAGACCCAGCCCAGCACACTCACAGGCATCAGGTAGGAGTGGGAGACTTGGGCTGCTTGTAAAATGTGTAGATGTGTCAGGGGATTGCATTAGTGGGTCTTAGTTACGCTTCCCTGGTCTTACTACACAGGCAAGTGCCATACTCACAATAGACAGGCTCACACAGCAAGTGCTTGTGAGTGTGTGATTTTCTTTTTTCTTATTTTTTTCTGGAGAAACCTGAAACCACTTAACAGCTTGTTGCCGTTGTCAAAAGAGAGGCAGTTGACGGTTCGACTTTGCTGTAATAACTGAGAGGGGGAAAAAAGACAAGTACAGAAGGCATGGTGGTGTGGGAAGAGCAATTTCCTTCAGGCAGGAAAGCAAGACAGCAATGCCGTGGAAAAGGGGGATCATAGAGAGATAGCGTGAGCGGGTGGCGAGGAGGATAGCGCACGAGAGGGAAAATCCTCTCTTCCGATAAATATGAAAATCAGATTTTCCACAGGATATGATTAGAACAGCGCCATCAAAGCCAGTGTTTGCCCCTCCCCTCTGTGTGCAGACACGCATGCGCACAGAACTTCTGACGCTTTTGCCATCTGTATCACTTACATCGCAGCACTGCCATAAAAAAAGTGAAAAATGAGTTGAAAAACCAGCCAAGATGAGTTTCAGACTCCTTACTCTTTCCTTCTAGAGTCCATTTATATTCAGTGTCAGTTAACCTTTCAATTTGACTGAAGCCTGGTCCTGGGTGACATTTTATTAACCCCAGAAGGTGATATATTTCAGGCATCGCAACTGTGAATTGTGCTAAGCTGTTATCAGCAGAGCCTGTGCCATGCTGCTCTCTGCATATGCTGATTATGGGGAAGTGGGGAAGGGAAGGAGGGATTAGCCCACTGAAGCCCACACTTCCTCTCAAGCAAAGAAAAGAGTGAGAGAGAGAGAAGGAAGGAGAGATAGAGAGTGAGGGGAATAGGGAGGGAGAGAGAAAGAGAGCTAGAGAGACCCAACCCTGCATGTTGCCTTCCCACAGCTCGCTGGCAAAGGGCCTGACTGTCACCGAGCAACACAGTGTTGGCTTATTTGGAGCTCTTTTGTTGGACCTTCTGGATCTACACGGCATCCTCCCAATACTGTAGGCCTACATGCATAAAGACCATGCTTAGCCATAGTGTGGAGATGCTTTGGGATATGATTGCTTCTGGTTCTGCTTACAAACTGAGCAAAGACTGACAGTGGACAGGTATTCATGACAAACCATGTCTGCAATGTTGCCATAATATGGACAATGCACGTGTGATGTACAGTACATTTGGTCTGGCAGGCTTCTATCTGCAAAATGTCTTCGTGTGTCACGAAGATGGATCAGACAATGGGCCGCTAGGATTTAAAGCGGTGACAGTACTCCTGCATGCACACATCAATATTCCACAGTCAAGAACAGACACGGATGGGAGGCAGAGAGAGAGAGAGAGAGGAGAGAGGAGAGAGGGAATGCATATAAAGTGGCATTATCTCTTCCATCCAGTAAAATCCAGTTAATTGGGCCAGAGCATGACAGGATTTTTATCTGTACTCTTTTGCAGTTGACTTTGAGTGGCGTCTCAAAATAAGCCCGGCAGCTCAATAATCTCCCCCGCTCGCTCGGCGCGTGTCTGTGTGTGTAAACTTTTCTGCTCAGCACAGTCACTGCTGACAAGAAGACAATACCCAGCTGCAAATAGAGAGTGAACAAAAGAGACATCCCAGCCCATCCTCCTGTTCCTTCCCATCCGTGTCTCACTTAGCAGCACCCACACAACAGGCCCTCAGAAGGTAACAGGCGGCCAGAGGATAGATCCACGCTGAGATGGGGGTATTGTCAAGGAGTGACGAGTTGTGCTAATGGAAAGGTGATGTTTAACTGTAACAGAATTGAAAGCTGATGGCAGCCAGAGAGCCTTGCTCACTCATTCACTCGGTCTGCATGAGCCAGTGTTTCACAAGCATGCATCATATCTCGGGTGCTTGATGTAACCGCATCATGCTGTAACTGTGTGTGATGGAAAGCAATCAGCCACAACACCAGCAGACGTCCTCTCTGAGGCTTCAAGCATCTCCTTCACCCACTCTACTCATAGTGATGAGCCTTTCAGTGGTGGCTGCATTCAGTTGAGTGTACCAGGCTGTAGCATTTTACATAACTTTATTTTGGTAGATCCCACACACACAGACAGAAACACACACACACACACACACACACACACACACAGGTGCTCAGTGCTACCACCACAGAACATGAGCTCACAAATGAAAAACATGCAAAGATCATACTCAGAAAAGTGAGTGAAGTGTGAGTGAGTGAGTGAGTGAGTGAGTGAGGTTTAACATTGATCAATAACGTTTCTTTACACATCTGATTGCAACTTCTGATTGTGAGCCTTCAGAGTGGATTGGCATAATTGTGGGAAGCAGTAAAAGAGAGGAATAAAGTGTAAGCTTTTAGATCTGACAGGTAAAAGTGCCATGATGACGTGTTTAGAATAAGATGCTGATGATCATGAGGTGCGGTGTTGACATCTTCAGACATATAAAAAAAAACATTCTGAATTGTGCACACAGTGTTAATATACAGTGCTGTAACTCTTGTAACTCTGCTGCTTCGTATTCATTGGGCATTCCCATCTCGTTAGCTAACGGGTAATTGGAACCTTTAATGATTGATTTTACCAAATGACTATTGAATACATGATAATTAAAACAAAGAGAATATACTGGGTCCTGCTTACTAATTTCTGAAATAGCCTTTAATGATTAGTTTACACAAACAAGGACTGAATAGCTGAAACGTAACACTGTGTGAAAACCTCCCTTTCAATAGGTCAGAGTTATGTAGTATATTACTGCTCCATTTGGTTAGTTTGTTCTGCAATTGGAAATTGAAAAACACACAAACAAAGTCATGTTGGATGGATGGTTCTTATTAAAATAGGCTCAACATTAAGGAATCCAATACAACTCCCCCCAAATAAAAGTTGGCATTTATCAGATACCGGTATACACTAATTGGACAGATCAAATATTTTTGATTTATGTGTAGTAGACACCTACTGTAGGGCTACCAAACTGCAACCTGGTTTCTTTCCGGTTCAGAAAATTGTAAAAAACAACAAGTATATGTAACCCTTGGAAAAGCCTCACAAGCCTCACCACCTCTTAAGACAACCAAAATAACACAAATATAACAAAACAAAAAATATATAAAATGTTTCTGGCGAGATGTGTGGTATTGAGGATAAAATTGAAACCTCTTACAAACAATGGATGTTTTCATCTAAGAAATACCATGCAGTTTGCCATCATAAGCCAGACAACTCCTTTATGGGTGGAAAAAATAATGTAAATTAAACGGCAATTTTATCAAAATATCAGTGATTGCTACCGATCTATGCTTTCAGTCTGCCTCCCATCATTGCCATTGTCATTGAGCTTCATCTTCTCGTTTTCATGGCCTGCTTCAGATATTTTGCTTGACAGAACACTCTATGGCTATGCAGACTGTAGTTTATGGATTAGCAAAGGAATTAAAACAGCTACCTTCATATGAGGAAAGCTCTTTATTTCATTCATACAATCCCATGACCTACAAAGAAAGGTTTTCAAACCTCACCATTCAAGTTTCACTATTTCCTTTAGTCAAGTCATTTGACAATTTCTACAATGAAGGAAAGACGTGCTTGAACAAACACCACGTGCAGCCTTTTTAATATTAAATGAAGGAAAACAGTAATGACTTAAGTGTCAGGTTATAGCCATAACGGAATCAATTAGCTAAACAATAATGAACTATTTTCTCCTTACAAAGGAAGCAGAGAACAATTGCCTTTTTTAATGGCTGACTTTGCTTTAATTCATTTTCAATAATGCTAATTTAGTTCTCTTTTCACACACTTAATTCATTTAATTCATAATTTCACCACCTATGCCGCCAGGTTTTAATGAATATGTGTCATTATTCTCATGAATAAATTATTCACACAAATGATTATTTTCAGCTAATAACAGTGGTAGTTCTTATTGACTTGGTGTAACTAATTAGGTCATTTGCCATTTCTCATGGCTAAATGGAGAAGAATTGCATCTACATGGAGAAATACCGGCTTTTAATTGAGAGTGCATGTACAAGGCAGTGTGCAAATACGACCACTTAGCATTCCCATAACTATGAATCATGGGTAGGTTTGATGTATGTATACACAACATGCAAACACACACACACACACACACACACACACACACACACACACACACAGATAGACAGACAGACACACAGACAGACACAGACAGACAGACAGATAGATAGATAGATAGATAGATAGACAGACAGACAGACAGACATTAACCACAGCTGACAACCTGATGAGACTGGACCTAAGGCCTCATGCATGCCACCAGCCAAAAACATTCAGCACACACAGACCCCAACTTCATCAACATGACAGCCCTCTCTGACAAGTTGTACCCGTATTCACAGACAGTCAGCAAAGCCCTGCCAATCAACATTAGTGTAGGGGGAGTCAATAATTGGATAGCCATTAGATGCAGTTAACATTTCCCCCACTGCCTGCAGAGGGTAATTCATGGCCATGTTGTGTCTTATTAGGCCACTATTAGGGGCTTAAGCAGTGTGCAGGCTGTTTTTTGGTCAACTGGATTATTCCCAGTTACAATTCAGACTGTAAATGTAGTGCTTGGTATAATTAGCAGACATGGGCAACCAATGCTAGTTATAATTTGACAGACCTTGAGTAGTAAGGCACAAATCAATATTACATATTTTTGGTATCCTATTTTGGTATTTTTTTACCAAAGCTAGATGGATGCAATGGATGGATGCTCATGAAAGTAATGTATGCTTTAAACCTTTACACTTTGGGATCTGAAGAAAAGCTTTTGTCTTCAAGGTTATGGCAAAATGTTTTAATGATGTCCTCTTATAGGAGTCACCTTATGCATTTCTATCATTCTTTTTTTCTTATTAAACTAGTTAAGCCACCTGCGCTTTGGGCTCCCCCTTCAAGACTAATCACCACTCAATGAGCTCCAAATCACTGCCGCATCTGATGTGATGGCACCATTCTTTCAATATGGCTGTGGAGACACACGGAATTCCAAATTTGCTTGCCTCCACTCCTCAGCACAGCCAAGCTGAGCGATAATGAGGGGCTTAGGGGGGGGAGTTCTCAAGGTCTAATCACTGTCGGATTTCAAAGCAGGAAGACCAATTAAAACGGATAGGGCTCAATAACGGATTACAAGCCACACAAAAAAATCGATGGTCCATGTCTCGGATGAGCAAAGTGTTTTTTTTTCTTTTTTTTCTGGTGCAGTATAGCAAGAGCATTGCAAGGACTGGGGTCTTCATAAGGCTTTGAGGCCTGGTTGGGTTAAAAAAATACACCTAGTTAGTCCATTTGGAGAATACAAGGAGGTTGAGAAAAGTTACTGATGGAAAGTTTGATGCATCTTAAATGCAGTGGCAAAATTGGTAATTTTCTTTTCTGTATATATAAAAATGGATTGGGTGGTGGACAAAGTCTCATCTTTTTATGTGATTACATATCATAATTTTATAATGAGAGTTTCAAATGGCATCACTCTGATAATGACAGCACTTTGGAAAGATGCCATGAGTTGGGCTGACGTGCCCATGCACACTGGGAGATCTTTTTGGCAGAACATATGTTGCCAGGTGTTTTGTTTTTTAATGTCAATACTTAATGTAATGCTTTGATGTTTAAGAAACTTTATTCAAAAGACAGATGATAAACATCTAAATAATCAGCATTCAATATAAAATCATCATTATAGAATTATAAATGTGGAGTAATGGGATAGTCCTGGTTTGTACATACACATTTTACAAGGAACATAGAGAGAGTCAAAAACTGTTTTGAGAGTGACAACTGCATTAGATATACTCAACGTAATAAACACAACACTGCAAAGTAAGATTCTTCTATGCACACCAAAAGACGTATTTCTCTCAAATTGCTAAGATAATTAATCTACTTGACGGGCATTAAAAGATGCTGATTAAAAAGCTAATTGACAGCTGGCTGTAGCAATGTCCACAATAACTATTCCCTGTGAACTGAATTTAAAGGTTTAGTGCTCAGACAGACAGATTTGTTTGTGAACAACGATTGAGGAAAATTAACCCTTTTGTGTGCGTAGAGGAAGTCATAAACTCATGAAAAATGGGACTCCAAAATATGTTGCAATTATGTTTCTGTTAAGTATCTATGAACTGCAATTTTGTCAGTGACTTACAGTCACCCTGTTCTACTGTTTCACTTTAACTTATTTTTTCACTTTTACTTATCACCACGCCATTTAATAATATTTTGTTTGTATGATTATTGTGTAGTTACAGTAAGTAGTTTTATCTGATAAAAGAACTGGGCAGGACAGATCAATAATGCATTTGAACTAATAAACAGCTTATGTTGTCATTGTAATGATAACAAATAAGATAATAAAGAATTAGCCTTTCGAACTTTAGAACTGTAGCATCATGGCTCGAGCAGTCAGCGGTGTCCTTGCCAAAGGTCAGATTCGGGCTGCACCCATCCGTCGCCCATGATACTTTGCAGGCTGAAGGGCTGGAAGTACTCAAGTCGATGGCTATCAGATGGACACAAACAGAGGATAATGACCTTATTGAGCAAGGAACTTGCATATTTTCTAATAGAATGCATGCATAACAATATTTACAGATAGCCCTGCCTCAATTTTTGTTTAAAACAGCAAGTTTGGTCTAAAACACAGATAACTACATAAAAATCATCCCATCAACAAGCTGAACTGTTAACTGGTGTCAGCCATAACAGTAGTGCTATGAAGCGTTTCTTACATTTTCATGACGGTTAATAGCCGTCATCACGCAATGGCCAATGATGCCTTTATCTGTCTTTCACATGTTATCATAATGAATTTGAAGATTAAGAACTTGGCAATAATAAGCAGCTCAAAAGTGAAAAGTTGTTGTATAATGTTACAACATAGACACACAGGAGAAATATATTTTATTGCGACCATAATGGGGCAACCACTTGGTCATACTGTACTTACAAGTCTGGTCCTTGGCCCTCAACAAGATCTGCCCTAGGTACTGGGTACAAAGCCTCATAGATCCTAGAATCTCCTGATCCATGAATAGCGTAGGAGTTCATCTTATCCACACCTGGTGGAAAATACCTCCAGGGCAAGAGGGCTTCACCCGTCCATTTATTTTCCTTTATTGTGGCACTGAATGTCAGAGGCAGTGCTTGCTTCATGAAAATAAAAAGGGCAGAGAAAATAATTTACCAAATACATTTTAAGCAAGCTGTTTCTAACAACGAGGGATGATGATTCTGTGGCATACCTGAAAAGCATTATGTTTCCCAGACAGCAGAAGAAGCAAATGCTGGCCATGTCTATGGAGCAATCAAACAATAACTCACACATTTGAATGATAAATTCACAGGAAACACAATTATACCACCACCACTAGAGCCTCACATCTCTTCAACACACATTTGTTATTCTACACAAGAGAAAATAAATCAGTAAGTGTTTTCTAGAGTGTTGCCAACATAACTTACGGGCACACTTCCACCTCAAGGTACTTCTCATTTGAGCTGTTCAAGAAGAATGATTCAACCACTGTATAAAAAAAAAACATAATGTTGGAATTCATAGGCAGTAATGATAAGACAAAATGTATTTGAATTATAATAGTGATAACCAAAGCCATGGATGCTTATTTGTCTTGGTATGGATGATAAAAGGGAGAGAACAACATTAGAATCTGTGCAACTACTGTATATCAGTGGGGGTTTGGTTACTTGCCTTTGCATCCATTTTGAACTGTATTCCTGTATTCTGACATGACAAAGCCATATACGGCTCTGTGACATAAGCCATACTACTGACCTCTAGTGGTTATACAGCTAGAACTGTGTGGCAATTGATGCCTTGCACATGATGTCATGCTTTGTTCGCACCATAGCAATAGTCTAGTGGACGGCAAGAAGACGAATCGAATCAATGGGTTGTAATGGGATGTATCTCACAGCTGGGTGATTGCAGTGAGATTTAACCTTAGTAATGCCCTTCCACCAGACCTTATGCACGGAAGGTTCTTTGGGCAGCTGTGTTGTTACGACATCTTCTGTTATATTCAGCTCCTTACATGTTCAGGTTCAACACTGAATATTTTGTTTGCCTAATAATGGCAACTTTAAAGGTGCCCTGCCACATGTATTTCATTACTTTGTGGTAATGTCTGAAGTTCTACCATGGACTCTGTAAGATTTTTTATGAAAAAAATGCCTCGGTTACCTTGTTTCAAGCCATTCTAGCGTTTTATAGAAAGCCTGCAGGAAGACTCAGCTCGATTTGTGCCAGTTCTCAATATTCAACAAGCTAAGCTGCTTGACTCTGATTGGCTAAAAGCTAGTGGGTTTCACCCATAACGTGACCGCTGTTATCAACTAATTTTAGCTTCATGGCATGAACTTAGCTTGGCTACCAAATGGGCATAAAATCGTATAGGCTAGCGAGTGCATTAAACCTGTATAACATTTCACTTCCTTGAGTTGACAATATCGTTTCACTTACGGACTGGGCACTGGTCGTAGACAGCCGCGATGGTAGCCTACTGCCCCATCTTTGGCACTGTTCCAAAAAATAAACTGAAGCCATTTGATCCTCAAGTCTGGGTTCTTGGGCAACATGCATTGTTGAAGTTCTATTCCTGCATAGTGCACAAGCCCGTTGACGTTAAGCCATCCTTGCATACGAAAACTGTCACTGAGCTAGACGAATTCTGTGTGCACGGTCTCAACTGGGCGAGCTCATGAATAGTAATGAGCTCATTCAATGCCATGTCAGACTGAGCAGCTTTTGTAATTGGCCTGATTTCTCTGCTTATTTCTTTTCAGTGGCTAGAGCTGACAGAAGAGGTAGCAGTTAATTTTCACATTCACGACATAATACAAACACATATGGACCTAACCTATTTAAAAAAATACAAGTAAAAACGGTTTTGTGTGGCAGGGCACCTTTAACACACACATAAATGCTTCTACATCGTAACATGCTGATTCATTAAGTGCAACACCCAACTAGGTCCGTGTTGACACTGATTACAACAAATAGTGGCGGCTAAAACACACTTTGCTCCACCGGGAAAAAATGAGCTGGCTAAAGAGCCTTTCGTGCATAAGGTGCATTAGAGCCAGAGGTGTGGATAAGCAGTGCTCCCATGCAATTATTTGAGAATTCACGACTAAATGCTCTCTTCTAAATCAACACTAATGGCCTAGAGGTGTTGTCAACTTCCTTTTCCAATGTAAACAGTGTCATTTCTGTTAGGGTTTTTGTATATTTGAAGGAAATTTGCATCAAAGTTTGACATTTAAAGTCTGAATAGCTCATTCTTCTCCCTCCCATACTAGCATACTAGGTTTTACCTTTAGTTGACTATCTGCAGCCTTTGACACATTGAACCATGACATTCTCCTCTCTATATTGAACAAGAAATTTCTGGGAAAGCTCTTATTGGTTCACCTCACAGGACCTTCATTCAGTGTGTTTTGGCAAGGACAGGTATCAAACTCTGACGACCTTGTCACAGGTGTACCTCTGGGATCAGTACTGGGGCCCCTTCTGTTTTCCATTTACACCCCTTACTTAGCGAGATCATTAGCTCCCATAGATTTGCCTATCACACAGATGGTAGCCTACTTAACTTACCTGTCTGTCCCACCTGATACCATTTCTGCTTGGATTTCTGCATGCCACAGGAGTATTTCAGTCTGGATGAAAGATCAACACCCTCAGCTTAATCTGTTTAAGACTGAGCTTCTGGTATTGCTAATACAGCTATTTTCCAACAGATCAGCATCTAGCCTGACTTATTTTCACGGACCCCTGCTAAAACGGCATGTAACTTCGGTGTCATAATTGACGACCGACTAAATTCCTTTGTGCATGTTGCCTCAGTCAAAAAGTCATGTTGGTTTATCCTACATAATACTGATGAAAGATAAGACACATTTTATTGTGCAAGCAATGGTTATTTCCAAACTGGACTTTTGCTGTATGCTGGCCTACCTGTTTGTGTAGTGAGACCATTACGGATTTATTCAAAATGTAGTGTCTGGTCTTTAAATAAAAGAACAAAGACACTTGTAGCTCAAGATTCCTCACTCAGCCTATGGGACATTTCCCAGATCTGCACCTTGCTATCTTACTTCAAAGATCCAGTTCTAAGTTCCATCTTGCCCACTGTGGTCCTCTGATGAGCGAGAGGTCAAATGTCAGAGTATTTTCTTCTGCGATTCCCCTATGGCGGAATGATTTACCTAATACTTTTTGGGTCTTCAAAAAGCATCTACTGAAATTCGCTTGAATTTCCCCTTGGGGATCAATAAAGTATCTATCTATCTACCATCTGTTTACCTTGTATTTTTTAATACAATCACAAACTGTTAGTCATCAATGGTACATGTTGTTATGTACTTTCTTAGAAGCATTCTATTGTATTTTCACTTTATCAAAAAAAATTACAGTCTGGATGATTAGCCAATACTGTATTGCCGTGCTAATCCCAACCTGCTGCCATCCCAAATCCTATAGCCTACCTAAACTGTGAAACTGATGCCACATTTCTTGCCATTCATAGGTTGAGGAAATTAACACAACACAGATGGGGTTACACAACCATGAAAGACACTGGTTCAATATATAGCCTAACCCAATAGCACTGGCGAGTTTATTTACTTCCACTGAGCCAATTTACGCACCTTCATAATCCCACAGTCCAGGAAAAGGTTGCCCAGGGGGACCAGGTGGAGCTGGCGGATCATTGAAAAAGGGAGCAGAAACCTCCATCCTTAAACCCCCTTCACCAGGTGAAAATCCAATGTTAACTGGATCATGGTTGACTGGTAAACTGTCCCAAGTATGCTTAATCTGGTACTTCATATCTGCTTGATCAGGGGGGAAATATTATAACAAGTAACTATATTTGTATTATGTATTTGTATGTTATTGCAGAGGCCTACTAAGACATGAATAGAAGTGCACTTACAGGCTGAATTAAACACTGAGTTTGAATTAAACATTTACATCTGACAGTTTCTGAGTTTGTTAATTCACGTTACCTCAGTCCACAGCCAGCATCTGCAAAGCATAGAGAACGGGATCTTGTTCGACTTTTATATCACAAGGAGACAATCCAAACTCATAAACCCATAAAAATGGCTAAGGTTCACATTCTAGGGATCGTGTTTCGGAATTCTCTCACACACATCAAGCACGTGATGTCACAGGCTGTGCAAAAATGACATAGCCTTTGTTTCATGCTACCGATAGATACTTTAGTCCTATACTTCAGTCGGAAAGGGAGAGCAGGCTCTGTTACGTCTCAGCAGACACATCTATTACAAATGTTGACATATTATCGAGGAATATTATCTGTCAGTGGACCAGAAAATGATCCATTTCCGTGATTGAGACTTCCAGACACACGCACAACGTCGATTTGGGCTATTTTGATTGGTCGAGCCTGGTCAGTTCAAATTCGATGGCGGAAGGGTTTTAAATGTTTGGCTTAAAGTTTGATAGGTGCCAGGTATTTTGTAAAACTACGTGCATTAAACGTTACCATTTTAAAATGAATGTAATTAAAATCAGATTTATTGCAGTACAGTATTTGTGAACAACAACAAAATCAGCAGAAACTAGCTGCTGCAAACAGAAGCCTAGCATTTAGATTAACCTTTAGAGCTAGCATGTAGCGTTATTTACTAACATTTCGAGCTAACGTTATATGGGTTGGTTATTTAAGATGCTGACACACAGACTTTTCGGTAAAATGTTTCATTTCTAATCTTAACGTTGCGGTGATGCAAAGGCAAGGCCTCCTTATTATTCGGGTTGGACGTCTATTTACCATAACCAGCTAGGTATGTTAGCTTGTGTGTTGTCCACTCATGTTATTCTTAACGTTAGCTACCAAGCTATCTCTCTTGACAATTTGGGTGAGAAATGACATTTCAACGACAATGTTACTTTTTCCTACACTGTATTGTAGTCATTGGTTAACGTTATGTTATTTGCATGAATTGCGTGTTGTTGACTATTGTTATGCATGTAGGCAAGTGCAAATGCATGCAGACTACCATCTCATTTCCCTGGAGAGGCGTTTGTTTTACCTGTTGTTATGTAGCTACTTAGCTATGTATGCTGCGGTCTCCCTCATAACGTATGTGGTTGTACATCTCTAGCGCTAGACAGCGGACTAACGAGGTTCAATCACGACTTCCACACGACCGTGAGTCCAACCATTAGGTAATTAATTTAATCCAGCTAAGGTTTGTTACTTTTGTTATTAAATGTGTTACTAAATACCAGATTAACCAACTTGTTTAACATGGGTTATATTGCATTGCAACTGCTTAGATTGTTTTGACTATCTGCTTTTGTGAGGATTTGGTTACTGGATTAACTGTAACGTTATCGGCTAGTTAGCTAACGCTGGACAATAATCAATAAAACATTTATCGTACGTTAATGCAGGTTGCAGGATGTCAACAGAAAACGAATTTCGGCAAGGTAAGTATTATTCACCTGATGCGCATGCTATTAATAACACTTAGTAAAAGGTGAATCGACATCCCCTAGTCTGCCTGCAACATGCTAAATGCAAGACTGAGCAGTGCATCTTGGGGTTACAGCAGTGCATCTTGGGGTTGGTAGTGACATTGCGTGCAGACAGGATTATCTAGCTCTTGGTACTTGAATGGTTCTACTGAGAACATACGGTCATACGGTTTATTCCTACTGATGCATTCCCCAGGTCCCCAGCAATCTGCTGGTAGTGGGTACCAGGATCCTCAAGTCTCTTCTGCAATGTTTACACAGGTATTTTTTGTAATCTAGTTGATAAATCCCAAGTGCATTATCACACCCTTGTCAGGAACTACCGCTGACAGTCTGCCATATGGCCACTGAAGTGACAAATTAAATGCAAACTTACCCAGATACATCAGTTATCTATGTCCATTCAGTCTCTCTAAAATGCTTCCTTTTCCCCTAAAGCATGGTGAGCACATGGGCTTGGACCCTCTTGATCCTTGGTCAATGGACAGAAGGTTAGTGATGCAGCCTTTGTGTTTCATTGTCTGACACAAAAAAGATACAAGCATGACCACATTATTCTATGTCCCTGACAGCATCATGGCTCCACTTATAGCAGAATATGACCGCCATATCGATGACATGACCAGGCAGCTGCAGCTGTATCAGGTGCAAACAGGCTAAATTTAAACATTCATCTTAACATTGTCATTTTCCATACTGCAAGGGTTGGCAGTGAAACGCATGTGCATCACTGACTCTGCTTTAATGTGTTAATTGTATGCACAGAGGCAGATGGCTGACATCAAAGTGAAACTGGAGACTGTTATTCAAGAAAATGAACGGTATGTCACCAACGAAAGTGAAAATCATGTTTGAGTGCAAATGATAGAAGTCTGTTAAAGAAGTCTGTTTTGTGTCGTGGCAGATTGCACTGGCAGAACAAAACTGGCCTTAAAATCTTTTTTTCTCATTGGAAAACAGATTTTATGGTCTTTTTTCATGAGTCACAAATGGGCCGTGTATTCAGCAGTACTGTTTTTGATGTTAAGGTGAAAGTCAAAGTTAACTGGTATTTAGCAGACACTTTTTTTTTTTTATCCAAAGTGGCGCGGACTCGCAATGGTAGGTTTCTGGGAACCAAACCCAGGCTGACTGATGGTCAGACAGTATTAAATACCAGTATCAAGTAATACTTCAATTTCCCCTTGGGGATCAATAAAGTATCTATCTATCGATCGATCGATCGCCGCCACTGCTCCACCACGCCCATGGCGATGATGATGATGTAGTAATACTAATTAGACACTGCAGCATGCTAGTCTTTATATTGATGCATTGTTTACTCCATCTTGCACATATTTGATAGTGTGGGAAATATTATGGAGATTAACCCTTAAAATGCCCTCACAACTTACCTGAATTTGGACATTTCATGACACACAGCTCATGGGGTTCAAAATGGTTTGGTTTAAAAGCCAACTGAACTTTGCTCCCCTGTTAACCTCAAAGTTTGGCATATCTTTAAAAGTAAAAATGCCCCTCTGCATACACTGATCTCCAAAGACTGTAGTGAGATGTTGGTACATCTCCACAGTCACAGTCAATGTTGTCATTTGTCTAAAGTGTGTTTGTTTATGGGGTTAAGTCTGCATGCGGAGCTCCGCGCGTCAGTGGAGAAACAGCTCCAGGCATTGCCAGTGGGGTCTGGCTTGGATGGGGAGTCCGTGGCCGACGACGTGATCCTAAAGAGCCTAAAGGATCAGCTGGAACATTCCGGAAATGTGAGTTCATGGAAACCCTTTGTTTATTGTCCACATCATGTAGCCTTCATCAGCAGGGCTCAGAGTTCACTTGAAAAAGTGATTGTCAGCTTGACAAACAGGCATGAGCTTTTGGTTCCAAATCCATCTAATGGATGCCATAATTATTGACCTTCATTTTGAGGTGTGTCTGTGTGTGTGTGCGCGCGTGTGCACTGCAGTATTGGTTAGACTAAACCAATCTGAATTGAAAAAGGTTTAAATTGTTACCACCGAATGGTGACACTGTTGCCACAGGAGGCAACCAGGGATAATGAAATGGTTGCCACCTTGATTGCCAAGGACAACTGACAGCTATTAATGTGAAGTCCATATCAGATTAGCCTTTTTTCATGAAAGTGTGTTTGTGTGTGTGCGTGCTCCTGCAGGAGAAGCAGTGGGCTATGGAGATGTGGCAGACCGCTGTGCAGGAGCTGGAGAGGCTGCAGAAGTTGCATCAGAGCTCTGTGACGGATGGCCAGGCACAGGCTGCACAGCACCAACAGCTCAGAGTGAGACAGAAAGTCAACACAATCCCTCTCTCTCTCTCTCTCTCTCTCCTTTCTCTCTCTCCTTTCTCTCTCTCTCCTTTCTCTCTCCTCTATCTTCCTCTCTCCTCTCTCTCTCTCTGCTTGTCAGACTGGTGGTTCATGGAATTCAGGAAACTTGCACCGTTATTGTGCTGCATCATCTTCCCTTTCATTTTTCAAGTACAGCACAGAGATGTATTTAAATGAAAATAAATAACATTCATTTGTTTCACCTAATCTGTCTGGTGAATGTACCATCATCCATACTGTATCTTCTGAGCTGCTATTATATTTTATGGCCACTGGAGTGCGCTAGTCTACAGTATTATACAGAGCCGTATATATAGACGGCTCTGATATTATGATATTATATGAACACGAGTTGAAATGAGTGTTCTTTCAATGTTTGTGTCTGTCAGTTGCATTTTCCCACCATCCAAAAGAATAATACTTTTAATGAGCATGGTATGGTAAAAAATATTTGTAAATATCTCTAATGGGTTGATTGTATTTGTACTACAAACTTCTTTGATAATTAATTTTATGACTGACATGTCAAATAGCTGTCTGCTTCTTGTGTCATTCTTGTGTTTTGTTATGTTTGTCATATTCCATAGAACCAACTAGTGCAAGTCCAGCAGCATCTACAGAAACTGCAAACCATGAATCAGAAGCTTGAGTTGGTAAGATGCTTTCTCTGTCCATGAAACATATTGATAAATGTTCAAAGACATGTTATGTCCTCAATGCTTTCAAGTATCATTCACACCATGGAAAAGACTATATCAAGTTGCCACTAGGTCATTAGTCCTACACGTAGGTAGTACACTTCAGATGGTCATCTTCAACATGGTATTCCTACTGCTTAAACAGTTTAACTGTAGGAGTAGTGTGAAGCAGAGCAGCATGTTAGTCAACGTCACAGATTAGTCAACACTAAAGTGTAGTCATTAAGTATTTACCACAGATATGTGATTGGATCTGGGAAAACCCATGACATGGTGAAATTTCACAAACTTAACATTCTGATACCATCCTAGCCGATGATGTCAAGGATGTTGCTAGGGAACGGTATCCAGGATGTTGCTAAGATGGTATCAGACTCTTAAGTTGGTGACATTTCACCTGAAAGGGTTGAAACGGAGCAGTAATCCCAGATTTCCCAGATCCCATCTTATATGTGAAGTGTATAATTCCTTTAACAGAGCCCTGTTCATCAGGTAACTTGCTCGTAAGTGTGTTTGCAGCATAAACCCTTCTCTGTGGCTTGTTAAACACGGAGGCATCTTGCTCTCCTTTAAGTCTGCTGTTGCATAATGTTCTCAGACGACAGGTAATCCCTAACGCTGCTTGTTGGTAATGTGCTGCAGCGTCCCTCGACACACTCTGCTCATGCTCTGACCGATCCCTGATCACCTGAGCGCCTGGCCGCCCCAGAACCCGAGCGGCTCCACCTCTAAGGTCTGCTCTGCCGCAGGGCAGCCGGTGAGGGGGAAACCCTATCCACCTCCCCGTACTGATGAATGTTTGATGACCGGCCTGGTGGGTGGGGGCCTCTTGCGTGCAGTCATTCCCCACTCGTGGTGCTGTCTCTCAGGCCCTTTTCCATTTCTCCTGGGGGAGGGTCTTTCCTTTTTAGCATCTCTACTTTTTCTCTCACGAGTATTACCCCACTGACCCTCCACTGCCCTCCTCACCTGTGTGTGTGTGTGAGGTGGGTAGGGGGAGGGGGGTGTTTGTCTGGACTGTGTAGTCATCATGCCTCACCGGAACCTGTGTCTCTCGTGCCAAACACAGACGAACCAGCAGTTCCTGAAGACGGTGACGGAGCAGAGCACGGAGCTGGAGGAGGTGCGTGGTCAGCTCAGGTAAGCCCGCCGGGAGCACACCTGTTCTCAGAGGGGTCATTAACCCACATAGACGCGTCAAGGCTGTCAAAGCAGCATCGTCTGGGCCAGAGTGTACTTGATACAGTGAGGATCAGTATCTTAAACAGAAATGCCTAGTTAAACAAAACAAGTACCTGATAGAATATGTTAGTTGGTATGATGATTGATCTATATTCAGGTAATTATAACCCCACAGAAATGCCCATGGAGCCTGCTCTGTTGTTGATGTTTTTTGCCCACAAAGGTTGCAATTTGTTGGTGATTTCGTATTTGATGTTAAATAGGCCCGATTGTTGATTGGCCGCTGTGGGAAATGCCCTACCTATAGCACAAGGAATTTAACACCTCTCCTCTATATGAAAAAAGAGCTAATAGTTACCATGACATGTTTGTCTTTTTCTCTATTGCATACGATACCGAATGCTCTTGAAGGTAGTATATGATTTCACTTGAAAGTGTAGATATATGATCTACACACTGTTAAGCCTTTAGGAAAAAGTGCCAATGGTCATTTTTGGTCAGTAGTTGTTTTATCACCCAAGTAGCAGAGGCTCTTTAACCAGTAAATCTGATGTAATATCAAGTTGTGAAAATAAATGTAAAAATGTAAATGTATTGTAATGTAATGTAAAAAAAATGTATTGCTACCATCATTTTAAAATAGTCTAACAACACTAGTCTGTCATACCATTGGAGAAACACAGATGTTTTTGATCAAATAAATCGTAGTTGGTTATCTGTTTAAAAAAAAAAACCTGTCGTCTTTGATGGCCTCTCTCTCCCTCAGGCAGGCGAAGCTGGACCTGCGGACGGCCACAGGCAAAGTGGAGGAGATGACTCGCCTCCTGCAGAGTGTCCAGGACCAGATGCAGAGGAAGGTGGGAGGCACACCTGCTCCCTGAGCACTGCACACCTCACACCCTACACTCCCTCCTTCACACCCTACACTCCCTCCTTCACACACTACACTCCCTCCTTTACACCCTACACTCCCTCCTTTACACCCTACACTCCCTCCTTCACACCCTACACTCCCTCCTTCACACCCTACACTCCCTCCTTCACACCCTACACTCCCTCCTTCACACCCTACACTCCCTCCCTCCCTCCACAAAGAGCCTGCCTGCAGGCTTGTCCCGGGTGCTGGATCCAAGCTCTTTGTGTTGTTTAACAGTCTGAAAGTGAGACCATCTGAAATCTCCAAGTGTGTGTGTGTGTGTGTGTGTGTGTGTGTGTGTGTGTGTGTGTGTGTGTGTGTGTGTGTGTGTGTGTGTTTCAGGAGGACGATGCAGCTGAGGCCCACGGCAGAGAGGAGACGTCTGACCGGCGGCTTCAGCAGCTGCAGACTGCATTGGGGCAGCTGGAGAGCAGGTGTGTGACTCAGCCCCCACACCGCCGCCAACACACTCGTCACTCAAGACACATGACCACTTAGTAGATACTCAAAGGCTGAGATCTTCCTGGAATCGTCCATGCTCATAGGCTGACTGGAATAAAAACCTGCAGTGCTTTTCTGGACGCCACATGGTGGTGGTTACAGTTGCCACTGCCATTCAATCAGCCATGGACCAGTCCATTTAAGATTTGAAAATCGATAGCTATACATAATTGCTTTGGGAGATTTCTGTTGACTTCAGGCAAAGACGTCCTCCTTACTTTAAGCTCTCTACTCAGCTCTGTGTTGGCCGTTTGCAAGCCGTGTGCTGTGGCCATTTCTTTCCATTCGTATTCACATAGTGGACGGAAACGGCCACAGATTTGCATTTCTGTAGCCGAAGTTTCACGCGTGCCCATAAAGTATGTGAACGCGCTGAATGGAGACCGGTGTGTTGTGTGTTTCGCCTCCCGCGGCGGCTCCGCCAGGCTGAAGGCGGCGACCCAGGAGGCGGAGCAGGTGCGTCGGGAGCGCGTGACGTGGGAGCGGCAGGTGGGCGAGCTGCAGGGCCGCTGCTCCACGCTGGAGGAGGAGAAGTACGAGGCCTACGCCAAGGTGCGCGACTCCATCCAGCTGGCAGAGGAGGCCTCGCTACAGAAGGAGCAGGTGAGCAGCACCAGGGACAAGGCCCAGGGGAGGACACATTTGGACTGGGAGGGGGAACTCCGACACCATTAAAGGCCCCCAAAACAGCACATAAACTCTTAATAGGGCAAACAGCACTTCTGCCGCAATGAGCAGGTCTTATAACTTGTAAAACAGCCATAGGAAGTTTGGTGTTGGGGTAGGATCTAAATGGAAAAGAGCTGCTATGCTACAGGAATTTGGAGAGCTCTTTCTACAGACTGCTGTCGGTGCATTCCCTCTATATTGTATCGGAGTTAAGTTAAGTTTCTTTATTATTGCGCTTCTCAACTGTAAGGGGCAAATCTTTTTTAGTGCTGCTTTAAGCCTTACAGTTCGATGTTCATTTACAGAAGATGATAGGAAGGTTGTGTTATATTCTATATATTGATTAGATCAGCGGTTCCCAAACTTTTTTCCCCGCGGACCACCTTTTACATCCTGACTCGGCTCGCGTACCCCCACCATCCAACACATAAAAAAGTAACTAATTCTATTGACTCATTCCAGCCATCGTTGTTTAATTAGCCGCCCTACATGATAACATAATCAAAATGTGCAACTGGTCTATGAGCTCTCACGTTACAAAAAACAGTGGAGAACCACATTAGAATGGTTAGGTAGCATCTCACTGCAGACCACGCACTGTGGCTTTGGGCAGTCTGTCTCCCAATCCATCATACTTTCGCTTTCTTCGCGCAGTCTTTTCTGTCTCTTTCTTTTATCCCCCTGCGCTCCATCTCCACCTTCATTAGTCTGCCCCCCATCCCATTCCATCGTTACCTGTGTCCTGCTCTGTTTCTCTCGCTTCTCCTCTTCGATCGCTTTAATTAGGCCTTTTGGACAATGTCCCTGTTTTTAGCCAGTTTTCCATGTTTACGCAGCCTTCTACCTAGCCTATACTTCAACGAAACTAACGCGCCAGATATTCTGGCTGCCCTCAGGAAATCACTTGTAGCCTATTGTGTGTAGCTTATTTTTTAATGAAAACATACCCTATTATAGAGTTTACAAATTATTTCCTTTAATTTCACGTTTCCATATCATTATAACCCGATTCGAAATGATGTATTATTTATGAATTAATTAGAGTATTAATTAATGAATCATTTTTAACTCCTTTCCGCCATTGCCCTTTTCATCTCGCGTATCCCCTAGTGGCAGCTCGCGTACCACCGGGGGTACGCGTACCACAGTTTGGGAATCCCTGGATTAGATTATTAACCCATTCTTTTGTTTGTGTCATCCATGGGACGATTTGCAAAAGCTCAAGTGTCTCCCTGTGACTGAGTTTGTAGTTGAGGTGAGTGAGGTTACTGACTGTGGTGTGGTGTGGTGTGGTGTGACTTTAGGCTCAGTTGCGAGAGAAACAGAAGGCGGAGGAGCTGGAGAAGATGAAGGAGGCCATGAGACAGCTGGTCCAGGATGCCGCCATCAGAACCCGCAAGGAGGTCAGTGCTCAGCCCTGCTCGGCCCGTCCGTGCCGAAGAGATCCACATTAAGTGACACTGACTGAAATGTGGCTTATTTCTGCCACTAGTGTTCTCAGAATTATTTTCCTTTCATGAAAACTCTCAATGTTGCAATGCTTTTTTAGCATTCTGAGAGCTTCTGGTTGAAACTGTGTGGTTAGTGATAAAGTAAAAAGTTGGTCAGATGTTATCTGAAATGATACCTTTGAAATAAAATGGGAAGTGAAACACAGTTGAGAAAATGTGCCAAACAACCACGCTAACCACTTCACCATTATGACTATGACTGAGGCGCACTCTACACTGTCAATTAAACACAGCGTCACACAACAGTGTTTCGAAACACTTGCGCTTCGAAAACGTGACACTGATTTGAAACATCAGTTTCGAGGATCACATCCCTATTGAATGGTCACTTGCAAGGAAAGGGCCGATACTTTGGCACAAACCAATGGTACCATCCCACAGCATCCTAATGTGATATAAGTGAGGACATCTTGGGGTTACTGCAGTGTTACTAGGGTTGTGATATCTGGAATGGAAACCATATGGACTGTGATGCCGAGCAATTACAGCTTAATTACAGTAGTTTTGTTTTTTCAAGTGCTTGTTCAGCTTTTGCAGATCCTTGGGATCTGTGCATTGGAAGCAGACTCATAACAGTTGTAAATCTGGATTTGTATTTATGTAGTCCCTAGGTAAGAAATTTCACCTGCGTTTGCCTGGTAAACATTTTAAGCTGTTTGAGTAGAGAAAGTAGTCACAGCACCACTATGAATCAGGCAAGTGGTATTAATCTTTATTATACGGCTCTTCACAATGCTAGTAGAACGCTTGACTTGAATGGGATTTCCCAAAGTTCTAGCGGTAAATAAATTCATGTAATTACCGCTGCAAACATATAATTACCGCTGTCAATGGCAACGGGTTTTGTGCTTCTGATACGTCTTTCATATTACTACGCAAGGACTGGAACTTCATTCAAATGTGAAAGCAGACGGTTGATCAGCTGTGTTCTAAAGAATGTTTGATTCAAGTTCAGCAGCGTGTGTTGTTGCGAACTATTTGTTTCTCAGCAAATGCCACGATGAACGGTAACAAATAGGCTAGGTTATGTAGGCCAAAGTGATATTGTGAGGAGTTTATTATTTAGTTTTGGCAAGTAGCCGTATAATAAGCGGGATAATGTATAGAACGCCGGTCATTACTGTGAAAATAAGTCCCTTCAGGGCGCCCTGTCGGGACTTATTTTCCCAGTAATGACCGGCATTCTATACATTATCCCTTACATAGTGGTGTCTTGCAGATGGGATCCATGTAAAGATGGCATGAAAGGGAGACTTGTCTGGAATGCCAGATGCTTATCAAGAGATTTTTGATCAAAGATGAAATGATGGTGGTAGAACGTGAAGTAAGCGGTTGTTTATAAGTATAAGTATATATACTCTTTTGATCTTGTGAGGGGAAATTTGGTCTCTGCATTTATCCCAATCCGTGAATTAGTGAAACACACTCCGCACACAGTGAACACACAGTGAGGTGAAGCACACACTAATCCCGGCGCAGTGAGCTGCCTGCAACAACATCGGCGCTCGGGGAGCAGTGAGGGGTTAGGTGCCTTGCTCAAGGGCACTTCAGCCACGCCTACTGGTCGGGGTTCGAACCGGCAACTCTCCGGTTACAAGTCCGAAGCGCTAACCAGTAGGCCACGGCTGCCCCAAAGCAGCGTTTTTAAGGCAGTAGTTGGAAAAGCGTTTAAGCAGCGTTTTTAAGGCAGTAGTTGGAATTTAATGTTGCTGCAGAGGTTTTGGCCTCAGTTAAGAATTTGTGCAGTTGTAAATGTTTATGTAATTACCCTGTCAATGCATAGCACATTCTTTTGATTGCTTATGATTAACGATTGTCTGCCACTATGGTCAGCCATGGGTAGCTCAGTCAGGCTAGTCGTGTTTGTCCCTGTGCCGGTGACAGCCTTGTTGTGTTCCAGGTGGAGAACGTCAGGAAGCAGTGTAACATCCAGATCCATCGGATGGCGGAGGAGCTCTCGGCTCTCCAGCTGGTATGTGCCGCGCCACTAGTTGTGTCCGTTAGAGGTGTGTTTTTGGGATGTGGAACCTCAGAGGGGGTCGTGCAGCTGATTGTGTGTCCTCCTCGGCTGCCCGCAGGAATGTACTGATAAAGAGGCTCAGATCGAGCGCTCCCATCGCGAAAGGAAGGCAGTGGAAGAGGAACTGGAGAAGGTGAGCACCAGGGGGCCTTCCTGCGGGGGAGGTTAGACTGACCTGCAGGCTGGCTGACCTGACCCAGAGCACAGTTCAAAACAAAAAGGGCTGGATCCTACTCTTACACAGCCACATTTCAATTCTCCACTGTACTAATTGAACCAACTACTGTAGAGTTTACTTTGTGTGTGTGTGTGTGTGTGTGTTTGTGGTGTGTGTGTGTGTGTGTGTGTGTGTGTGGTGTGTTTGTGGTGTGTGTGTGTGTGTGTGTGTGTGGTGTGTGTGTGGTGTGTTTGTGGTGTGTGTGTGTGTGTGTGGTATTGTAGATGTACAAAGAAGGGCGGAGCGGAGAGCCAGAGTTCCGTAAGATGGAGGTCCTGCATCAGCGGTGCCTGAACGCTGAGCGCCTGAAGGACGACATGCACCTCACTCTCCAGACCACACAGACCAAGATGAAGAAGATGGAGATGGAGTGAGTTCTATTCAAACACTTAAACATGCTTTTAACAAACCGCATTGAAAATGAGTCTTGGGGCGTATGCATGGACACACTTTGTAGGACATAATGGGTGTCATTGTGATTGCAGTTACGTTTTTGAGATCATTCAATAACACTGTGTGTGTGTGTGTGTGTGTGTGTGCGTGTGTGTGTGTGTGCGGGCGCGCTTGTGTGTGTAGTTACACAGAGGAGCTGTCGCGGTGCCAGGAGGAGGTGCGGCGGCTGCAGGCTGCGTTGGCGGGTGCGCGGGACGACTGCGGCTCGATCAGCGAGGAGCGTCTGCAGCTGCAGCAGGAGAACCAGCAGCTGCGCAAGGACATGGAGGAGCAACGTAAAGCCAGCCTGCTCGCGCAGAGGAAGGCCAAGCAGCAGGTGTGTGTGTGTGTGTGTGTGCGTGTGTGTTTGTGCGTGTGTGTGCGTGTGCATTTCAGACATGGACATCCTCACTGACATATCTGCCCAAAGCCAACACACCTCTGGCAATTGTCTACACATCAAACGGCCTCCAAACTTTTTTTTTTCCAAACCTCCAGGTTTCAGTATAGACCCTTTCAACAATAAAAACAAAAACAATGCTTGAACGTTCTATTTGGGCCCCAATCTACTTCCTCTGCATTAAGATAACATATGGAATGTTAAAAAGGAAGTCTTGTGGGGCCAACTATGATTCTGATAATGGAACTCTCTTGAAAGGGTCTATAGGAAGATAGATAGCAGTCAATACAAAAATGTATGTAAAATATAACGATCGGAGGATATAATTAAAAGTGTATGTAGCTCTTTCCACAACAACACAATGGGTATACGTTCTTAAACAAGCATTTATTTGGACATTGGACACTGAAGAAGGGTGTGTGTGTGTGTGTGTGTGTGTGTCCGTCCGTCCGTCCATCCATCCAGGTGTCCCACATGGAGCAGGAGTTCTCGGTGAAGGAGCAGGGCCTGGACGCTCGTCTGCGTGAGTTGGAGGAGAGCCGGCAGAGCTCCAGCGCTGACCTCACACGCCTGCTGCTGGCCCAGCAGAAGACCACCAGGCGCTGGAAGGACGAGGCCAAGAAGCTAGCAGACGCCTTCGAGAGCAAGCTTAGCAACCTCAAGTAAGAGCAACCCCCCCCCACCACGACCATTCAGTGTATTGGTATCTCAGACTCTGAGCACTCAAATGTGGATATTGTGGAGGGACTTAGCATTTGTAGTTGCACTGATACTCAGCAGCATTCTCACCCATTTCTGTTTCAGGAGTGAACTTCTGAGGCAGAAACAGCGTTCACAGGAGCTTGAAAATCAGCTAGAAACAGACCATGAAAGAATCCTTGATGCAAGTGTCATTACCTGTTTGTTGAAAGACCTCCTCTGACTTTTTAACCTTTTAAACATGTCTATTGTGTGTTACATCCTCAGGAGCAAAATAAAGTATTTCTGGTTTAGATTGGCAGTGTACCAGTTGAGGCCTCAAGACTTTGGCTTGGCATTGAGGCTATGGCAGAGCATGTTAGACTAGCTCAATACTGCATGTGCTAGTCTTTGTATCTAATACAAACTTGCCAAGCTTGATTAGTGGAAGTCCACCCTACTGTGTCTGTGGCTAACGTGACATCTGGTCTTCTGGTCGTTGTTTCTCTGTTCTGTGGCTGGGCAGTATGAGCGGCAGGTGTCGGAGCACCAGGAGAGGAACGGCCGTCTGCAGAGACGGCTCTCTCAAGCAGAGCAGAGAGCGGCTTCAGCCTCACAGCAGGTAGGGCTCATCATACATAGAGCCAGCATGTATGGAAAATGCTTCCAGAACTGTTGTCCTGACATGACAAACTTATGTGTTGAGCATTCTGGGGCATGACCCAGGTGAGTGTTACACATTGGTAGTGGTTAGTCAGTTTCCCCCTTCACTGTGAAGTTCCTTGATGAAGTGCTATATAAATGCAAGTTGTTGTTGTTGTTGTTTTTGTTGATCCCACTGCTGCTCACAATTCCTTCCTTGACATTAATCATTTGCATATCACCATGGATGAAAACGTGCACAGGCTCATGTTTAGCGTAGCTGAATTTTCACGAATGCTCATGCAAATGAGTTGAATGGAAACTCAACTATAGAAATGAAATCATCTACAGTAAATGGAATGTGTGAAATTACCTGTAGACCTTTTCCAACTTACTTCCCCTTTTCTCTGTTTGTGCAGCTCACTATACTTCAGAGACGGAAAGCTACTTCCCTGATGGATCTGGAGACTTTGTAATTAGTTGGTATCTCTCTCCCTTGCTCATTTTTAAAAAAATAAATAAAAGTGTTTGTGACAAACATTAAAGCGAAACATGACATTTTCCTTCAGTACTGTAGAGACTGTAACCCACCACTGACCAGATGCCTTTTACAGTAATGGAACCTTTTGTGGTGATTAAGGTTTCACCCAGAAGTTTTAACAGCATTAACCATAGAGGTAACACACACACGCTGCTTTAATATTGGTATACAAAATGAGGGTTCCCTGTGTCCTGATTCTGTTTCTCATTCAACTGAACTTTTACTTCCACAGCCAGTGACCTCCATGCCTTAATAACCAATGCGATTCCATTGTCATCTAAAATGAGCATGCTTAGAATTTACCAACTGAATGTAATCAATATTGCAGTAAGTTGTGAACTGCCCAGTTATCAAATACTTCTTCAAGGTAAAATACTGCAGATCATGAAAATACCGTACTAATACTTAAAAGAGATGGATATTATAACAAAGTACTCTTCCACTGAGTATGTACAAATGAAAAAGACTATGCTACTAGTCCACCAGCTTACTTTGACTTGTTCCTGTTAGCTACTGAAGACTTTTGTCTTTTCAGTTCACAAAAATATGAATTGCTATTCATCACTCTCACCACTGGGTGGCAGTGCACTAAGACTAATTATTAATCAGGGCCTGAGAATCACCTAGCTTTGATTTGCTCAGCGGTCAAGCACTTGATTAAAAATCCATCACTGCCACTCCCTTTATTTTGCTCTTACATATATGCCAATGTTGACAGACTAATGCCGGTCCAATATGCCCTTGAAATGGGAGTTGTTAAGCTGGGACAACACTTCAGATATTTTTAGCTTTGATCAAAGTTATCTAATGTTCATGCTCAGCCTACCTCTGTAATTTTATGTGCTGGTATGTAGAATAGCTGCTAATGAGACAAACCTCAACCCTTTTGCTATCTAAATTAAATGCCATTCTTACATAGTTAGTTTATTCTTTACCTTGGGAATTTGAAAAGCAGTGTTAACAGCACATCGGATATTTTTCCACATTAAGCTTACATCACCTTACATCTGCGTCCTCTAATGGATCCCTTTGTGTTAAAAGAAAACAACCCACAAATGTCTCCCGTTGGGTGATTTCAACTGAAATATGCCTTCTGTATCTTAAGTATAATAATACTGGAATTAAACTGCACCCACAGCAATGTGTAGACCTGTTTCACGGTTCAAGTTGACCTTAATGTTGTCGTAGATGACCTTCAGGCCATCTGGTGTATCAATCTCTCAGTCTTTAGTGTCGCATGTTCACTCTTCAGTGTCCTGTGTTCAACACGCCTGACCAGCTGATATCTCGTGTTGTATCTGACTTCTGAGTTGCAGAAGTATACAGAATACTGTAGCTTGTCTCGTCTCTGAGAAGATAGAAGATACTACAACACCTTCCAATGCCGAAAGAGAATAATTACCCTGTTTGACATACCATGGATTCTAAAGAGGTGACATCACATGTATATTGAGATTGGTGTATGTTCCACCCAGTTCTTAAAAGAATTGCTTAAACATGTTTGGATCCTATCAATTCAAATTAGTTTACCAATCCAATTCAAATTAGTTTACTCTTTCCTTAGCCCAAATGTATGTGGCCTACATGTTGAAAAAATGTCTTCAAGGACGTGTCCAAGGCTACCATAGCCTGCTGTTTCATGAGCCACTGGATGATATTAGCCTACTGAATCCACTCCTTAAAGAACATGTCAGAAGAGCATATTGTTTGTGAACATATCTGTGTATGGATAATTTGTTGTAACTGTTTGACCATACTGTCATAGCTTTAACAGGTAAGGGCATGGTCATTCACTCATCCAGCCACCAAAAATGAATGGCCTCCTGTAATGGAAGTAGGCTATTGACCCCTCTAAACACAACAAATATTGTTTACAACGACTTTTGGCTGTCAATGTAGCCTGTTCACGGTGAGTGTGTATGTGGTGAGCCCGTATGCGAGTGCGGCTGTAAGGTTACACTAGTTGTAAACTGATCCCTCCTACTCTCCGGCTAGCAGAGCGAGTGAGCGAGGCAGGAAGGAAGGCTAGGCATTGAATGCTAACAAGGGGAGTTCATGTTGGAGCTGCTCTAGATGGTGGGTGGTTTAACATCAAGCTATGGAGAAATACCATTAACCTGGTATGTGCCAGCGCGATATTCACGTTGATCGTCATCATCATTACCATCATCCTCATCTGCACAGCCGTCTTAATCTTTTCCGTTGAGTGAAATGTATCGGGACTGCTCGGGATCCGAATTCTGACAATGGAGATTGAAAATATCGTGGCCAACACTGTGCTGCTGAAGGCAAGAGAAGGTAAGCCACATCAGGGAGAATTCAAGGGGGTGACGAAGAAGACCGAACCACAACAAAGACACGACTCTGCCATTCTTTGGCTGTCCACAATCTGCGCAGTAGTCTGCTGTTTATTTGCATTCAGATAATTTCCCAGTCAGGCAATCAGGGAAATATAGCGTGTCGTCCAGGCTCCTTTTTTGTTTGCTGGGCATGCTGCAATCTCTACGAGTGAAGCCGTTAAACTGAGGATCAATACACTACTGTTTTAAGATATCAGTAGCTTTGGATCACGTAGCCTGTGGTGGGGTTTTACGCTCGCTGTTACAAAGTATTAAACAACGGAATACATTTTATGAGACATTATCTCTGAATTTACGTTCTGTGTTTGTTAAGTACAAGATTGTGTCATCTATACATTCGATTATTTCAGCAAGAGGATAACAGTATCCTACTACGCAGGTTTGATTTGTAGGGTGGCCTTGCCCATAGTGCTGTAGCCTACCATTTTTAAGCTTCAGCGAGGGTTATTGAAGGAAGGTGCCATAGGTTAGTAGCTGTATCATACATCATATTGATTCTCGTAGTAGCCTACAATTGTGAAATATTTGTGTCATGGAAATAATCATAAAAAATACTCAATAAGAATATGGTAGCTAATGAGTGAAGCGTTGGATGGGGCAAAGGGGAGGCTATAGGCTAGCCTACCTAATGCAGGCCTGGTATATTAAGTGCGGAGGGGGAAACTGCACACGGCGTACCCCCATCTCCGCCAGCTTTACCTGCCAATGAGGCGAATCTGCAGTTAGGCCTCGAGTTAGCAGACGCCAATATGACTATAGATAGGAAGGCGAACCGCCTCCCGATTTTGCCGTAGTGTCTGTAGAGAGATGGGCAGGCATGACCCATATGCATGGAGACATGACGTCCATCGGTAATGGTGTTGTGGGATGGATCTCTTGATTCAAGGCTGGAAAGATGCAGTATTCAGATCACTAGGTTAACAGTAGACTACCGGACTCTCGTCTTTTTGCGAAAGCAATTGTTTCTATAGTTGTCAAATGCAACGGCTATTTTAAGAGCTGTTGAGTGGAAGGTGACAGCCCACTTATTCAATAGCATACATAGGATCAAGGTGTTCTTCAGCTACTGTGTGTGTGAGAGATAATTAGTTTTAGGCATAGCTTATCCTATACCCTACGTATTCTGCATCACATCCTGCTCCTAAACATGTAGCCCACTAAGCACAGTGAGGGGTCAGAATTGCGCAAAAGTTGCTGAGGAGTCTGGGGCCAACATGCCCCATCACGCACCCTGATTATCCCTGCATAGTACTGTCTGTAGCCATGAAGTTTACAGGTTTGACAGAAAGGCCTCTATGAGGTGTGACTTAATTATTTAGTGACCTTTGACCCCAAATCTGGACTTTTTTCAAACTATTTTTTATTCTAACTACAACATGGCATACATGGCCTCTAGCAGACATTCATTTTAAAGTATGCAGACTCATCTCAATAAACAACATCTGCATGTGCAGTCTAAATATGCCGCAAAATTGTAACATAAAGTTTAAAAGGTCCAATATATCACTTAACTTTATTTCCGCTATATAAGTTGCACATTTGACATTGTACTGAGTGGTAGACACAAAGCACACATTTACATTTTAGATGGAAAATTTAAGACCAGAAAAGAAAATCTCTGGATCTCTGGATCATGGGTGACTGGGTGTGCCTTGGCACTAATGATAGTGAAATAAACAGATTTTCTTTTTTTTTAGAGGGAAAGGAAGTGGCTATGTGCCCTCCAGATGCTTTCAATTTGAAGATAAGATAGGGGATGTTTTCATTACACTACTCACTATAAATACCCATGAGTGGTCTTTGGTACAATGTCAATAGCAAGTTTTAAGAAAAATAGATGATGCAAACTGGATTAGGAGGAGGGGTTATCCTTACATGCCTCTGAGTGGCATGAAGTTGAATTAGACATCCATTTGAAGATGTTTCTAAACCACAAAGGTCATTGTCATACAGACTTCACTGTTGACTCACTAAAGTTAAGTCTTAACTCTATCTATTTGCTCATTTTCAAAACATTAGTAAAGTCCATGCACATTCAACCTCGAAAGGCTACAAATGTTGGTAGTTCTTTTGAATGCCAGTCCGATTTAACCACTCTGGGAGTCTCCTTCCCCTTGATCCACTGTCTGCAATACACTGGGCATACACATGTCACTCTTTCTTTTCAGTAGAATCTTCCACTGTTTGTGTTTGTTTTGCATCCCTTTTTTAATTTTGTCACAAAGTACAATCTCTACTTTAAGCTGTCAGTGTACTTTCTAGAAAATACTACAGAAAATAAGCTGGCACTATTCTGGTAACGCCCATTTTCACATCGCTCACATTTCAAATTTTGCTATCTTTCAGCATGTTTCATTCTTTCCTCCTCTCTTTTTACAAGCTATTCACACATATTTTTGCGTTTGCCGTTGACGTTCAGCGGTTTGACTTTATTAGCTCAATGCTGCTAGCCAGAAGAACCGTCATGGCTTTCATACATCAGGGTGTTCCCACATTTGTCGCCCATAAAAACACATTGCTTTGTGAGGACTTCCCTGATGTGGTTGTCATTAACTGTCCTCACAGCTCTGCGAATGGGCTGTGACTCCAGAATGAATTCCATGTGTTTCGTCCATGCAAGTCAGGAATACATTCTGTGTGCTGACATGACCAAATAGTTATTTGACACACTTCACAGTTGACACAGTTAACTTAGCACCGTGCCATAGTTTGTTGTACCCTCAGTCTTTGTAGCAAAAAAAAAAAACCTTGAGCTTCTAAGTTCAACAACTGTGCTTTTATCCACTCAAAAACATGGTCAATTAAAATGTACTGTTGTGAAAATTGTAGGATGTATCCTTTCAAGTAGTATTTTTCATGTAGTAATTCTGCAATTATGAATAAATAGCCATGTGCATATCCACACAGTTCTGTATTCCTTTACATCGTTTTAGAACATGGTGATCTACACCATTCTTGCTTATATTAGTATTTGATATTTGGGATTATTTTATTTTATTTGAATGTGTGTGTGTGTCCTACATCCTCTCCCTTGTGGTCTGTGGCAGCTGGTAATAATAACTGGCTGTAGTGTATTTACTTATAGAATGCCTCCTCAAAGAAAGAAAGAGACACCTTTTGATTTTTTTTTTTACACTGATTTGCGGTTTGTCTAAAAATCAATTTGATCCGACATACAGTATGCACAAAATGTTCTATGGTTGGAAGGAAATTCAATGGCTGTACCTACCCTTTTGTAAAGGGGGGTCCAGCACAGAATCCACTTGTTGCTGTTGTCCTATTTGAACACCAACAGATCTGTCACAGTGATGTGAATGGTATGATGGGACAGTTCTCATCCAACAGCAGCTGTGTGTGCAGACGTGCACGTTTACCCATAGACTGGGAACTACAGTACATGTGTGCCTTCCTTTGTAGGAATCTAGGTGAGATCTGTCATGTTATGCACACACTCACTCAGGCCTGTTAGTGTCACCTGTGCTGTTTTTTTCCACTAAATGCATTTGCACATTCATCTCAGTCACTGAAAGGAACCCCCCTGCTGCTGGGGCTGGACAATATGGCCATAAACTATGCTGTGGAGGAATGCCGATATACAATATCATACAAAACAATAAAATCCCAAGTCAAATAATGTTAACAGTTAATCCCACCATACTACATCTGAATATTTGTGTTCAATTAAAAAACAAGAAATGGTGCTCACAGCTCTGCAAATATTGCACATGAGCACCATTTTGCATATGGAAAAGCATGCAAAAAACATTGTCAATATTGCGATATGCAAAAATCCTTAGGAATAATCACAATATGCAATATGCTTTACAGCCATACCTGCTAGATCTTAACAGTGTATGTTTTACTCTGTTGTCTAATTAAAGTGGATTGCTACATTTGTACATTTGTAGCTTCATTTGTCTGTGGTCATTCTAAGAAAGAAGCAATATTTTATGATTTTTTGTTTTTCAAGAAGGACCCTAACACAGTTTTGTTGACTAATAATGGCTGTGTTTTGAATTATCCTGACCTCAGCATAAAGTCAAAAATGTGCGAGGAAGCATTTTGTAAGAAAACAAAATATTAAATTATATTGTACCAAAAATTCAGGTTAGTAAAAATGTACAGTGTATTATAAAGTCGAAAGGCATAACTCTGGAAGTATTATGAATGTAGAAAGCTATGTTCTATGGTAATTGTTAGAATCTTGCATCCACAAAGGTCAAGCACGCTGTTCTTCATTTTGCTCTTAGCACACTGCAGAACATAGTTTACAACTTTTCCTTCTGGTTGAAGGGTGATGCTTGTTAAATGCTCACACAATTGTGCAGCAGTGTCATTATCAAACAAGAATGATCCTTAAAAAAGTTCTGTCTGTTTGGTTTTTCTAGTCTGAATTTGAAGGTCAACTGTTAGGTTTCAGGTTCTTGAAGGCCTCCTGCCATCTTGCCAATGGCAGGTACATAAACTGGCCTGCGTGTGGCATGGGCTTTCTCTAAAGTCAAACAGGTGTGTGCAGGGACACGATGTTCCCACAGAAATGCGGTGTTCTTCCTAGTACGCACATGTCTGAGAAGCGTTTTAATAACATTTTAATGAAAGGGGAGTTCAAGATGGCCTACTGGCACAGAACCATGTGCTCTTTCGCTCTCTCTCTCTCTCTCTCTCTCTCTCTCTCTCTCTCTCCCTCCTCTTCACTTCACTCACATTACCCTCCCTCCATTTCCCACTCAGTATTCCCCTGCATCCTTCTCCTGCTCCCGAGAGCTCCTTGAATTATAGGTCAACTTTGAAACTCTTCCTTGTTTAATTTAACAGACTGATGAAATAACATTAGAAATATGTCCTGGGACATGAAGCAAATGGTTTGCTCAGTTCCTTGCATCTCTCAGTGTCCATGTGTGTGTGTGTCTCCGTGTGTCCATGTGTGTGTCCGTGTGTGTACCAGTATGTGTGTGTGTGTGTGTGTGTGTGTGTGTGTGTGTGTGTGTGTGTGTGTGTGTGTGTGTGTGTGTGTGTGTGTGTGTGTGTGTGTGTGTGTGTGTGTGCGTGCGTGCGTGTGTGTGTTCATATGGCCATACTGCCACATGACTTGTGTCCTCTCCCCCGAGGACAGTTGGGAAAGAGGGGATTGTGATGAAACATTTATGATGAATGAAGCAGCCCCAGTCCCTCTGTGTCTGTCTTGGCATGCACACACAGCCGGTGTTTCCCATCTCTGTGGGAAGAAAATATTTCGCCTGCTGCGCCATTCAAAGTCTTCTGGGTGTCCCAATTTTCCTCATATTATTTTTTTATTTTATTTTTTTGCGGGCGCATCGCTTTTTCTTCCGTGGTGTTAGGGAGTGGGCTGGGCTGCGTGGGCACTGGGCGGCCGAGATGCCGGCGAGAGGAGGACACTGCCCTCAGACTAAACAAAGAGTTGGCGCCCCGCTTACGTCCAGGCCAGCAGGCCCGGCAGAGAGCCACGTGAGGCTAGCGGGCCCTTTGGGAGACTTGGGTCACTTTCGTCAGCGCTGACCGTGCTGACATTTCAGAGTGTCAGACATCAGTCCCCTTGCTGGAATTCTAGGAAACAAACACTGCATCCTTGCATTGTTCCTCAGGGTTCCACTTTTCCAGAGGTGTGTGTTGCATGTGCTTATGTTCAGTGTGACATACAGTCACGGAGGGCCGATCAAGCCCGCCATTTAAAACTCACCAGAGGTGCGTTCAAATTCACAAACATAGGTGAACGTTTGCAAAGAGTTTTCTGTTAGCCTTGAGTTCCCGGCGAACCTTTGTGAAAACTCGCAAACAGTTTAAGGATGTAGCTCTCCGCAAACATACAGTGGAGCTGGACATGAGCTAGACGAAGTGTTACCGTTACTATGGAATGATTACACCAAATCGCAGCTGTTCAGACAAAAGATATTTGGCATGAACGTTCACCACTGTTTGCCGAATCTGAACACACCTCAGGTCTGCTGACACTCAAACTCTTGTTCAGTATAGTTTACAATCTCGGTGGAAGCTCTTATGTGTTTACACTGGGTTTGAAGGACCTCCCTTGTGAACTTCCTCTCCGGTCTGTCTGACACGGGACACAGGCCTGACTTGCATTAGCTGTGGGCAGAAGTATGGAGCCAGATGTCAGGTGTGTTGCCGTTGCTTGCCGCACCGATCCTGATGGAGGTCAGTCATGAGAGGACACTATTAGCTGCTGCTGATGCCTGGGAATTGTTTACTGGTTAACCATCATGCTCACCAACATGACCACATGTTGTGCCAAGTTCTCATTTATGCAGTTGTCTGTTCTCAGTTCGTCCAGCATGGGGCAAATAGTGCTGGTTCCTCTAATATGACGTGTGTCTAGATGTTGAGAGTAATAGAGAAATAAATAAATGTAGGTGTTCAGGAAAAGTACACTATAATTGTTAATATGTTATTTGCATTCCTGAATTTCATCTTTCCCGTGTCTACCTTATTCTTTTGTCCTTTCTATTTCAAAGTGAAGTCATCCTGGATTTGTTTTTCTTTTTACCCAGACTAGGTTTATATCTGCTTTCAAAACTCCCTGAGTTGTTTTATATTAACTTATTTTGTAGGCAAAATATTGTTTACTCTCGCTCTCCCTTCCCTTCCATCCCTTCCTCCCCTTTTTTGGATTTGCTGTGTCATGACACTGCTATGGCTTTCAAATAAATACAGACATTTTGCCAGCAGCAGGTAGAGCCAGGCTATAGGAACCCAAAAGAACGGAGAAAGAACACTGACTGAGCATGAATGCATATGTACACTATGTGCTGTCATAATTTCACTCTATGCACTCAAGATACATGTGTTCTTGGTCACATGCAGTATGAACCTGCTTCTGTTTTATATGTTTGTACTGTATTGTCCCTGATGAAGGTCCGTTGACTGAAAGCGTGGCGTTCTTTTAATTTAAAGATTCTAGCATGGATCTAAATGTGCAGAAAAATATTTTTTTGCTTACTCTATGCTCTCAGACCATTTCAATTCCTTTCACGCTCTGGTTTGTCATTTGTGCTGTTAAGAAAGAGGCATATGCGACTGCACCTCTGTTGCCATTCTGACGAGAGGTTGCATCTTTAGCAACTGACGGAGGGAAAGAACAGAAAGAGCCATACTGTCCTTGTCTGGCGTGGAGGTCTTTTTTTAATGGAGCTCTTATCAGGTGGGGTCCAGCCATGACGGGTGATGGGCTTATCCACTGATAAGGGCAGACCAACACTGAAGATGGCGTGAACTCCCCAAAC
This sequence comes from Alosa pseudoharengus, assembly GCF_046254945.1. Taxonomy (NCBI): domain Eukaryota; kingdom Metazoa; phylum Chordata; class Actinopteri; order Clupeiformes; family Clupeidae; genus Alosa; species Alosa pseudoharengus. The sequence continues at coordinate 62,028 of NW_027468729.1, read as the reverse complement.
CTGAAACAGACAGCATGGGTTTGAGTTACGCATTTTAATATACCCTGTTCAACTGATCACTTGGTTGGTCAGAACTTACACATAATGGCCAAAAACGTATGTTTCCTTAAAGCTTGACCCAAATTCAGATTACAGCAGTCAGTGCATAAACTTCCTTAAAAAAAAAAAAAGAATATTAAAAAATGAAATAAAATCCATAGTCTGTGAACACAATCTGAATTTGGTGTCACAGCTCACATGAATGAGTATTGCTTTTGTATGGTGCAGGGGAGTTGCCTTAGATGACACACTGAAAATATGCCCATGCAACCAGATTGAGTGGAAGGCAGATAGAAATAGATAAAATGAAGGGACAGTTTGTTTCCAGTAGACTGGCATGTTGGGTTTTTTTCTGCATTCTGCAGTGAATGTGTTCGCTTTGCTGTGCATGGCAGCTTCAGTTTTATGTGACGTAAGTGGAAAAGCAATTTGCGTCAGAATGTAGCTGATTTCCATCTCCCAAGTCTCCCTGTCGAGCGCACCTTGGTGACGTGAATTAAATGTTAAAAAGCGACGTTTATTTATTCAGCTGATTAATCAGCCAAATGCCTTGGAGGCCAAACAGAATCTGGCAGCGCATTTACCTGAATAAATTGTAGCCTCTACCTAAACTTCCTGATGGAGAATCATTACAAATGTACCCCTCGGTTTGTGCTTCTAATATATTGTAATCCCGCATGACTCTTGTCAGTGCTTGTTGAATAACGCTCTCTTGTGTAGGCAGAGACAGGAAGCGCTTTTACCTCTAATGGGCAGGCGGCTAACATTAGGGCCTATTGTCATCCCCACAAGCTGTTTATTTAAACTGTCACTTGATATTAGATAATCCACTCACATCCTGCTCCCTCCCACTTTGATATGTTGCTCGGTGGCCGATCCTATCCTGTCACGAGACGGCCGCACACTCACTGGCTGCTGGCGGTGTCACTTCAGGCCCGATGGGACAGGCCGTGCTTCATGATCGATTGCGTTTAGCCTCCAGACTGCGCTATCAGCTGGCTCGTGGTCTTGTGGCGCCTCAAGGCCTTGACCAGGAAAAAAAGTGACAGATAGAGACAGATAGGTGGACAAGTTTATGAGAGAGAGAGAGAGAGAGAGAGAAGGAGAGAGAGAGAGAGAGAGAGAGAAGGAGAGAGAGAGGGAGAGAGAGAGAGAGAGAGAGAGAGAGAGAGAGAGAGAGAGAGAGAGAGAGAGAGAGAGAGAGAGAGAGAGAGAGAGAGAGAGAGAGGGAGAGAGAGAGATCTCGGGATGGTCCTTGAAGAAGGATCATCTTGTGTCTGATGGCATTGACTTGGAGTCGGTGTTCTGGGCGAATATGAAACATGGCGAGCAGATAGGCCCAGTGCTTTGTTTTACTCCACAGGTCAGGCTTTTGATGAAAGGCCAAGTTCACAGGGCTTTAGCTGATTATCATCATGGTTTTGACGTTAGCTGATTTGAATACTTTTTGCAATTTTCCTGCCCCCCCCCCCCCCTTTTAATAACACCAGTTGTCACCCTGGTCTGCTGTTGTTAGCTCTGTCTCTCTCTCCTCAGCTCCTCATTCTATTCTGTCCTCCTCAAACGAGAGAAAGAGCCAATTGCCAACCCTTGCCCACTCCCACCCACACAATCCCTCCAGCTCTCCAAACATCTGTGGCCCAACAGTCCCTGCCCCCTCTTGCCCTTGTGTGTGTGTGTGTGTGTGTGTGTGCGTGTGTGCGTGTGTGCATATCTTTTGTTTGTGTGTGCATGTATCTTTGTGTGTGTGTGCGTGTATGTGTGCATGCCAATATCTGTGTGTGTGTGTGTGTGTGTGTGTGTGTGTGTGTGTGCATATCTTTTGTTTGTGTGTGCATGTATCTTTGTGTGTGTGTGTGCGTGTATGTGTGCATGCCAATATCTGTGTGTGTGTGTGTGTGCATATGTTTTGTTAATGTGTGTGTGTGAGCATGTGTGTGTGTGTGTGTGCATATGTTTTGCTTGTGTGTGTGTGTGTGTGTGTGTGTG
>NW_027468729.1:0-55000 GCF_046254945.1 Alosa pseudoharengus | reverse complement strand
TGCGTGTGCGTGTGCGTGCGCGTGTGCGTGTGCGTGTGCGTGTGCGTGTGCGTGTGCGTGTGTGTGTGTGTGTGTGTGTGTGTGTGTGTGTGTGTGATGTAGCAGATCATTCCTGCCGTGTTTGGGTTAACCACATACGATGCACATACAAACAAACAGACACACATGCATGTGCATCATTAGACTAAACAATCCCCCCTACACACACACGCACCACACATGCACACACATGTGTCTGTGTCTGTTCCTGAGGAGCCACACGTGTCCCTAGTTCTTCCACCAGAGGCTCACGGTTGGACTCGGAGGGCCCAGACAGTGCAGCTGTGCAGTGGATCACTCCATGTTCTGAGCTGTGGGACTCCGCTGATGTCTCAATCAGACATGCATGCTCTTGTTTGTTCTTGATTTTGCACACACACACACACACACATACACACACCACAGGCCCAGCTGCGCATACACACACACACACACACACACACGCATACAGCGGGGAAAATAAGTATTGAACGCGTCAACATTTTTTTCAGTAAGTATACTTCCAGAGAGGCTATTCGCATTAAATTTTCACCGGACATTAGTATTAACTGAGGTAATCCACACATATATAAAAACCCAAACATTAATGTCTAAAAGTAGTGTTATTAGTAAAAAAGTGGAATGGCACAGGGAAAAAGTATTGAACACGCTAAGAAAAAGCAGTACACAAAGGCGAGGAATGACAAGGAACAAACTGGAATCTATAAGTAGTTAGAGAAATTATCCCTCCTGTCTGTGCAAATTGATATAAGCTGGGTTAGTACATACTGGTGGGCTATAAAAAGGTTTTTTGTTACCAAGGTGTCACACAAGAAACATTTCATGATGGGTAAAGGCAAAGAGCTCCCAAGACCTTTGCAACCTTATTGTTGCAAAACATATCAATGGAACTGGTTACAGATGCACTTCAAAACTTCAGAATCATCCAGCAAGCAGTATTGGAGCCATTATCTGCAAGTGGAAGAAATATCACTGCATCATCAACTGGGCATGCACATAATCTCCTTGCAAGATTTCTGACCAGGAAGTCAGAAGGATAGTCAGAAGAGCCAAGGACCACTCTGAGAAAGCTCCAGAAAGATTTGGAGGCAGCAGGTACAATTGTTACAGAGAAAATCATAGGTAATGCTCTCCACCGCCATGGCCTCTATGCACGCTTATCCCGCATGACTCTATTGCTGAAGAAAAATATGTCAAAGCTCGTTGAAAGTTTGCTACACAACATTTGAACAATCCTATGAAATACTGAGAGAATGTATTCTGGTCAGGCAAGAGCAAAATTTAACTTTTCAGATGTCATACTACACACCATATTTGGAGGAGAAATGGCACTATGCATCACCCTAAAAATACCATACCAACAGTGAGGTTTGGAGGTGGTGGCATCATGGTGTGGGCTGTTTTGCATCTCATGGTACTAAGAGATTTCATACAGTTGAAGGAATGATGAATGGAGTCATTTTGTTCTGGGAGAATCTTCACATCCACCAGGATGATGAGGATGAGACATGGCTAGACCTTCCAGCAGGACAATGATCCAAACCATTCAGCAAAGGAAGCTCTCAATTGGTTTCAGAGAAAGGAAATCAAGGCCCTGACTTCAATTCAATTGAACAGTTTTGGAAGTTAACTAAAGATCAGGATTCACAAGAAGGACCCCTGAAATCTTCAATATTAAAGGACTATCTGTTTAAAAGAATGGGCCAAACTCACACCAGAATACTGTGACTGATTAGTTTCGTCATACAGGAAATGCCTTGAAGCTGTCATTACGAATAAAGGCTTTTCCACAAAGTATTTAAGAAATTTCAGCAGGCGTGTTCAATACTTTTTTCCTGTGTCATTCCACTTTATTACACATAACTCTACCTATGGACATTAATGTTTGGATTTTTTTTTTTATATAAGTGGATTATCTGAGTTCTGAGTTAATACTAATGTCTGGTGAAAATGTCATGCAAATAGCCTCATTGGAAGTATACTTACTGAAAAAAATGTTGACGTGTCCAATACTTATTTTCCCCGCTGTACATGCACACACGCGCACACACACACACACACACACACACACACCACAGGCCCAGCTGCACACACACCCCGTCACACACACACACAGACACACAGCCACTCCCTGTAGTGGAGTAGGCACAGAGATGATCCAATCGGCCTCTGGTACTTTGTGAGAGTTGAAAGCTCTGAGTCCTAGATAGAGGGAGGGAGAGAGGTCTGTTAACTGATTAGCCCTGCTTCTTATTCTAGAGGCCTTTTACGTTGGAAGTCATTTTGGGGTTAATCCACTCACTCTAAATTTGAGGTAAACTTTCTGCTGACTGGTACCCCATGGCAAAGAGTAGGCCGTTCCCTGGTGTCCTGGCTAAATTCCCAACCTGGCTCATTCAATCTGGCCCCTTAACCATCCACCAGTGTAATTGGCTAATTCATTCATTCCCTCAAAGCTGTTTGTGGTGAGTGTTCTGGCACATAATGGCTGCCGTGCATCACCCAGGTGGGCACTACACATTGGTGGTGGTCAGTGAGGTTCCCCCTTCACTGGAAAGGCGCTGTGGGTGCATTGATAAAGCACTATATAAAGGAAAAGCGCTTTGGGTGCTTTTATAAAGCACTATATAAAGGGAATGTGATGATGTTGATTTCACTCACTAGAAGACTCCCTTCTCATGAGAGTATGATCTTGCAAATTATTCAACTGTAACACCTCACAGACTCATTTAGCAATTTTGGTCATTTCAGTAGGTCCAGTCAAGTAAAAAAAAAAAAAAAAAAAAGCAGTCAGGCTTCAAACAAATATAAGTGTATATTTGGACGAGCGGTTCTCTTAAGGATTCAGATTGTTTGTCCTTTAGGGGAGTCATGCTGCAGGAAACTGCTGGTTTTGAAATGAGACGTCAATGTGACTAGGGACGTACCAGGCTTTCTTCTGCCTGTTATGACCATAGAAAGGAAATGGTCGTACAAGCTTGAGCTCATTAAAAAAGCACATGGACTGCTCTCATTTATTACATTTAACTGCTCTCCCCCCCTGTTCACATCACACTGCCCATAGCAACCTCAGTCTGTACATTTAAATATCAAAAATAAAAGCACAACCACAAAATTAGTTAAAAAAAGCTTTTTTTCCCCCTCTATGGTTTTCTGAGCATGTGAGTATGCATGTCATGACAATGAGCCAATGATTTTTTTTTTTCAATAAAAAATGTTTCCAAACAGATTTTATAAAAACACCTCGGGGAACGTTAATGCATTTATGTGTAAGAGTTATGTAAAAGATAGGAGAGACCTAGAGGGAAAGCGAGAGGAGTTGGCCTGTGCAGTGCTGACCCCAATGGACCCCTCTCTTTGGACTTCAGGAGCCAAGCGTGGACCCCAAGGGAAGAGTGCCGCAGATGCTTGTGGTTGATTAGTGCAGGGGCTAGATATGAGGCCTGACCTTCCTCCCTGAAGGGACCGCGCTCACCTAAGGTCACTTCCTAGCAACCAATTATCTCTCCGCTTTCATCCAAGGAACATTTAAAACGGTCTAACAAGTGATAGAGGGTGGTCTTCAATACGAGATCTCAAGCAGTAGCATGTGTATATATATATATATATATATATATATATATATATATATATATATATATATATATATATATATATATATATATATATATATATATATAGTTGGGCTCATAAGTTTACATACCCTGTACATACACATGCTAAAGTTGACTAAAAAGAGGAATAAAAAAAATAATCTTTTGAATATTCCTCTTTTTAGCCAACTTTAGCATGTGTATGTAAAGTTATGAGCACTTGGTGATTGGAACACTTGGGGCTGCGCACATGCGTGCGTGCGTGCATGTGTGCGTATCATGCACACACCTGTGAGTTTGTCTGTTGTCACGGGCAGATGACATATTGTTGCACAGCACAGCTGTCATTAGATGCCGTGTCCTGGCGACAGATGTGGACGTTGCATCAATCTTCACAGCCCCGTTTCCTCGCCGCGCCTTGGACAGATGTGGAAACTGACCCTGGGCCTGCCCTTCCTGTCTGTTCTGGGGTCCTGATGTGTTTAAACTCAGTGCTTTTGGTGGGTCCTCATCGGGAATGTGTTTGACATTCCTCGCGCTGAGGAGAGGAAGAGCCCTGTTTATGTTTGGCTGTCAGATGTAATTTGGTGTGGGCTGGCAGAGCCGGCTCCGAGTCCAGCCAGCCCCCGAGGACGGGATGGTTCTAGAAGACGCGCGCTGACCAGAGTCCAACCGCTGTTCCAGCTGCAACTGATTTGTTGTCTTTTTGGATCGTGTTTCTGTAAGCATGCATGAAGACTGCTATCAACATTGCGTGTGTGCTTTAGGCTCTGTGTGCGTGTGTGTGTGTGTGGGGGTGTCTAACGCATAAACCCTCACTGGTTTTATTTCTCAATGTAGAAGCAAAGGAAATTAGATCAAAATCATATTTAGACTAAAATCATTCGTCATCAAATGCTCTCCTTGTTGAACTAGACTTTTCCACTTTCTGCTGTAAGAACCTCTGCATGTCCACAGTTGTTATGGGCGATAGGAAAAAAAAAAGTGTTTGACTCTGTCGTTATTTCTTAATAATTTCATTGGTTTTGTTTCCTTACCTGCGGAGACTTTAGTTAACCCTTGTCCCACATATTCCATCCTCGTCTCTGTTGCCCTGGTGCTGCACTTTGACCTCAGGAAGTGGTTGGTGAGAACAGACAGCTGTTGACGCCCCTCTCCCTGCCCAACCCTGGGAAATCCATAAGGGGGGGGTTACTAAAGGATGTCGAGTGGATGTCCCAGGATTTGTCCATATGTAGAGTGTGTGTATGGGGGTGTGTGTGCTTGTGGATAAACCAGGAAGCCTGTTTTGGTTTGATGGTTGAGGAGTGGGTTTGTTTGAAGGAAACCATAATAGATACCACTGGGCATTTTAATTCTGTGCATTTAAACTGCCAGGTCACAGACTGCTAAGACCCAAATGACTCCTGTGAGCTATCTTGTACTGGAGGGGGGGTTGGGGGGGGTGGTGGGTGATCCTCCAGCACTCCTCTATCCTTCCATTCCTCTCCCCCTTACTGACAGCTGACCAAATCTACACCACCACTTTTTTTTATTTATTTCTGTTTTCTGGTCAGGACTGTGCACAGGATGCATGGCTGTCCTTGCATGTGTTGGTGGCCTGCTCACGTTGCTGTGTGTGTGTCTTGCTTTGCTCCTCCAGGTGGCGGAGGGAAGAGGAACGGCCGGAGTAAGAAATGGAAGGAGATGCTGAAGCTGCCGCACATCAGCGTGTGCGAGGAGCTGCGGGGCACCATCGGTGAGTACGAGCGAGAGCGAGAGAGTGTGTGTGGCTCTGCAGGCGGCGTGGCCGACCGACCGTGTGGCTTTCGGGACGGGAAGAGGGAGAGAGTGTCTGGTATTTGGTTAGCTTGCGCAAAAAGCCAGATGTTTAGACAGGCACTTGGGTGTTTGTGGTTTATGTTGGGTTCTTGTGTGTGTGTGTGTTTGTGTGTGACTCTGTGTGTATGTGTCTGTGTGTAACTCTGTGTGGCTATGTGGTTTGTGTGTGTGCTCGCTGTATAGATCATGGCAGAAGCAGTGTGTGGTTGAAGGTTAGCGGTCACAATTCTAAACCCCATTCATCAGGGATCCCCAACAAGTTGTCGGCGCGGTGCGGCGCGGCGCAGCGTAGTGTGGTGTGGTGTGTGGTGTGGTGAGGCTAGCCGAGTGGAGCCCGCTGACCTTGCTCCAGCATTCCTCCAGCATCAGATCAGATCCGCCCAGCACGTGAGGTAGAGGCTCCCGTCTCTGGCGAGGGCACGGCGGGTACTGAGGGTACGACTCAGAAGAAACCGATGTGGAAAACGGGAGCAAGAAATGACTCATCCTGCGAAAAATGTGAAATATGATAATAAACGTAGATTCACAAACATGCACGAGGTTGGTGGTTTTTAAGCATAGCGTACTTCTGCACGTGAGCGGGCATAACAGGACTCAAGAAGGACAAGGAGGACTGAGGGACCATACTGACCTGAGGGACCCTTCCCACACAGGTCTAAGGGGGCGCTCGGGATGTGTCCTCCCATATGAACGTGGTTTTTCTGCAAAAGGTTCCCTCCCCTCCCATATGAACTGGGTTCCTCTGCAAAAGGTTCCCTCCTCTGGAAAGGATGTTCTGCCTGGGGGAGGGGGGTGGATCTGGCCTCTGTAAAGCTCCTTGAGACCATTTCAGTGGCTAGAGGCACTATATAAATACAATTAGATTGAATTGAATAAAGGTCACCGTAGCAAAACTTAGCTGTCTCTGCCCAGTGCCCAGGCGACAGCTTTCCGTATGTGTGTGTGTGTGTGTGTGTGTGTGTGTGTGTGTGTGTGTGTGTGTGTGTGTATTTCTGTGTGAATGTCATATCGATTGTGTCTTGGTGTGTATTTGCATGGGTGCATTATAATGTTGCATTTTACTGTGCGTGTGTGAGTGTGTGCGCGTGTGGGTTTTGTGTGTGCGTTGAGTCAGGGAGGAAGTGCAAGCCAGAGTTCCTTCCTGTGAGTGCCTCTCCCTACCCAGCGTGCACCCCACCCCTGCAGCCTCACAGCAGGGAGGAAACCAGCCTCAGTGCCCTGCTCCGCCATTGTCTCACTGGCTAGGCTCCGTCCCCATGTGTCTGTGCCTGTGTCTGTGCCTGTGCCTGTGTCTGTGTCTGTGTCTCTGTTTGTGTCTGCGCTCATGTTTCATTGTTTTTACATTACATTACATTATTACATTACATTTGGCTGACGCATTTTTAGCCAAAGCGACTAACAACATGGTAAACAGTTTTAAAGCAATTCTCAACAATTTTAGGACAATTTAAAAAAACGGTAGAGTACAGTAAGAATAAGTGTATCAGTGAGTGCTGTTTTTAACAGTTACGTGTCAGTTCAAGACGGCTGGTAAGTGCTAGGATCGGCAAGACTTGTTGTAAGTGGTGCTATGAGAGGAGATGTTCTCTAAAGAGCTGGGTCTTCAGGAGTTTTTTGAAAATGGAGAGGGATGTCCCTGCCCTTGTAGGAACTGGTAGTGTGTTCCACCAACGAGGAACAACAGATGAGAAAAGTTTGGATTGGCCTGAGCGTACCGGTGGTAGAGCCAGACGTCGTTCGTCTGAGGAGCGCAGCGGTCTAGAGGTAGTGTATGTCTGTATGAGGGCATTCAAGTAGGTGGGAGCAGAACCGGAGACTACTTTGTAGGCAAGCGTTAGAGCCTTGAATTTGATGCGGGCCGCCATAGGTAGCCAGTGTAGCTGGATGAGCAGCGGGGTAACATGTGCCCTGTTGGGTTGGTTGTAGACCAGGCGCGCCACCGCGTTCTGGATCATCTGAAGGGGTTTCACTGCGCAGGCTGGGAGACCTGTCAGGAGGGCGTTGCAGTAGTCGAGTCGTGAGATGACTATTGCCTGAACCAGAAGTTGGGTAGCATATTGAGTCAAGTAAGTCCTGATTTTCCGTATGTTGTAGAGTGCAAAACGGCATGACCAGGCGACTGAGGCAACATGATCTGAGAAGTTTAGTTGGTTGTCGAGAACAACTCCTAGATTTCTTGCAGTCCTGGTAGGTGAAACAGACAGGGAGTCAAATTTGATGTTGATGTCGTGGTGTATGGTAGGTTTAGCTGGGAGGACCAGCAGTTCAGTCTTTGAGAGGTTCAGCTGGAGGTGGTGTGCCTTCATCCATGTAGCTATGTCTGAGAGGCAATCCGAGATCCGTGCTGAAACCAAGGGGTCATCAGGTGGAAAAGACAGATAGAGCTGTGTGTCGTCTGCATAGCAGTGGTATGAGAAGCCATGCGAACGGATAATCTGTGTGGATAATCTGTATGTGCATAATTATGTCTGTGTGGGTCTGTGTGTGTGTGTGTGTGTGTGTGTATATGTGTATCTGTGTGTATGTGTCTATCTGTGTCTTTGTCTGTGTCTGGTGTTGTGTAGACATGTATTGAGAGATATGTCAGATAATCCCTTGTCTTGCCCATATTTTAGTGTGTGTGTGTACGTGTGTGTACGTGTGTGTGTGTGTGTGAGTCTGTCTGCCAGTCTGTCTGAGTGTCTTCATATAGAATCATGGTGTGTGTGTGTAGTGTATGATCAGTGGTGTGTAGTGTACACTGGTGTGTGTGTGTAGTGTATGATCAGTGGTGTGTAGTGTACACGTGTGTGTGTGTGTGTGTGTAGTGTATGATCAGTGGTGTGTAGTGTACACGTGTGTGTGTGTGTGTGTGTGTGTGTGTAGTGTATGATCAGTGGTGTATAGTGTACATTGGTGTACCTTTGTGTGTTCATGACTGTATGCACATGACTGATTGCACATTTTTCGTTCTGTTTGGTTGTATACCGAGTGTGTGTGTGTGTGTGCGTGCCTACATGCACATGCTCATGCCCTCCGTGTGAGTCTTGCCACAGCTGTGGGGCTCATTGGTGCACTATGAGACAGATGTTGTTTTGCAGTCAGGTCCAAATGTGTCTCCGCTCAAAACACCAGTCCTGCTACATACCTTTTCTGACGTTAACGTTAACCACTGCCACAACAGCAGCAGCAACAACAACAACAACAGCAGCAAACAAGGAAATCCCTCAAAAGTCCCCCTCCCCCCCACCTAACTCTCTCCCTCTCTCTCACACAAGCGCGCACACACACACACTCACACACACACAAGCGCGCACACACAACCACACACACACACACAATCACACGGAACCTCCATCTGCCTTCCAGCCGCCCGTACATTAAGTGCATTTGCTGGAGGTTGTGGTGGGGGAGTTGCGGTGCCTTCCTGTAGGAAGGGGCTGATTGCATTAGTGCTGTGGCAGACCGGTAGTCTCCTGTGTGCATGTGTTGAGTGGGCCCCGGCCTTATTGATGCGCCTGTCAGGCCGCGCGGATGTGCACGTCCCTCCACCGCGCATTACTGTAAAGCAGGCCGCGCGGATGTGCACGTCCCTCCACCGCGCATTACTGTAAAGCAGGCCGCGCGGATGTGCACGTCCCTCCACCGCGCATTACTGTAAAGCAGGCCGCGTGGATGTGCACGTCCCTCCACCGCGCATTACTGTAAAGCAGGCAGCGCGGATGTGCACGTCCCTCCACCGCGCATTACTGTAAAGCAGGCAGCGCGGATGTGCACGTCCCTCCACCGCGCATTACTGTAAAGCAGGCCGCGCGGATGTGCACGTCCCTCCACCGCGCATTACTGTAAAGCAGGCAGCGCGGATGGCAGTGGGTGGCGCGGCGTGCCATGGTCCGGCGCGTCTCTGAGGCTCACGGAGAGATAGCCTCTCAGTCGACGTGTGAATCACTTGCCTGTTCCTCTTCTTGGCCACAAACCCCGCATGTGATTTGTCAGGGTCTAATGGCACGAGTGGGCGGCGGTGGCAGCGCGAGGCTGTGTGTGCTTCACAGTCTCATGTTGACACAACTCTCTAAAGTGGCAGCTGACCATTATTTTCCAGGTCGATCAATCTGTCGATTATTTTCTGGATTAACCGAGTACATGTTTAATCGATAAAATGCCATAACATGGTCAAAACATTTTGATGATTGTTTCCCAAAACTCAATAATATGTCCTCAAATTCCGTGCTTAGTCCAGAGTCCTGCACGGGTCCATTTTATTTTTAGACACGCCCCCGCCCGCACCCGAGAAGTTCAGCACCAGATCCGACCCGTCACCTGTGGTGATATTAAAATTAAATCCGCACCCGCCCGGACCCGTTAATATTTTGCCCGTTACCCGACCCGTGCCCGCGATAAATCACACACAAGCTAAAATCATTCAAATGAATGTGCTTTATTTTTTTTCTCGCACAATTGAAGCACGTAGGCCTAAAGGGCGACCTTCTTTTTTTTTACATTTTGCGTCAGGGATAAACCTTACAACAACGACACATAGCCCAAACCTTGCTACATCAGAACATTATTCTACATAAAATGGACCTGTTAATGAAACAAAGAGAACAAGAAAAAAAAAACCTGAGCCTGCCACTAGCCAACTTTATTGACTTCATCCATTGTAGCCTACTCTCTTGCGCTCCTACGAGATGGTTATATTGTTTAATGTTTTCACACATAGATGCATCAAACAAATAATTCAAAAGTCGCAGTACTGATGTGAAGTGTCGTATCGTTGACTAAAACACATATTTGCGATGTGGTAATGGTAATTTAGATATACAAATATTTCACATATTTTTCAATGATGTTTTATTTCTATACTGTTTTGGTTCTCATCGTATCCACCCGCAAGGAGTTCTTTTCCCGCTCGCATACCCGCCCGTACATTTTAGGGACGTCATAATTTACCCGTTTTAGCAACTTTTCTGCGGGTACCCGACCCGTTGCAGCACTCTGGCTTAGTCTACCAAATATATTTAGTTTTTAGCCATAAAGGAGAATAGGTAGTTTCGTTACACTCCAGTTGCTTCCACAAACTGATTAACAATTAATTTAATTGTTGACAATTAATCGACTTTTAGATCAATTGTTGCAGCACTACAGCTTTCACATTTGTGGAGACACCAAGGTTATCAGCCAGTGTCTCCACATCATCTAAAACGTCAAAAGCTGCCTGAGGTTTGCAGTCAATCTGCTGTGAAATGAGCCAGACAGTCCACGATGGTGTGTCCAGTGTCATGGTGTTGACAGACGTTGTTAATGATCGTTGCACATGTTCTTATAACATTGACTGTGGCACTTGATTAGTAACACACAGTGTCTTGGGAGATGTGAATACACATAGCCTGCGTGTGTGTGTGTGTGTGTGTGTGTGTCTGTGCAACTGTCATCCTAATGAGAGTAGTTTTGCAGCATAGTGGTATGGTTTTGCAGCACAGTGGCTGTTGGCTCATTTTAAAAATGTCTTTTTGAAGTGGCATTGGGAGGCGTTTGTTAATATGCTACATTTAACTATTGACAACTGAAGAGGAACTTGAACCATGACACTGCAGTGTTCCCACAGCACATGTTTTCACAGCATGAAACAAACTTTGAGGAGGGAAAAACAATATGATGGGGAGGGTGGGGGGGGGGGCAGTGAGAAATGTGCCTGGGTAGAAGAAGAAAGAGATGATGATGATGATGATGGAAGGTTATGAAAAGGGCATTTGTGAACGAACCTTTCAAGTAATTCAGTTCATAATACCATTCACTAGGTCTGATCTGAGCTGAAAACTCTGTATAAAAAAATAAACTCCTGGTCCACACAAAATTGTCCATGGCAGTAGAATGTTGGCTTAGTGTAGTCTAATCTACGTCATTGTACAGTATCTGTAGGGTATAGGACTTGTGTAGAATATAATGCATTGCCATCCTTCTATTCGTACTGTTCTGTTTTTATTATTTTACTTTCTTTATGTTTTTTATTTTTTATTCTTACATGTTAAGTGAGTGTTGTACTTTGAGAGCACAGATTAACCGGAGTCCAATTCCTTGGCCAATAAAGCTGATTCTGATTCTGATTCTAAGGTCAGGTCATGTAAATCCAAGGTCCAGAATGGAAATGCCAGTGACTTCCTCAGCCCAACCTCTTGGTGATCATTTACAAGAAGAGAACTCTACACAGAGACTCTACACAGATCTAAGAGAGGCTGAGAAAGCTCTCTTATTTCTCCTACACCTCAGGAAAGAGACTACACTTCATCTCCCTCTCTCCACAATCTCTCCCATACAGGGAGCAGAGCTCTATGCCAACCACGGTCATGTTTACCATCACATCTCCCTCTCTCAACTGTCACTTCTCCTCTTTTTTCTCTCTTCATATCTTCTCTGCAGACATACCCTACCTCTCTCTCTCTCTCTCTGTCTCTCTCTCTCCACTCTCTCTCTCACACACACACACACACACACACACACAGGGAGAGAGAGAGCGCGAGAGAGAGAGATAGAGATAGAGACTTTGTTCTCTTTGAACTTGCCGGGTTGTTGTTGTTCCAAGGAATTGGAGACTGGCTGACTGACTTAAGTCTTCGCCAGAAGAAGATGATGATGATGGAATGCCATACTTAAGAATCACGTTGCAAAAATGTAGGCGCCGGGATAGCAGTGCCGGCCGGCCTCGAGGTCACTGACCCCGCATACTCTTCTCTTGTCTCATTGACCAGTGAGCCTAGCAGTCGTGCAGTCTCAGGAAAAGCAGCATTTTGACCAGCGCTGCCGAGTTCAAGCCCAGAAACACTGAGGCACTGCTAATGCTGCTGTTCGCCAGTCATGCTCACCAGATGGTGTTGTGACCTTTGAAAGTATTTTATGTAAATATTTGTCTCAATTTTTTTTATGAAGTTTAAACAAGAGCAGATCCCTGGGCAAAGCTCCCGGGTATTGAACGCTGACACTATGTTTGTCTCCTGCTTGCCTACAAGCTCACTGTTAGTTTTGCAGTATAGCTACCCCATATCTACCACCCCCCACCCACCCAACCAAAATTCCCAGACCAGGGATAGGGTTGGTGCTTGGTGATCTCGAAGTGGTATGAGGGTTAGATAATGTTGAAGAAATGACAGCCCTCATTGGCAAACATCCATGACAGTGGTTCATGTCAGTAGAGTCCCGTTTAGAATGCAATGCTTTAGTAATACAGCAGCTCAGCGTTTGTATTCATTATGTTGTATTTGTTGCGTACAGGGTGGAATACAGGGAGTGGATCTCCTCTTCACTGATAGCAGGTGAATGGCCAGTTTGGTGCTTTAGTGGGTGTATCAGGATTGGATGGGTGGGCATGGATCAGGCGTTACAGTGCTCACCTCGCCCAGGGAACTCGTTTAACCATCAGACATCTGCCAGCACACCAGTCAGATCACTTAGCCATCACATTACGGAATTGGTTCAGGAAAAGTATCAAAGTACGGCACACTTTGCGATCATGTGGGTGCGATGCACATGATATTAGCGTCTGTTTCCTGTCTGAGGTAAGTGCAGGGTTGCAGCGGAGAGCAGTGTCTGTTTCTGCAGGGGTCAGGTTCCAGAGCCGGCTCCATTTCCTCCTCTCTCCTGCCCGCTGCTCGCCAGAGCTACAGTTCCAGACCAGTGCACGGCTGGAGTGAAGCCACACACACACACACACACACACACACACACACACACACACACACGCACCCCTCTCCTAATGTCATTGTCTGCCGGTCCGAATGTAAACCATTTGAATCCCATTTCCCTCATAAGAGACAGGAGACCCAGGATGTGCTCCATCAGTAGCTGATAGCATCTTGGGGCCACACACACACACACACACACACACACACACACACACACACACACACACACACACACACACACACACATACACACACACACATACACACAGCTCACTGTTAAGCTTTCATATACATGCACAGAAGCTGTAGGGACGGCTCTCCCACCCTTTCAGGGCTAACTATGTGTTGTGGTAGGGCAGGGGCTTTAGAGGTCCCAGTCCAAATATGCTTCTCTGCGCTATCTGCCACGTAATCCGAGCAGGCCCCAGGCCGACGTGTGTTCTCCCCCCGGCTCTCTGTTATTCTTCCATTAGCAGTGTGAATGTCTGCCACTTTGAAAACAAAACAGGAAAAATATGCTGACACACAGAGTAAGTGCTCGACTTCACCGTAAATGGTTCCCATGCATCGTTCCCATATGTATCAGTTTCAACACACACACACACACACACACACAGAGAGAGAGAGAGAGAGAGAGAGAGAGAGAGAGAGAGAGAGACTGTAGAGCAGGAGTAAAATGAAAGAGCTGATGTGGAATGTGGATGTATGATCCTGGCCTGGCCTACCACCTCCACTGCGTCTGTCTGTCTTCCTCTCTCTGCCCAGCGCTATTCAGATGATCTGTGTCTGTCTTCTGAGAGCTGGGATTGGCAAACAGTGGCCATTAATCACATGAAAAGACAGTTGTGAGATATGTGGTGAGGTGTGCTACTGATGGACTTTCTCCCTCTCTGTCTTTCTCTCCTTCCAGAAAGGGATTACAGTAGCTTGTGTGAGAAGCAGCCAATAGGAAGACTGCTCTTCCGCCAGTACTGCGACACCAGACTGGAGCTGAAACGCTGCATCGAGTTCCACGATGCTGTGGTGAGCTTCATTTCTCTCTCTCTTTCTCTTTTCTCTCTCTCTATCCTCCCATTCTCTCTCTCCCCTTGAGTGTTTTGTCTAAGTTTTATGCTCATTCATTTGTCTTGTTTAGAATGTGTCTTAAAATGCGGCTCTTTCTAGCTTGCACTGCTCCTCTTGATTCCTTGATTATGTTTTTTCTTCTCCTTCATCGTCTTTTTCTTCTTCATCCTCCTCTCCTCCTCCTACCCCTCTCTGTCCTGGCCCTTGCTGGGTCCGTTTCCTGTACTGGTTCCCTGGAGGAAAATGGATTTGCGTCTGGACCCTGGCCCAGAGGCCTTCCAGAGAGCCCCCTCCCTTATTCTCCTCCACATGTGCACTCTCTTTCTCTCTCCTTCTCTCTCTCTCTCTCCCTCACTTACTCTCACACTCACACATACACACACACACACACACACACACACACACACACACACACACACACGCCCTGCCCAAGGGGACAGCCCCCTCCCGGCCCAAGTGCTCTCCATTATGTCAAACCCACGTCAGAGTCCGAGGCCCCTGGAGGTGTCCGCACTAGGAAAATCAAATCGGCTGAGAAAGAGGAGAGCTTGTTTAATGAAACACACATTACTCAAGACCGTCATTTTGCTCCCTCTCTCTCACTCTCTCGCTCTCTCTCCCTCCCTCTCCCTCCCTCTCTCTCTCTCTCTCTCTCTCTCTCTCTCTATCTACCTCTCTTCCTCACTCTCACAAAAATGCATGCATACTGACAGTCCCAAAGACAGGCCACATGCATGTGTAAATCCATACTTTTGGTGTGCATAGAGATCAGATTTTTTTTTTCTATAAATAAAATGCTGTGTTGAGAGCAGGCTGTTGATGTTTAGACTCTCTAATGTGACTGTAGCCTCACTCGGTGTTGAGCCTCGCCAACATCCACAACATCTGCTGAAATTGAGTGTGGCATTCTCCACGCCAACAGCCAGAGCTGGGAAGAGTCGCTGCTCAGTATGCAAAACAAAGAAGAGAACCTTTTGGTTGATGAGATCAACCAATGAGATCTTGATATCTTGATTAATAAGCTGGAGCTCTGCTGTTCATCCCTGCAATGCTGTAGGTCTAAGAAAGAAAGACTTTTTTTTTCAGAAATGTTATGGAGTGAAGTCCCTGGGGGAAAGGATGCTTTTTTGTATTTTCAATTATTACTTGCAAGCTTTCTCTTTTGTTTGCCATCTCCACATTCATAATTTGACTGTCAGACCTTGGCGAGGTTTAGTTTGAGATCGAGTCCTAGTTATGATGGCTTCATCTTTATTTCTCATTGTCTCTTGCACTTTCTCCTTTTTTTTCATAATTTTTCCATCGACTTGCAATGGCCTAGTGACCACCTCCTCAAACCTATAGTATAATACTGTGCCCACAATAACAGTACCAATGAGGAAGAGAAAGAGAGGAACACAGTAAAAGAAGAAGAATTAACAGGAGAGAGAGAGAGACAGAGAGAGAGAGAGAGAGAGAGAGGGAAATAGAGATTAAATCGATAAATAAGATAAGATATATCTGTCTAAATCGTTTATACGCATAAAGCTAATGGAGATGTCCAAGAGATTACATGAGGACCTCATGGAGAGATGACTGGTCGAGAGGAAAAAAAGACAATAGAGGCTTGTGTATTTTTAGCATGATGCTAACAGTTCCACTGCCTCCTGCTCCACAGGCGGTCTATCAGCTAGCCCCGGACGAGAAGAGAAGAGACTACGGCTTGAATGTTTTAGACACATACTTTAATAATGGGGTAAGGATCACCGCCTGTCACTGACAATCACCTCACTGACACACACACACACACACACACACACACACACACACACACACACACACACACACACACACACACACATTCACATTTTGATTGTACCACACACACACACAGAGCGAGAGAGCAAGAAACATAAACAGTCAGACACGCTCTTTCACACAGAAATAAGTCATGCTTAGTCACCCCCACCCTACACAACGTAGCACAGCCTAAACTGGATTCATCAAGAATGACCTAATGTAGATAAACCTAATACTTCATGAGTGAGTGGAGTGTTGTATATCAACAGACCTTAGACTGTCTGTTATGTGAGACTGTAACATCTTGGTTTAAAGAAGTTCACTCGAGCGTAACACTGTTTACTGAGCCATCAGTCACACGCACTGTTCTCCGCTTCGCTAGCATAGCCATCGTGGTCATGCTTTGGCAAGTGTGAGCCTGACACCGTAGGGCTGCAGTCACATGCCTGTTGTTACTATGATGGAGAGGAACCAGAGAAATAAGCACAAGTGTGTGTGTGTGTGTGTGCATCGACATAGTGAACACACAAAGTGCAATATATTTATATAATACACATATATTATACTGTATATTATACTGTATATAAATAAAAATAGAAAGAGTAGCAGCAATGATGTATGTGTGTGTGTGTGTGTGTCTGTATGTGTGTGTGTCTGTGTGTGTGTGTGTGTCGATGTGTGTGTTTGGTGAGTCCAAATGGCTGCCACTTATCAACATGTGCTGTCTGTGTGTTGCCTTGTAGTCTGCGGCCCATCTTCCAGAAATACCTCAGGACGTGGTGGTGGCGTGCAGGGGGCGGCTAGAGGAGAGCCCCTGCAAGGATCTCTTCGAGGACTGTACTAGGTGAGTCACCTGACCTGTTGCCATGGAGACCTTCACACGTCAAGTGCAACTTGAATGGAGAATTGGTCATGTGCGTCTGACTGTCACCTTGGAAAGCACTGTTCCAGTACAGTGGAGCTGTAGCTCACTGGGCCCGTGGTTGGAAGAGTAGCCATTTTAATGATGCTGCTTTGGATGCCAATCATCAGTCCCAATACACAGTTATCTTCTATAGGTGATCAGTCCCAGTATCTTCTATAGGTAATCAGTCCCAATTCAAAGTTATCTTCTAAAGGTGATCAGTCCCAATATCCTTATATCTTCCCTTTCAAGAGACTTCCATTATCAGCATCATAGTTGGCCCCACAAGGCTTCCGTTTTAACATTCCATATGTTATCTTAATGCAAAGGAAGTAGATTGGGAAACAAATAGAACGTTCAAGCATTGTTTTTGTTTTTATTGTTGAAAGGGTCTATAGGTAATCAGTCCCAATACATCTAGATATTCAATAGGTAATGAATATCTCACAAAAGGATTGTATTGCATGTCTCCATGGTGGTGGGCAGTTCTCATATGACTGCTATTTATGTCGTGGTCCTTTTGATGCTGTTTATATTGAGAATAAATGCATGTAATGTGTGCAATAAATGTGTTGATATTGGAATATGCTCCTTCTCAGCATATTTTACTGTGATGTTCTAGCCTCCATTGTAATTGTCCTAGCATACGACTAGTGGATTGCTTTTGAATGCTACTCTATGTCACTTTGTCTTGCTTTGGCTTTGGAATTACGGTGACAAACAGGAAAAATATTAATAGACCAGCCTGATGATGTGGGTTGAAATGGAACTAATCACACTAGATCCTACCAACATACACACATTAACCTGGCTTATTTCTGATTGGTACCAATTACTTGTGTACTACTGTTGATCAAATAGTATATTTTTGTGAAGTCCCATTGAAAGGTAGTTGTGTCATAGCTGCGTCTCGATGAAGCCCCCTGGTGTTGTCTGTGTACTCGACGGGGTTGGCTGAGCCATGCGGGGAGGATGGTCATGAGTGGTGTTGGCAGGGCTACTGGATGTCCGGCTCTGGGGCCTTTGAAAGGAGGAACTGGGACTGCGAGACGGGCATCCGGATGCCTGGCATCCAAGGACGTGCCCAAGGGACGAGGAACAGGGCCTCTCTGTTATACTCATCCTTCTCTCTCTCTCTCTCTCTCTCTCTCTCTCTCTCTCTCTCTCTCTCTCTCTAAACTGCCTACACACACAAACACAGAGAAAGAGAGACACACAGGCAGACACATACAAACACGCGCACGCACACACACACACACACACACACACACACACACACACACACACACACACACACACAAATGTACACTGAGAAACCTGCAGGTGTCCCAAGTGCGGATGTGTGGCAAGGGAACATTACATACACACGCACCCAGCCGAGTTTAGGCTAAGAAGTCTCTCTCTCTCCCTCTCTCTCTCTCCATCTCTCTCTCCTGTCTGATGAGCAAGGACAATGTCCACCATTCAGCCTTTCCCGTGTCATTCCAGTAAAATCACTGTGTAATGACGCTTGAAACGGTGGGAGTCGGACACTGGGGTGGCGTTTGTTTCTCTTTCTCTTCTGGTTACTCTGAATGGCGCTGGCTGGGCCGCCACAGCTGGCCGTGCGTGTTTGGAGTCGGCCAGGGGTCCACTGACCGTTCGAGGGCCTGCAGATGAGCACTGCAGCTGGTGGCCCCGTGAGCTTTGATCACCACCGTTCCCAGACATGCGTACAGCATTTCGTTTTCCACCACTGTGCTGTTTCCATTGGTGTGTGTTATCCCATAGCCTGACATAGTCAGACTTGATTCTATTGAGAATTTGAGTCTGGTGTCAGTCCATTTGGATTTGATTATGGGACGTGTTTCAGCCAATACAGAGGGAAAATGCCTCTACACACTATTGGACAGACCTAAGCAATCAGAGCAACAACATGTGAATTCTGTAGGGAGAACAGCCATAAACATCCTTCTTCTCGACAAATGCCTTAATCAATACCTTGTAGATGTGATAGCGAAATCTAAACATCTGTCGGAACGTTGCCTATTACCGCCCTCTTACGTGTACAGTATGTGTCACTTAATATTCATTTCTATTCAAACCAAGACGGCGGATTCCTTAAGAAATGCAAGCACCCACACCATAAGTGTATCTAAATTAGCTATGTACCATGACTCTGATGCTGTAAACAGTGTAAGGCTGCGTGTACAAATCCGCTTGGAGCTCCAGTGGAATTTTGATTTCGCAACGAGAATTCTCAGTCTAATCGTTGATGTGCTGTGTGAGTGGGTGGCAATAGGGCACCCACCAGCCCAGCACCAAACTCCGAGCACGGTGAACAAAATCGGATTTTGAAGGCAGTAAATGCTCCCGTTTAGAACCAAACCAGATTTTGTTCAAATCTACACACCTATGGCTACTGAAAAATGTAAGGTCCATTTATCAAATGTTATTTTGAAGTATTGTTTTAGAATTTTCGAACGAAAGGGGCGGAAGTTGGTGCTTTTACTATAGCTTCTCTAGTGGTCATCATCGTATAAAGCCCGCCCAGATGATTTGATTGGTGCAAATCACACTGGTTCTGGCATAGAGGCTTTCTAATGGAGCAACTCCAGACCGAATTTCCCAGACTCAATTTTTGTGGGCAGGGTAAATTCGGGCTAGCTTCCAGGCTAGTTATGCCAGGGTTTTGGAGAGGTGGACATGGCTTGCATATACCACTCAGAAACCTTCAGATGAGCTTTACCCTCTGAATATTTAGCATATTTTCTTCCTCTGTTTTGTCTTTCTTGTGAATATGGCATTCCTGCAAAATGCTTGCATGTCTCTTTCTGGCTTTCAGAGAAAGACAATTTCTATTTTTTGTCAGACAGAGAGAGAGAGGCTGGCATGTATTTTAGCACCTTGTTGCGGTTAAAAGGACACGGCAGCTTCAGGAGCAGAGAGACGGTGGTGACACACTCTTGGGAGGAAGTGAAGACGGGCGCCACCCAGAAAGCCGAGAGCACGAAGGCCTAGTCATATCTAGTCATATCCTTACACACACACACACACACACACACACACACACACACACACAGAACCCAACACTTACCGTAAACACATACATTCTTTACTGCAATGCACACTGAGCTGCATAGAGTAATGAAACCACACACTTTATTATGCCCTTTGCATGAGCAGCCATTGGACATCCGTTCCCTGTTCTTAGCACTGCAGGCCTGTGTTGAGCAGGCGTTGGACATGCGTTCCCTGTTCTTAGTTTTAGGTTCATTTAGGGTTGAGAGAGAACTAGGTCAGTAAGGTTCAATTCTGTGGGATGTCCCTCCATTGAAGAATTATGTATGAAATGGCCATTTCTGGACAGCTGCAACAGAGTTTTGCAACTTTTAATGCGTAATGCATAAAGGGAAGTAAAAGCTGAGGTCATTTTGCTGGGCAGGGTCCATTGGTAGTGTCCAGTGAGATATGATAACTGTTGCAGATGTCCTATGAGAGGAGGCAGGGAGGAGTGATGGCAGGATGGGCTGAGTGATGGCCCCCACTGGTCCCCTCCCTGCAGCTGGCCAACAGCACGCACTCTTCCTTCTGTCTTTTCCCCCCTTTTTCTTTTCTTTGTTGATGGTTATGTTGTGTTTTGCTGTGCTGTGCTGTGCAGACCTGAACTGAGCTGTGCTGTGCACCACCAGACACACTGACCTCTGGCCACATAATAGGTGTGTTGCTTCATCCTTCCCTTTTCTTTTGCTTTTCATTCTCTTCTTCCAAGTCTCTCTCTCTCCCCTCTTCTCTCTCCCCTCCTCTCTCTCTCTCTCTCTCTCTCTCTCGCTCTCTCTTCTGTCTCAGTGTCTAAGAGGGGACATTTGGTACTTTGAGTGTTTAAGCGTCTTGGCCCAGGGCCCTTAAATCCCTGGTGACTGGTGCTCTTTAGCGTTTCCACCTGGTTGTAAACCAACACGGCTGGGTGTTCCCGCTCCGCACTGGTCCTCCTGTCTGACCACTGCCCACCAGCCTGCAGTGAACACCCTGCCCTGGGGGGCGGAGGTCAACTCGGGGTCACATGGCAAGTACGCTCGAAGCGACACCCAGCCCAGGCGGGGCCCACCATCTCGCAATTGACCCGTGACCTCGCGCGCATCACAAAGCCTTTGAAGTCTGCCATGGTGACCTTGACCTTCACGGGCAGGTTTGAACAGCTCTGGCTGCTGCACACGCCTACACACACGCGCGCACACACACACACACACACACACACACACAGTGCTACGAGGGAGTGCTGATTACAAAAGCATGTTCATTCCTGAGGAAGCAATACCTGCCAGCTTCTTCTCACTAGGAGCAAGAGGAGTACTTCCACTCAGAGAGGTGAACAGGGGGGAAGGGGGTGGAATGCTTTAACCTTTCCTGAAAACACTCTTGGGGTCCTGCTGCTGCTACTGGTGTGTGTGTGTGTGTGTGTGTGTTTGAGAAAAATTAAAGAGCACACGCATGCTAGTGTTACATGGAGAGATGTTGGGTCTAGTGCACTACATATCTCGACACACCCGCACACTCTCTGCCTCCGCCCCCCACCCCCCCCCCCCCCACACACACACACACACACACACACACACACACACACTGTCTCGGTCTGCACTCCCCACCCCCACCCCCACGCGCCTCCTCTGAAATTCACATCAGACGCCCCGTCGGAATGAGGAGCGAGACGCCACTGGAGATCATGATCCATGCTGAGCCCGCTAAGTGAGCAGGAGCGCGAGAGCCCTGTGGACTCTTTGGCCGCTTGTTCGTTCTTCGGTCTCGTTCTTCTATCCTCCTGCTCAACTTCGCTGAAGGAAGGAAGGAATGTAATGACAGAGAAAGAAAGAATTTATCAGTCAGTCTATCTCCCGTGCACTTGATCAGCCAGATTGTCTCAGTATTTCCAGATTTATTTTAAGCTTTCCTGAGAGTTGAATTTACTGGAATGTTCTAGCGTTTTCTTCTCCATTGACATCACTCAAAGACATATTTTGACATATTAGGCATGGCATACACACACACACACACACACACACACACACACACACACACACACAGACAAATTCCTTCTGTTCTTCCTTTCCATCGGTCCTGGGTTTTTTTTCCACTTGTAAAAACTTGGTCTGTTTTTGATGTATCTGTTTCTAATGAAGAACGATTTTTTTGTGATTTCTGGACGCTTCCAGGAAATATTGAAGGTTATTATACTGGAGGGAGCAATGGTAAGCCTACTCCACCTGTTCCTATGTCAACTTTGGCCTTGTGAAAATGCCAGTCATTGAGATGGGCTGAGGGGACGGATAGTGAGGACTCTAAAGAGGTCAGCGAGCCGAGCGGGAGTCCGATTCGAACCAGCCCATCTGCACAATTGATACTTCTGACCGTTTGAGCTGTGTAACATGATAGTCTTGTACTTGATCTTTCAACTTTTGCAGTACTTTCTCAAGTCCTGTTGCTGTCGTCTTTTCCAGTTTCCTAGCACTTCTTATTCGTTCAGTTGCTGTCTGAAGTTTCGTAACACTGGGTTTAACTTTGTTTATTTGTCCCCCCTCCCCTCTTCTTTTTCTAGAATTGTCCGTGAATATCTCAGTGGAGCGCCGTTCTCCGCCTATCAGGAGTCCATCTATTTCTCCCGCTTCCTGCAGTGGAAGTGGCTGGAGAGGTGAGCCATCTTTGCTTTAACTTCTCTCTTATTGGATCAGCACCAGGAACTACATCACAATGGAACCGCAGTGATTGGTTCACAATTATTCACTGCATTTATTAGTCATGAAGCCATTGTTAACTGATTCACAACCACCACACAACCTCAGGTGCAGTCTGCGGTTCCAATCCCATGTATTTTGTCACCAAATTGCCACTGGCGCAGTCGTATGTTACTGCTTGTGCTCAGAAACACTCTAGTGTTAGCAGGCTGCAAACAGTCCTTGCGGAATATGAAACAAACACAGAGGCGGAAGCAATCCCAGCCAATGAACACGTTGCTTCAGTAGCTCCAAAGGGGGGGGGAGTGATTTAATTGACTGGTTAGCTCAATTTGTCCACAACCTGTTGCAAAATTGAATCGCAGACTCTGCCTTTAAGGAAACATGTCATCTTTCATTTTTTGATCCACAATATAACTTCTGACAGGTCTGTTTGGCTGCTCAGTTGTTTTTCAGTCTGTGTACTTCATTAATTTTCAATGCACCAGACCTCAACATAATGAAACATATTTTTCTCCCAAAGCAGAGAGAACATTGGCTTTGCTTGATAAGGAAACACATTTATTAGAAGGGTTGTTTCAATTGCTGTTGTCATATAACTGTGGCAAATAAATGTTTTGCGTAGACTCTCATCATGCACTGAAATATGGCAAGCTGCCTCAAATGTCTAAATCAATACTGAGCTGCTGAAGTGTGTGTGTGTGTGTGTGTGTGTGTGTGTGTGTGTGTGTGTGTGTGTGTGTGGTGTGTGTGTGGGTGTTTGTGTGGTGTTTATCACATTGTCTATCAAGGTTCATCTTTGTAATGTTCCATTCCATTTTATCTGTGCAGGCAACCTGTAACCAAAAATACCTTCAGACATTACAGAGTACTAGGAAAAGGTGGATTTGGTGAGGTATGTATGCTGGAACCTTTTTTACAATGTATTACTATTATGTGGTATTACTACTAGTTTGATTCTGTGATATATGACACAAGAGCACATTTGTGTTTGCTAACATAAGACATCATAGCATGGCCAGATTATGGAGTATTTTTTTTTAATAAGATAGTCTTTTACAATACACTGGCATGTGAAGTTGTTGTATTGAAGAGTGAGTTGTCCATTGTTAGTGCAGACATTATCTTTAGAATATCAATCATCTTTAGCAATCTGTGGTGTTCATGCATTAATCTGCAATGAGGAATCTGTCTGTCTGTCTGTAGGTGTGTGCCTGTCAAGTGCGAGCCACTGGTAAGATGTACGCCTGTAAAAAGCTGGAAAAGAAACGAGTAAAGAAGAGAAAAGGTGAAGCCATGGCATTAAACGAAAAGCGCATTTTAGAAAAAGTTAACAGTAGTTTTGTAGTAAGTACTACCCTTTTTTTTCTTCCCTCAATCCAACCTGTATCTCTGTCTCTTGTCTGTGTTGTGTTTCTGTATGTGTGTGAGTGTGTGAGTGCTTTTGTGGCTGTGTTGCACTTATTATGCTCAGCCTGTGTGTGTGTGTGTGTGTGTGTGTGTGATTTGTGATGCAAATGTGTGTGTGTGATGCTAATGTGTTGCTGTTTTGTGTGATGCATTGTTTGTGTTTACCGTATTAAGTCCTCACTCGATTTCACCGGATGAAAAGATAGCAGGCTGACAAAACTGTGACTGCACACAACACAGGATGCCACATGGTAGTGCACTGCACAACATTCATCTTTCTTGTTCAAGGGTTTCCATTTAGTGTATCTCCCTAGCCTAGGCCAGACCCCTGCTTTAGCTCTCCTGCTAGTCTGATGTCCATATTGCTTTGCATACCGGAGCATGGGAACAGGCCAGGGGCAGCACAGTGTTGATTTCTTGCAGTGGTCCGGGAATGAATGGCATGGATGGCCACCACTGGCTGAACACAAGCCGTGCAAATGCAGTGTCAGTCATCAGGCCGAATCATGGGTGTCTTTCTCTTTTTTTTTTCTCCTCCCCTCCCCTCCCTCTCACTCTTCCAGGCCTCCCTTGAAAAAGAGATTTAGGATCTCACTGGGACTCACCTGGTAAAAATAGGATGAATAAAAAATCTAATAAAAATACCAAAACAAACCTCTGTGATGCTCAATTCTCTCTCCCACTATCTCCTTTCCCTGTGAGAGTTCTTTCTCACTCTTTTTTCCAGCTCTTTTTGGTTTGTTGGTTGTATTTGATTGGTGTTCCTGGTATTGTGTAGATCCAGTGGTTACTGTGATTATTTTTCCGTTTGGTTTGAGACTGTGTTTAATCACATGTGGCTTGATGTGTACCTGCCACTCTGGGAGCTCAATTACCCTTCCACAGTGTGTATGTGTGCAGGTGCTGTGTTTGGTTCAGAGTGGTCCTGCGTCTGCCACTGCTCTCTCCTGCATTAACATGCTCACTTCATCACTGAAGTGGACCTGCTCTCACACATACCAACATTCACAGTGTACTTTTTAGATCATAGTAAGTGTGTGTGTGTGTGTGTGTGTGTGTGTGTGTGTGTGGTCTTTTTGATGTGTGTCTGTGTGTGTGGGCGTGCTTTTGTAGAATGTGTAATGTACTTGGGTGCTAGTGCATGTGTGTGTGTGTGTGTGTGTATGCCAGAGGCATAGAAGATAGCTCCTCATAAGCTACTCAACGTATGAGAAGGGCCCTGTTGCCTAGCAACACTGACCAAACAGAGGTAGAGAGTAGAGTCAAGTGCTCTATGACTTCCCCTCTATTCTCTCTCTCTCTCTCACACACTCGCTCACTCACTCACTCACTCACTCACTCACTCACTCACTCTCACACACTCACACACACACACACATTATCTCTCTTTTTTTCATCCTCTATCTGTTTATACATAGTGATGGAGGGCCTCCACAGAAAGGCTAACCTGCCTGTGTCCATTTTGACCGTATGAGACTTCACAGGTTGGCCTGCAATGGCATGTAGATGCAGTGTGTGTGGTTCAGGTGAGACCATGCAGTATCCACTACAGTCATGTGATCGCCAGGAGCCATTTTGAGTGGTCTCCCCTGAAAAACCTGACTCAGAGAGAGAGACAAATAGGGAAAGAGATAGATAGATAGATAGATAGATAGATAGGGGGGAGGGAGATGGAGAGAGAGAGACTTGATGGTGCACAGAAAATTCACTCTCAAGTTAATAATGGAATGAAAAGAGGAGGAGAGGATAAGGCTTTCTTTCTTTCTGTCTCTCTCACCTCTCTCTCTATCATCTCTCTCTCTCAATATTTAAATTATCTTATTTCAGACAGATTTTTTGTTTGCTGAAGATGTTGAATCTTAGTAAAAATTCCAACCATCTTCATAGCAGACCTAAACCATTAGCGGCCGGTCCTTCCACACACATTGTTCCAGAAGCAGCCGGAGTGGTGTTTTAACAGGTGGGGCAGGGCTACTCTGGCCTGAGTCTGAGTGAAGCCGCTTAGAGCTACAGTAGTTAGTTTGATTTATTTGATCGTCTGTGGAGGCTCACGGCGGAGTCTTTCGTTTTATCTTTTGTACGCGGCTCATGTTCTGGCCCCTGCGATGTCGCCCAGGCATGCTGGCCTCTTAAGTCAGGTCGGGCAGCGCGTGCTGTTCTAGTGGACAGTTTTTCCGTTTTGGGAGAGTGGGAAAGAGGCCTTGTGTTCACCGTTAATGACCTAGCACGTTTTTTCCAGACGTGACAGCTCTCCCCTACTCCCCCACCCCGCCAACACAAACAGACGTGCACACACACACACACACGCGCACACACACACACACACACACACACACACACACACACACACTCACACACACACACATTCATATGGTTGCACTCTCTACCCCGAGGAATTTTCCTTCATTTCTCACAGCTGGTTTTCCATGATTGCTATCATCAGTGAAGTCTCTGCTCGCTGCTGTAGTAGTGAAGGAACATATGGGAGTAGTCCTCCCTGCAGCAGCCATGTCCTGGAACTAAACAAACACTGACGTCCTCAGTGTCACTGACCCTGTGTGTGTGTGTGTGTCTGTGTGTGTGTTACAGCAGTTTAGTGTCAGTGTGTAACTGAAAGAGATAAAATGCATGTGAGAGATGTGTGTGTGTCCAAAAGAAGCATTATGAGTGTTTGTGTGTGTGTGTCAGAGCAGAATGTGTGTGCATGTGTCAGTGTGTGTGTGTCAGCTTTGTCCTTGCTGTGGAGTGTTATTAGTGTGTAATAGGGCTGTGATCGACCTCATAAATCTTCTTGCCCATCTAGTAGCCTTGGCTTCATATTGCATAAGTCTTGTGTAATATAGCCAGTTGAATAATGTGTTCCTGTGTATTTATTCCCTGTAGTTGTTTGTGGCAGTCTCTCTTGACATCTGATTATGTGATCATCAATTTGTATTCCTTTGATTGTTTCTGAAAAGCCATTCATGCCAAATACTACCGAAAGCCATTAGTAATCTTATGACTGTTAAACACAATAAGGGTTCAACACAATAAGAGTTCAACACAATAAGTAGCCCATCTAGTGACACCTGTAGCACGTCACCCTCTGCTATCGCAGTGTTTTGCAGCCAAGAGGGTTTCCTGTGTTTGTCATGTGTCTGTGTTTGTCATTTGTCAGTTGTTTATACGTGCATTGCCCCTGATTTTGCAATTAAGCAAATATCCCTCCATTGTTTACGCTGTACTTTGTTATGCCCTCGTGGTTACGATGGTTCAATAGCTGAAAGCCAAAGTTTCCTCGTGAAGTTATGAACACAGTTCTCTCTGTCTCTCTCTCTCTCTCTCTCTCTCTCTCTCTCTCTCTCTTTCTTTGTCTCACATCTTCCACCAACCCCCCTTCTCCCTGTCTCTCCCCCAGGTTAGTTTAGCGTATGCCTATGAAACCAAGGATGCTCTTTGTCTAGTTTTGACCATAATGAACGGCGGCGATCTGAAGTTCCATATCTACAACATGGGCAACTCAGGCTTCGACGAGCAGCGTGCCATCTTCTACGCCGCCGAGATCTGCTGTGGCTTGGAGGATCTGCACCGGGAAAGGATTATCTACAGGTGCTTACACACGTGTGTGTGTGTGTGTGTGTGTGTGTGTGTGTGTGTGTGTGTGTGTGTGAGAGAGAGGGAGATTGAGAGTTTCATCTGCCAATAATTTATACACTCTTTAAAACAAATGTGTTGTGTTGTTTTTAACACATCTCTATGTCCAGATAGGGACAACACAGTTTGTGTTGTTTCCAAGACATTCGTTTTAAGAGTGTAGTCATTGATATAACTGTGTCCGTGTGTGGCTCTGCAATTACTGTAATCAGACTGGTAGTGGACCCATCCCAAATGAGAGCAGCATCTTTTAGTCTTCCCCTCACTAGATTCTCTCTCTCCGCTAGCAGTGCTGCATTCTAATTGATAACAGGCTAAAAACAGAACCTTTGCAAAATATACTACTCTTTTAATGATGGTGAACAGTGCAGGAAGGCTATTTTTAGCATGATACAGAGCGGTTGCCTGTATTTATATATGCATATATACCCTGTACTCTCTTGCACATGCGATATTGTACATCAATATGTATGTACACCATCGCCATAGCAGCCAGGCATTCATAGGAGCTGAGCTGGTGGGGCTCTCTGAGTTGTTATCATCTCCTCCTGCGGGTCGTCACAGAAGCTGGGCCTCATATAGTGGCCGTAACATAAACATTTGGGTTCCGCGCCTGTTTCTGTGGGGTGGACAAGAGGCTTTACTCCTCTGCGTTTCTCTCTGTCTACTACTTGTTTTCTGGCTCCTTGCAAATGGGGTCTCAGCACATGCATTAACGTATAAACAACTGACTTTTGTGATGGACCCTCTATACTATAGTATGCCCTATGAGATCCTTTGGGGAAAAAAATTTTGTAGTGTTTGTACTGCTTCAAATTGGGCACTTTAACTTTAACAGTATTAGTGTATATATCAGTATATCAGTGTAACTATATTCTGCGAGTCAATCTTGCGGCCACTTTTTGTATTTGCACAGGACAGTATTAGGATTTCTAGTGAAATGGACCAATGAAGTGGATGTCTGATCTATTCTTTAAACAAAATAAATCAGACTATGTTGCCTAGAGGCAACACCATAGCATAAAGGGTTGGGTATGGATATGTTTTTGTAGCAACAGTATTGTACTGCTATTCTGCTTTTTATTTGAACAGGATGTTTATGAATGTGAATACACTGAACTCAAATCCTGAAAAGCATTATCGAACTTGGTTTAATTATTATGTTTCTCAATGTGTAGAAATACAGACATTATACAGAAACCAACCAAACTTGTTTTTATTCACCTGCAGAGATTTGAAGCCTGAGAATATCCTACTAGATGACCGTGGTAAGATCTCTATTAATTAAACTTCTAGCAACATATTTTTTCTATAAACTTGCAAAGGCGAGTTTGCGGGATCCATAAAGTAACTCCTTCACGGTACAACATGCACTGCCACAGAGGCCAATAAACAACCAAGCCTACCTAATGGCCTCCTTACACCAAACAACTTTGACAAGATTTGGGAAAGATTCTTGAAAGATTGGAGTCTTTTGAGTAAAGCTTGAATGGGGGGCATTAGTTAAAAGACTACAATCTTTCAAGAATCTTTCCCAAATCTTGTCAAAGTTGTTTGCTGTAAGGTGGCCATTAAATTGCACAAGAGGACGTGAGACAACAACAATACACAACTGACTGGTGGCAGTCGCAAACGCGCTGCCTGTTGCACCTGGGATCTGTAAAGGTCCTCCTTCATGGTACACCATGTGCTAGTAGCTTGAATGCCTAACCAAAGGACCGTGTAGGGGAAAAAACACATCAATAACAGAGCAGTCTTTGTGCGCAATAATTTAGCAAAACACCTTCCTTCACTGGTGTTTTGCTGAATTAGGCCCACAGCACCCCAAGAAGGCTACACAATACGTAGTGTCTGTCATCCCTAACCCACCCCATTCTACAGGCATGATGGGTTGGGACATGTTACAAACAGAGACATCAACAAATACTACTCCAGAAAAACACATGTTCACATATTTCTGAGGCAATTCAGGTCATAACATGACCCCAAGTAGCCTGTGAGCATGTCAGTCATAACCATTGCCTTTTCAGCAGCCTCAGACAAGTCCTTAGCTCTTTTCAGTGATCGTCCTCCAAATCCCAAATCTAAGTGAAGTGTTCTGGCTGAGTTTGTTTCAAAGCTTCTTACACCTATTTTCACTGGTCTTATGTGTGCTTGCCAGTCTTGTTCCCTCCTTGGTTTTGTAATCAGTTCTGCCCACTTTAACTTTTCCTTTCAAAGGCTTCCTCCATTGCATCTTCAAAGGGAATAGTTAGCTCAACGAAGTAAATGTGCTCACACTCGGAATACAACACTAAAGTAGTCACAACAATACACCATGGAACTAACAGTTGCCTTCCGATATCCACCAGGAGTTTCCAATCCTGTGTTTTGTCCATCTTCCTGTATTGCTTGGATTTGCCTGCTGGCCAGTTTTCTGTGCCTCTTGCACAAAATAAATTCCACTGTCCCTGTCACAAACCGGCAGAGTTAACCTCAACTCTCTTATTCTCAAGCAAGCACAGCAGTGATTATAAAACCCGATTAGGTCTCCAGGTGTAGCGGCCCTGAGTTAAACTAGTTTTACAACCGGACAGAATGTGCTTTTAAGAGCCATGGCCCGTACATAGCTTGCTGCTGCCTTCCTCACCAACCCATTAACTGAGGTTCTGTGTTCTGAGTTGGAAGAACGTCGTAAGTGGCTCCTACGATGAATAAAGCATACATGGCCCATAGTGTTCTCCAGCTGATCTTCACAACATTCCAATTGTTCATCTGTTGCCCTGGTTCCACTTCAGACACCACTGTCAATTGTCTGGTTTCCTCCTCACGAACAAATGCAGCAGTTGCGACAAACTGGGGCAGTGGTAGTGTAGTGGCTAAGGATTTGGGCTAGCATGCAGTAGCCTGAAAAGTTGTGGGTTCCACCGTTGTGCCCTTGAGCAAAGCACTTAACCCTGAGTTGCTCTGGGGAGAATGGCCCTTGTAATATGTAACATGTGTAAGTCACTTTGGATAAAAGTGTCTGCTAAATGAATACATGTAAATGTGGTTCCCCTTTGTCTCTTCTCCTCTGCTGTAGCCTTACTATGATTTTCAGTTAGCGCTTATCCTTTTTATGTGTCAGTAATGTGTCCAGCTCTAATCTGGCTATCCTCACTCAGCCTCTCTCTCTCTCTCTCTCTCTCTCTCTCTCTCTCTCTCTCTCTCTCTCTCTCTCATGTGGTGGTCCTCCTCTCCTGCTGCAGGGCACATTCGGATCTCTGACCTCGGCCTGGCTGTCCAGATTCCAGAGGCAGAAACGATAAGGGGGAGGGTGGGCACGGTGGGCTACATGGGTAAGCCTTCCTCCAACTCCAACTCCCACACTGAGCAAACAACTCCACTCAACATGGCTGCTAAGCTGTCTGTAAAATATGTGCACTGGTTTAATTGAAATAGACATTTAATTTCCTTTCTTGAAAAAAGACACTTGTAGCTTGCAACATAATTACCATAAACAAATTACTTGACTTGGAATAAGTTGATCTTTGATCATTAGGCCTATTGTAGAATGCTACTCACTGCTATGTGTCAAGTGACAGAAGGCAACAACGTTTTGTACAAAGGAAGGAAGAGATATTTGTGAAGTGATATTTCAAGAAAGCTTTGTAGTGATGTTCGGCTTTTGCATTGCACCACAACATGTAGATGATTTAGCTGAGTGTTGGCCTGTATATAGGTCGGGTGATCCACTCCTTCACTCCATTAGGGCACTATAGTGAAAACGTCTATGGTGATTATTCACTCCATAGGACATTATAGTGAAAACATCTATGGTGATTATTCACTCCATAGGACACTATAGTGAAAACCTATATGGTGATTATTCACTCACTATACAGTGCACTATATTGTGGATGAGTGAATCTCTGAAAAGCAGGCTTGGTGATTGTTGTCTTTACCAATAGTCCTCCACTGTGCTGACTCTTGACCTTTGACCTTTGACCTTTGGGCAGCCCCAGAGGTGATCCAGAATGAGAGCTACACCTTCAGCCCGGACTGGTGGGGGCTGGGCTGCCTGATCTTCGAGATGATCCAGGGCCAGTCACCGTTCCGTCGCCGCAAGGAGCGGGTGAAGCGCGAGGAGGTGGACCGTCGGGTGCGCGAGGACCAGGAGGAGTACTCAGACAAGTTCTCCGAGGAGGCCAAGGACATCTGCCGAAAGGTGAGGAGGCGGCCTGCCCCAATACAGGGACACATTTCCTGATGCTTTGCTTTTCTGTCTTCACCAAATTGCTGCAATTCTTGCTGTAACTCTTTAAAGGAACACCCCATCCTAAGCTAAAAAGGAGCTAACTGGTCTAACCCATTTTCTGTGAATTATGCTAAGCTAGGCAAACAGTGTCAGACTGGGTTACTACACGCGTAGAGAAGAGAGGGGTATGTATTCTCTTCATCTAACTCTGAGGTAGCTGGCAAATAAGCTGATTTCCCCAAAAGTTGGCATGTTCCTTTAAATATGAAGTGCATTGAGACTACCTGTAGACCCTCACACATGCCTTCCTGAGTTTGATTTTGTTAGCATAGGGCACTCGGGGCCACAGGCACGGTGCAGACCAGAAGCAGAGAAAACGATGGGAAGTCAATGCTATGACCTGTCGGCAGGGAATCTTATCTAGTTTCCCTTCATTGAGAGACTCTTAACATTAGCTCCATCTTTGCGCTGAGTGGACAAAATGTGGTCTAAATGACCTTGGCGTCCCCAAACTAAATGCGGGGTTAGGGTCAGCGTTCAACCCCATGTGAAAATGGTAGGAGCCACTTGCTCAGTGCACGGGATTAGAATCGGCCCAAAACATGATCACATGCCAACGAAAACAACATTAAAATCGGCTCTTGAATTGTCAGACCACCAGAGAGCTAAATTTAACTCTGGTTCCCAAAACATATTGTTGTGATAAAACATAGCGACTCTTCCCTTCACAAACAAATGACACGGCAACATACCATGCTCCTCCTCTTTATCAGCGTGCCCTATCTGTGACCTCATCGTTGCTGTAGATGACCATAAAGCAGCCTTTGAAGTAAATAGAGTATCGTTTTGTTTCACTTACAGTATCTCATAATGTGGGTCATAGACAAGCCAAGGGTATCTTACACAACTAGCATACACACACACACGCAAAACACATACATACACAAACAAAACACATACACACACACACACATACACACACACACACTCAAATAGATCTGTGTCTGCTTTGTGGAAGCGGAACCAAGAATGCATCAGTGGGAACCAGATTTATATTGTCCCCATAATGCAGTAGAGTGGACCAGTCTCATGATATAATACTCTCTGAGCTAGAGAACGGAAGAACATGACGGTGAAAGCGAAGCCGCAGAGATGGGTTGGAATAGCGCCATTCCCTATTTAGAGACATGTACATTGTGTGAACAGCCAGCATTTGAAAAGAAGAGAAAGTACAAGAACAAACCACAACAGGGTGAGAAAGAGGATGAGCGCAAACTAGCTCAAGTGACCCCTCAACAAGTCCTCTCTGTTAAAGTGACGAGGCAGGGGAGGAGCGGCTGGTTTATGTGATTTTGTGTGTGTGCGCGTGTTTGTGCGTGCGTGCGTGCGTGTTTGTAGGGTTTTAGGGGCAATGGCTCCGTACTGTGCTCTGTATAACAACATGGAATATTCTGACCTTGGGTTCAGTGCAACAAAAGCTCCCTCTGGGATGGCCTCTGACTTTGTAGTGATTCTACTGATTGATATCCTTTGAATAGAATAAAGCCGGAACAAAAGAGCAAAACTGTGTGTGTGAGAGAGAGAGAGAGAGAGAGAGAGAGAGAGAGAGAGAGAGAGAGAGAGAGAGTGTGTGCGTGCATGTACTAGAT
The DNA here is from genome assembly GCF_046254945.1 of Alosa pseudoharengus. Lineage (NCBI taxonomy): Eukaryota > Metazoa > Chordata > Actinopteri > Clupeiformes > Clupeidae > Alosa > Alosa pseudoharengus. Next base: position 21,528 of record NW_027468729.1, on the reverse strand, counting down.
CTTGGTGTTGTTTCATGTAGAATCTTGTTAAATGATGTATGGCCTCCCTATATGACACTCAAATCAGAATATTGATTTTGCAATGATTTAGCAGCAAAGAAGGGGAGATTTCTAGACATTATTGTGGAATCTAGCATAAATTATTTAGTTCTGCCTCACCAAAACTAACTTCTTAAATGCTGCCCCAGAGCCGTGTTGTCATTAATGTGTTGTTGTTTTGATCTATACTTGGTATGTTTTTTTGGTAGCAAAAACTTGATAGTTGTTTGTCCAGGATTGTCTGTTCTATCAACATTATCTGTTTCAGTTTGCAACACTAAAATGTTCACAGTTTTCTGGTAGTTGTTGTTCAATTCAGCCATGGTTGAATCATGGATCAATGGTGACTGCATTATGTGTGAAAGCATATCGCTCCAAATGGTCCCACTAATTTCACTTCCAGTGGCGTGCTCTGATGCTTTAAGCTGTTTCCACGCTTGAAAGCCTTTGGAAGATGGCTCTGCTTTGTTGTCCAAATGACATCATCATGCGCAACATCCTGTCTCAGACATCCTCAACAATGGAATGTGAGCCAGCGCGTTCCCTTCCTTGAGAGTTCCCAGAGCTGGAGCGAGTCCTTCATTGCATTCTTGCCAGATTTACAGCTCTGTTAATACTGATGTTGTGTTTAGCACTCCACTGTCTTTCCTGAACCCAAACTCATTAGCTAACCCTTATGAGGTACGGATCTGAGTCTAGCATTAAAAAAAAGTCACACATTCCCAGTGTTTCCAAAAATAAATCACTAAATAAAGCACAGAATTTAAGAGGAAAGCCGTGAGAGAGACATATTTAGACCAGTGGTAGTGACACAGCATACTGACAGAGATGGAGTGCAGAGATGCTACTGGAGCACAAATCAGCCAGGCAGGCAGGCAGGCAGGCCAGTAAGGCTGACTGTAGTTAGCGGGGCCAAGGCGGGTCTGCTGGTCTACGATGAGATTTATACAGCCTCTTAATTGGGAATAGTGAGGGGGTCAGCCCCAAGGAGACCAAGAGCACTGACGCTTACATAAAGCTGTCAGAAGAGAACTGGGATTAGAATCACACCGAGTGCAACTGTATTTTACCTCGAGAGCCACACATTGGAGACTAGCTGTAGCACACTTTCCGTCTCTCGTATGCTTTCACAGGTATGCTCTTTGTTCTCTCTCTCTCACACTCACTCTCTCTCTCACACACACACACACGGTGTTGTGATTTAAGTTAGTACTAGCTAACTAGCTTTGTCATTGTTGAGTTGTTGGGTATCATAACATCTGCTCAGCCACAGAGGCCCCTGCAGACAACCAGAAAGCAGTACTCCAACAATGCCCAGCCATGGAAGAAATGAAACTCATTTGCTCATGCATGGTGGTCTCTGCTTCCCACCGTACTTCCTGTTTTGATCACAGTGTGTGTGTGTGTGTATGTGTGTGTGTGTTTTCATCGCAGCTGCTTGCAAAGGACCCCAAGGAGCGTCTGGGTTCCCAGGGTGGGGGTGCAACAGAGGTGAAGCAGCATACCATTTTCAGGAACATCAACTTCAAGAGGCTGGAGGCTAACATACTGGATCCTCCCTTCTGCCCCGACGTGAGTAATCCGCAGTCTCTCTCTCTCTTTCTCTCTCTCCCTCTCTGTCTGTCTCTCTCTCTCTTAAAGTAACACAATGTAGGAATTCACCTTTTTTGTCAAATTTCAACACACCCATTTATCACTAAGGGAATATCTAAGTCATCATGAACTGACAAATAGGTTCATGTGCCCGGTCAGACCAACAACAAGCTACATAGTGCAATATGAGGTGTTCTTGGCGCACATTTTTATCGGCAGAGATACAGTTCTGCTTATTGTAAGTCTACCTTTCAGGAACATGAACATTATTTTAAGGTAAGAGAACTACATTGTGTTGCTTTAAGAAATGCCTAGAGTACAAGTTAAACTAAAGGGAAAACATATCCCTATACGCTAGAAACTGTACTACAACACCCACTAGACATTTGTGGATTGAGTTAGGAATTGAGAATTGCTGCTGTTTCTTTTTTCACAGCCCAGAGCAGTCTATTGCAAGGATGTTCTGGACATTGAACAGTTCTCCACTGTCAAAGGCGTCAACCTTGACCCCACGGACGATGACTTCTATCACAAGTTTGTCACGGGGAGTGTCTCCATCCCCTGGCAGAATGAGGTATTGCACATGTGGGAGAAAGCAATTGAAATGGGCATGAATCAGGATTGCTTGTGTGTGTGTGTGTGTGTGTGTGTGTGTGTGTGTGTGTGTGTGTGTGTGTGTGTGTGTGTGTGTGTGTGTGTGTGTGTGTGTGTGTGTGTGTGTGTGTGTGTGTGTGTGTGTGTGTGTGTGTGTGTGTGTGTGTGTGCATTCACACACAGAGACACAAAACACTCAAAGAGACATACACACTTTGGGTTCTATCCGTGCATGCATTTTGATATTTGAAGCTACTTAGCAAATGGCTCAGCAAGTCTTTAAATTATAGGATGTAGCATGGGAATTTGATCTTAAGTGTTGATTTGATGAAAGTGTATTTGCAAACAAACTGTGTGTGTGTGTGTGTGTGTGCACGCACGCACCTTTGTTTTCATACATGTTTTTGTGTTCATACATAATTTTCATTGTGTGTGTCTGACAGATGATTGAGATGGAATGCTTCAAAGAGATCAACGTGTATGAAACCGATGGTGTCCTGTGCTCGGACCTGGATGTGAACAGGCCCAACCCGCCGCCGAAGCGAGGCTTCTTCTACCGCCTGTTTAGAAGAGAGGCAAGTGCTAGCGCCGCATCGGCCACCGTTCGTGGGGGAGGGGGTTAAGGTATCTCTCCTTCTGCCTCTCTTCCTTAGCCATCACCTCCTCACTGACCCATCCACTCACTCACTGCTGTGTGTGTGTGTGTGTGTCGCCATGGTGAAGACACCCCATAATCTGCTTATTTGCCCGTTTACATTGTACTAACCTTTCTCCTTCCTGGAGGTTTTTTGGCTCAGTGCTCTTCACCAGTTAGTCTCTAGTGCTGGCTCTCATCAGGCACAGTTCAGTGGCCATTCCATTCCACAGCAGTCTCCCGTGAGGATCACGTGGGCAACATCGTCATTTTTTTCCCCTTTCGATAATCGCCTCTTTTCATTCTCACCTCATCTTTGCCTATTTTTTTGTATGTTCTTGTTCTTGTTCTCGTCCAATATTGTTCACTAACTTGAGTCTGTCCCTGCACGGTGTTTGTGTGTGTGTCTGTCTGAGCTGTGTGTTGAACAGCAGCATCTGTTTTGCTGTGTGCTTTGGGCGTGTTTTGCGGGGGACAACCAGCTGCCCCTCCCTGACGGTCTGTCTTTCGGCCCACAGGTGTGTTTTAAGAGCAGCTACAGTGAAGAGGACGAGGAGCCCTCACGTCTTTAAACCACTCCTTTGCCCTAGCTCCACCCCCATTGGTCAGCTGCCAGTCAGAAAGCAGATCTTACAAACTCCATGAATGTTAAACTAACTGTATTTATGAATTGTAACAAAAGTGTATTATAATTAAAGAAAAAAGTATGAGTTTAAAGATTTTGTACATTTGTACTTGAATTATGTCTAGATGTATATTTTCACTAAAGGTTGTATTGTACAAAAAGCCATATAAGTACCACTTGAATGCATACATAGCATTGTTTTCTTTTATCATTTTGGAATGAGTATGAACATGTGTATTTAAGGAGATTTTTTTTAATGAAGCACAGTATGGTATTCATTAACTTTTTTTTATTTTCAAGGTAGCATCTGGCCTTTTGTTTGTATGGTCTTTTCTGTCTGTACTGCTTTTAGTTCATGTATAGTTTTTCTTCTGACATTTGCCTGCACCAAGCTGCAAATTGATTTGCCAATTAAGCCTGAATGGGTCAGATGTAACATGTTATAAATGCCCAATTAAGGCAAATGCATTTTAAGGGAGTAAATGCATTTTCCCTGCTACATTCTTTATGGTCATAGAGTTAGTATTTGGTCATCTTGGTCAAAGAGCTGTTTTAAGTAGACGTTTATTGCAAGCAACAAAATATTGAATGATTCAATTGTCTTTTTTTTCTTCACCAACTCTTTTTTTTTTTTAATCTAATCTTGCCTCATTATAACATTCATTTCCATTTGTAGGAAGCACAGGAGACTTGTCTGTTTAGACATACCCCATGTTACTGTGGAGGTGTATGACTGTAGAGATAACATCAGTTTTCAAGGACCATTCTAGTAGTTCAGATTAGGAAAAGAAAAGCATAAGTATCGGAGAGAGAGGAGTGTAATGCTGCATGGCTGGCAAATGTATAATCAGATGCAAGGTCAATGCACGCAATTTGACACCCATGCTCATTGCAGACATATAACTATAGTCCATGGACACTGTGCAGAGAGTCATTGGGTTGTGTCTATCCTCTTGAAATATTTGATGATCCTCTTCAATTTAACATTCCAAATATCCACAGATATGCTAAAGGGTACTTACGACGAGTGTCTTTTCTGTATGTGCGTGTGCTAGTTCAGAAACTGACTCAAGAATGTTCATGCCTTAAACTAAAAGCTGGAGATCCATTACTGAGTAGATCTCCTCTGTGCGTATTCTCTTTTACGCTGGAAAAGAGCGAGATCGTTTAGCTTATTTACAGGTCATTGTGCATTGATTGTTGTCATTGTGCATGATATAGATATTAGGTAGTCGAGTTGAAATTTTATATTCTGTCTTGAGACCTCATCCTACATATTAGCCAAAAACGCGTGCTATGCACACCTAGTCACACAACATGTCTGGACTACCTTTTATAAATGTTTATGGGTCTTTTTTTTAAAGTGCTGTTGCTTCCCTACCCCTCCATGAGAGGCTGATGAATTTCATCACTGAGAGAGGTCTTTGGGAAAGCCATTTGACCCTGTTATACTCACAATCCCCATCAAAGCTACAGTACACTGAGGCTAGGTTTGACTTTACATTCCCTGTACATTCCCTTAGAATATCCTTCACCTTTTTTTTTTTTTTTTTTTTTTAAATATATAGCCTGTTTCAGATCAGGGTCGGTCTCTTAGTCGTACCTGCTAGACAAACCTCTGCCTGGTCCCTCATAGCCCTTCTTCCTCCAGTTCCTTTGCCTTCTGTCCTTCTCCCACTGATCCAGTTGTGTAATATAGGTGTTGTGGGATAAAGGCCTGTGAGTGAGTTCACTTACCACATATTCACCATGAGAGATGCTGAGAGACTCGTATACCGGACACAAACTAATCTGAAAAGCTAAATTTGCCTTCTCTTTGGACTTGTAGAACACAGGAAACGTGAGCTTATAATCACAATTGTGTTTTGTTTTTTTTCAATGGCTTATGCTCAAGTAAATCTACCATCCCGATGCCCGACTATTCATATTTGTTAAGTGGTTCAAATGTAAGTAGGAGGGGGAACTCTAAATTGTTGAAGCTTCTTCTTGAGCAGGACCTGATGCTGACTTAGTTATCACTCATGAGCATGACAGCGCACACAAATGCTTACATTTCTTGGATTAAACTTTTGTTTTTCCTTTTGAAAAGTCTATGTAATATAATTTTAATGCTGTGAAAAATCAGAGACATTTATAACTTTTTTTTTTCTTTCTCTAGTTTAATCATGTGTGCATGTCGTACTGTATTAATGTCATCCAACTTGGGGATGGCCCGGCCTCTTGCAGTGGGGCTCTCCGGCTACCTTGCTTGTAAATAAACCCTGGGTTAATGACAGAGACAGTTGTTCTGGAGTAAGCTGTTGAAAAGTGTGTGAAAGTTCTCGTGTCATTGAGGATGCACGTCTTCTCCCTTGGAGTCACCGCTGGACTCCAACTAAGTCCCATTCAAACACCATATGTGCATTGGGACCTGTGAAGATCTCTACGTGCTTTCACAATGTTCATGGAAGATTTTGCTTATGAGAGGGGCACTGTGTGATGAGGGGAAATGTGTGTGTGTGTGTGTGTGTGTATAAAAATATAAAAAAAAGTAAAAAACAACAAAAATACCAACTTCATGTGAACTTCACAAAGAAACACAATTGAGCTTTAAGATCCAACCATTGTGGTGTAGAGCATTCCATATTTACACCTATTTAGTACTTAATGCTGCTCTATAGCTGCTCGCTGCTTCCCCAACTGTTGTCTGCAGGGTGGCCTGACTCACCTGTCGATCATTACTCTGCTTCCATTGTTACATCATTCAGAATGCTGTAGTGAAGACACATCTCTGTCCTTCCTTCTAGTTAAGCTCACAAGCATTGCATTACAAACATGAGAATAATTCTCAGGTTTTTTTTTTATGTTCCTTTTCAATCGCTTCCATCAAAGTCTAATGTATCATCAAAGGGAAAAATATCATCACTGTTTATAAGAACACATTAAAGTTTAGCCTTTGACATATGTGCCAATTATCAGCTTCTGTATATTCCTCATATCCTTTTTTCCCTTCCAACAAATTACATCAGCTTATTCTTATGTCCCCACACTTTGTCAGCAAGGAAGTCTGGCTTTATACCTGTTTGAATGTGTGCACAAAGTGTATTTTAATGTCTGTTAAAATAATGAAGATGATGATAATAAAAAAGGTGAATTTATCAAGCATGTATCGGTTGTACAATTCAGGTTCCTTGTCTGTAAACAGTTATCCGGGGCCAACATTTCAGAATTGTTGGTTGATATACCCATATCTACACAAGGAGAGCAGTTGGATTTTTATTTTGTAGTTGTACAGTAATGTCTCAACCACTGCAGTCAATGTAATTCTTGTTCTATCACTGGGTGTTGTACCATATCTGACATTTGTAATTATTAAATAATACACTGCCGTTTGTATAAAAGGAAAACAAGAACACTGTGTCTTTATTTCCTGTAGACGTACACTGTTCTAACGTTTGGAATCACTGAGAAATGTCCTTGCTTTCAAAGCAAATAGTGTGTTTTAGCACATTGGGAAACCAGAAATGCTGAGTACTCAAAAGTTTTATGTTTGAAATCATATCTTCAAAAGGGAATAGTTAGCTCATGTTTAATTAATATCCTCTTATTACCGGTAACTTGGTTAGCAACTAGAGCCTATGCCTTGTGTAATTGTCCTACTGTTTCTGTCTGTGCTGTCCTTGCCAGTGTTCATGCACACAACATGGCCAGTGCCATCTCCATAGAAGTGTCTACATGCCCTTGTGTTGAATAAACTACAAAGATTTCTGAAGGAACTTTGTGGACTGCTGCCATAGAAGGCTATTATGTAATGTAATCAGTTAAGGTCTTTACATACTAAGAAGTGGGTCTCCTCTGATCGATCACTGAGGGCTGCAGCCGAGCTCCGTACATGCCTGTGTAGGCCCACCTGGTGGAGAAACTGGCAACAGGGATGCCATTGCTGATGTAGATTACAATTCAGAGCATATTGAAAAAAAGGTTTCAATTTTATCAACTGTATTAAAGTTTATCACAATATTGATCATAACGTAATATAAGCTATTTTGTTTATCATGTCTGTTATGTAAAAATCAGATGAAAGAGATAAGTGGGCCTTAATACAATTCTGAATACAAGGCTCTTTTTCCATTAAACCATTTACATGGACCCATGTCATGTTCATTGCATGTAACATATCGTAACATAGAATAGCAAGAAATGAGATGTGCAAAAGGTCTGTATTTCCTGCTTGTTTTCTCTCTGTTTTGCAAGATACACATATCTCTACCAGGGATGAAGGCTATTGTAATGTGCTTAAAAAAAACATGTAAAATTACAAGGCTATTTTAATGTGTTTAAAGAAAAAACATGTAAAATAATGAAAGGTGCATGTGAGAGGTATATTGCAGTATGGTGATCTGCAGTCTAGTTTTATGACTTCTAAAAAATAGATATAAACCGCTTGGTTGAGTTTTTGGTGTCCCATTTTCATTTTTATGAAACATCTCCCACACACTGTCAATGTGGACCCATAGTATACCAACCCTAATCTTAAATTTTTAAATATCAATAGTTTAGATGACATGCTCACCACAGTACTATAAAGATCTTGGATCATATAGATCCAAGAGTGCAGTATAATCTCTTTTTGTCTGTGTCCTATCTAACTGATGCTTTATGGGCCAGCAGACCACTCAGTTCATGAAGAAAAAGGCAGTGTTATAAATAAACGAAATAAAGGAACATTGGTCAGGGGGGCCTGCAATGACCGACACTGTAGTAACATGTATCCCTTTGAGTATTGCCCACTTTGTGTTTGTGGAATTATTTCACTTGATGCCTCTGTCACAAGCCATATCATAAGCCAAAACTAACCATTATACCAGTCAAATCACTGATAACCCTTATGGGAGTTGTTCTTTAGTAGTGCTGCCAAGACGAGCATCACACAGACCTGGCCAGCGCAAGGAGCCAGTGTCTTCAGAGGCACCAGGAAGTGATCTGACTAGAGCAAATCCAGCTTCACAGCCTGGCACCTGTCAGAGTGGTAAGCTTGCCACAGGCATGCAATCATGTGTTTCAGTTTGTGTATCAGACTTTACCTCTCTCTCTCTCTTCTATCTCTCACTCTCTCTTCTCTTTCTCTCTCTGTCAGTGATCTCAAACTTTTTTCTGTCATTCCCCACTTTGGAGGTGGGGAATGTTCAAGCCCCACCTGACCCCATCAACATTAAAAGGCATTATTAAAGATAGGCACTAATTTGCTCCTATTCATCGCGCCCCACAGGTCATGTCTCTATTCCCCACTGGACCCACCCCACACTTTGAGAACCACTGCTGTGTGTGTGTGTGTGTGTGTGTGTGTGTGTGTGTGTGTGTGTGTGTGTGTGTGTGTGTGTACGTGTGGGTGTGTGTGTGTGTGTGTGCGCGCGTGTGCGTGTGTGTGTGTACGTGTGTGTGTGTGTGTGCGCGCGTGTGCGTGTGTGTGTGTGTGTGTATGATGACCATACAGAGAGGAACAAAAAGTGTGAATGACTCGATGAACAATTCTCTACAGCTACAGACAGATGGTGAAGGTATACCCTCAAGACTGACTCCCATCTCAAGATGGAAGAGCTGCTCTCCTGGCTGTCATCAAAAAGCAGCCCTCCCCTCTTCTGGCGATGACAGCTTACATACGCCACCTAGAGTTTTCTCTCAGTCAGGTGGAAGTAGACCTTGTAAGTCAACCAGGGAGACACCTGTACAAATAATGCCCAAACATTATGCACATCAAAACATTATGTATGTCTAAAATGCCTGTTTCAAACTAGATGTTTAAACTCCAGGCGGAAGGCCAGCCACTCATTGGTGTCATGTGTAAATACCGTCCACATGGGAACATATTTCATCAGAAGCAACCATCAAAAGATGACCTTTGAGGACACAGAGATAAGCACTACATGACAACTGTTAAAGACCCTATAGGCAGGTTTCAACAACATTCATCCAACATGCAGTCATAGATATCCACTTCCATAAACTTCAGTTTATTTCATCCTTGTCATTCTAAGATAATTCTTCTACATCACTGAGACATTGAGCTGGTATGAAATTGGCATACTCATATTATCTCTCTGTAAGTTGATTGTTTTGTCTCAGCCTGAGTTTGTGCTCCCTGCGAGTTTCCAGTCCCAAAGGACACTTATCTGGAGCTTTGAACAGTTTATGAACCACCACCTCTGCCAACCTCCATGGGTTTGGACCAATATGTGCACACACACACACTCACACAATGTGGTGCATCCCCATCTCTATCCATCATCAGTGTAGACTTCTAACTTGATTTATGTTTTTATATCATAGTATCATCAATGTAAAAATGCAGAGCTTTTACATAAACAGCAGGTTGAGAAGGGGCTTTAGGTTTATTTGTTTCAGAGCTTGACAACAGTGAGGATGAATTTACAGATTTCAAAGTAAGCGGTTATAAAGCTTGGAGTAGCAGTTTGGCCTTATCAGCCTTTTGTTAGATTCTACTTGGCCTACTTGTTATTTTGCATGCATTCAACCAAGGCTACAGAAAATTATGAAAAAATCTATTGAAAATAAAACTTAGCAGTTAGTATTTACAACTGCTTACACACAATTCCAAAGTTCTGTGTACTATTTATTTATTTGTTTGTTTGTTTGTTTGTTTGTTTTTTGTTTGTTTATTAATTTATTTCAAATCTCTGCACACCACACAAAACCCACACAAAATGCATCATATCTCTCCTGCACACACGCGCACAAACACATTGTTATTCACACAGATAGCCTACACAGATACACAAACAAGCAAATCACACAAGTTTGTAGCCTATACAGACACAGAAACACAGCGATATGTAGGCTAATGTGATGCAGACATATGCAGATATGCATTTGTGTTATTTAGTGACTAAGAAAGGGGGCTTTATTAGTTTCATAACATAATATGTTGCTTTAATTTGATCTACAATATATTTGCATGACATAACAACACTTTTACATTTGATTTGTACCAAGCCTTATAGCCTACCATGCATTGCTGTGCCATCCAGCATGTGCCTTTGCTGCTACAGTTCACGCAGTCGGGTCTGCTGCTCTTGCTTATGTTGTCCACAGATCTGAATACAACTCCACTAGCCTGGCGAGCCAGACCCACTTTATAATGTAGGGTCTGGGCACTCACCGTTCGCAGTGCTCAATCCGAGGGTCGGATAATCAGTTGTCTTTCAAATTGGATAATCAGTTGTCTTTCAAATTCCCTCTGCAAGCAATAGGACGCAATAGGATATTTGTTTTCAAGTAGCAGGGAATTCAAGCCAAACTGTTGCAACTCTGCCATCAATCATTATGTTAAGCCCAACAAACGACTCTATACACGATTTCAATGCCAGATTTAGTTTCGATTTCAAGAGCTCACAAGTCAACGGAGAGTTGCTAGACTAGCCCTGGCCGCTAGGGGCGCGTCTAGATTTCTAGGCTACAACTCCACTGCTTCTCCATAAACTGATCGGAGCTTTTACACCACACGTATGGCTTATAAATCTGATAAAGCTGACCAGCGTTCATGGTTTCGGCAACGTGACGCTGAAAAACAAAAGCCCTGTCTAAAGGGCTCCAATCATATTTCAAATTAGGTAGATTCACATTCCCATTGGTCATTGGAGCTGTCAATTACACATGTTTATTATCTGATTGGTTGAAGTTTATGGGGCGGCCTCCAAAGCTGTCACAACACTTCCTAGTGAGGCTGATGGGATGCATCATCAAAGATGGCTTTCAGTGTCGGATGGTAAATCATAAACGACCAGTTCATTTAATGACATTTTTGCAGTCAAATAAGCCCTAGTGGTTATAGAAGACTGGAGCGGTGGACGGAAGCCGTCGCAAGCAGTGTCCATCACCTGCGACGTGCTACGGCCGCCTGCCTCCTTGCAGCATTTTTATCGTCCCTGCAGCTAGCGAGTTAGCTAACTTAGCTCATTTGTAAATATTAGCCAGCTAGCTAACGTTAGCGACATCTGGTCCCGTTAAAATGGCCACCATGGAGAAATTGATGAAGGCCTTTGAGTCTCTCAAGTCATTCCAGCAACAGCAGGGACCACCATCGGCCGAAGAGCTAGTTCAAAAACAGTAAGTGAAATAATGAATGCTGTTCAATTTGAAGTCACACTGGCTGGTTGCAGTTCTGCGGCAGGCTGAGACCCGATTAGCTTAAAAGGAAACATGTCAAAAGCAATCTTTTGATGTGTTCATCCTATTTAGTCTGTTTGTGATGTGATGCTTGTCAACGTCGTATCACCTGGTAGCTAATAACCCATGAATGCATGGTGTTTATTTTATTACATTATCACTTGTTTGAGAACGTTTTATGGGCCAAGGTTAGCTAGTTAGCTTCATTGCAACTAGGCTAACTGGTAGTATACGATGCACCTTTCAAACTGCCCTCTTTTCTTTCAGTCTTACAAACACCAGCGGGTCATCAGCTGAGCAAGAGTTATGCTTGCTATCGATCACATGAACTCTGTAGCTGTTATGAAAAATTCTGACGCACATAGATTCTTAATTGAGCAATGACGTAATGCATTGGTTGGTCAGCTCTGCGGTTTATTTGATAGCTAACAAATAGCATGATGGTGTATGTAGCCGATCTACGTAGCTAGCCTGTTTGTTATGGCAGTCTCACGTTACTTGCACTTGTCATTGGATTTTTACAACTATACGGTCTTGATCAGACAATTCAGCATATTGCCTGTCTAACATCAGGACTGTCGTAGTGACAGAGTGAACATTTATAATGGTGACTCAACAAGTGCAAAACAGAAATTGCCCTTGAAACTAATGCCAATGCTGTTTGGTCCCACTGCAAAACTCACAGAAATGACCAGCATACGGCATTGATGTTAATTTGGCAGGTATCTTTGTGTGCAGTGAAAGGTTTCCCCATTTGGACACACGTTTTTACTTTGGTTAATATCCTCTTACAAACCTTCCTTTACAGTAGTAGATCATACAGTAATATTTTCAGTGGAGTTAATTCTAGAGTGATTTGGCCCAATATGCACCAGTTGTAGATGGGAAGCCAACATCTTGTGGGAAAGAAACTGGAAAATAATGACAACTGTGATGGACACTTTTCACCTGACCTGCCAACCAGCATGCAGCACGATGACTAGGCTATCATGCAAGAGAACTTTGCTTGCTGACAGACTTGCACTTTGCACATTTTTAAAAACGTGGGCCCTTTCTGTTTTCCAGTTGGAGACTCATCATGTGATTTCATAGTTTCTGAAGCATAGGCTCAGTACTGTTCTAAAGGGTATGGAAGTTGGTCTCCCAGAAAGTTCATAGGAAGGCAAAATTACAGAATTTTCAGATATTACATTGAACTTAAATTTGTCCAATGTCCAAAGTCCAATTTAAGTTCATCATAAGATCTCAAAATACTCTGTTTGTCCTCTCAATCTATAATCTGGCCTTACTCCTCTCTTGGGACCCTTTGGAGAAGCAGTTGGGATCTCAATAAGAGCTGATTTATTTCTTGTGAGACAAAAAAAAAAAATTTTTTAAGACAATACATAATCCTTTTGGATGTATTTATTTAGGCAGTTGCATTATAATCTTGGCTATGGAATGTCAGATATATACAGGATTGTGTATGCTACCAATTTTGTATTTGGTTTATATTTCAGTTTCACACAACGTGCCCATTTTTTTTTTAACGAGTCATTGTTTTTTCAGGTATCTGGAGTTCTTTTGGTCCAAATGAATCATCCTTTTGTGTTTCCCCAGGAAAAAAGATCTCGCAACAACCAAAAAGGATCGGGTGACCCACTGTCTGACGATATGTGAAAACATTGTGGCACAGTCTCTGAGGTATGCTATTTAGCCCGAGGGTCTGTGAGTCACTGTCTAAAGGGTCTGTGAGTCACAGAAATAAAGATCAGATGATGGTTCTGTTATTATTTATTTTCTCTGTTAATGTGAATGGAATGTTGAAGCAGATCTGCAATGGAGTTGGGTATTAGGGTCTGACACGAGTTGCAATATCCTTCTTGTGTCTTCACTTTTGACTGAGTATAAGCTGTTTATTGTTTATTGTGTGTCTTCTCCATATGCCTGGGTTTTTGGTTAGGCTACATGAAGCGACAGGCTAGTTTTAGTATAAGTAAAATATTTCTTGGTAGCTTATCATCAATTCATGTCAACAACAACCAGACTACAGTTGTGAGTCTGCATGTTTGGGATTATTGTCTAAATCTTTTTTGTACAGAGGCAGGCATTTAGAATTAACAAATACCAGTTAGTCTTGACCAGTAACAAGGATGAATCTCTTGGTTAATTTTGGCATGCTGGTTTGAGAGTGCTGTTGACAATATTTGTTGAGTGACAGGAACCCCTCTTTCTCTTGCCCCCATGGTGCTGGGAACAGGACGTCGCCAGAGTTCCAGAAACTTCTGGGCATCGCCATGGAGATGTTCCTGTTGTGCACCGATGATAAGGAGTCTGACGTCAGGATGGTGGCGGACGAGTGCCTCAACAAAATCATCAAAGTGAGAGAAGGCTACAAGCAGTACCCACACAGTACATGTGCCATTTTAGATAGGAAACAGTGCTAAAGAATTTGCATCAAAATATTCCATCTGAAGGCACCACCAGGTGCAAATTAGGATGAGATCTAATTGTGGCTGATGATCCCCAGTAAAAAAATGAATAGCCTATACTAGATTGAGATTTTCCATCTTAGATTATGCCTTTCCAAAACCACTGGAGATTGAAGCACAGGCAGAGTGACCTGGGTCCTGCTTAATGATTTCAGAGCTTGGTCAGTATGTTTTGAAAGGTTGTGTGACTGGTACGAATGTGTGACATTTCCCATGTCCATCAGGCATTGATGGACTCCAACTTACCCAGGCTGCAGCTGGAGCTGTACAAAGAGATTAAGAAGGTAAGGGAATCAGATGCCAAACTGCTGCTGCAAATTCAGCAATATACAGTAATATGAAAAATATTATATTATTATTGTATATTATTATATTATTATTATAGATATGGGCAAATGGTGTGTTAGATCATGGAAATTAAGTCATAGTTTATGCACTTCGCAACTTCAGATTTCAGAAAAGCAAAATATGATTGCTTAGCAGAAGGGAGACAGTTGCAGGCTGACTGGCTTTTAGTCAGGATCCTTCTACATTGCCATTGTGTTCCTATGTATTCATATATTTAATAGATTGCAGAACACAATCTGTAATTATTAAGTACTCATGACAAAGTATGTTGGTTGTATCTGGGTGCATCTAACTTATAAGTTCTTTCTGTCTCTGCCATAGAACGGTGCCTCCCGTAGTCTGCGAGCTGCCTTGTGGAGGTTTGCAGAGCTGGCCCACCTCATCCGGCCGCAGAAGTGCAGGTATGCATAGCGCCCCCTGGCTGCTCAGAGTGGGGCCCTACATGCCTCCAGTAGAGAAGCTAAAGTTAATGTTGACTAGTATTTAGCAGACGCTTTCATTTAAAGTGACACGATCTCGCAACAGTGCGTTTGGAAATTAAACCCCAGGGGGGGCGAATGTCAGGCAGCCACATTACTGCTGCTCCACCACACAAGGGTGGAGTTGAGCATATGCTGAGACCTAAGGGTGGAGTTGAGCATATGCTGTAGTAGTTTGTGGGTGGTGATTTGTTATGGAACCGGTCCACAGTGGGAGGGAGGAGAAAGTAAAATGCCACAGTGTCTTGATAGACTCGTGTGAGATTGTTAGACTTGCCCCCCCCCCCCCCCCCCCCATGTTATCCCTTTGAAATGTTGTGTCCGTTATAAATGTGCTGTGTCTGTTTTTCTCTTGCCCCCTCAACCTCCCCCCACCCTCCCCCCGCTCACGCGCTTATAGACCTTACCTGGTCAACCTTCTGCCCTGTTTGACACGGATCACCAAGCGTCAGGAGGAGATGGTGCAGGAGACTCTGGCCTCCTCCATCCCCAAGATCATGTCTGCCCTGGGCCAATTTGCCAATGACGGAGAGATCAAGGTGAGGCTGGCATGCTGGCTTTCCCCTGCTCTGGCTCCTGAAGTCCTGAACTGCCCCGTGCTATACCCTTGTCTGTGTCTAAATGCTTTCAGTGGGAAATCCAGCTCCTTCTCAAGCTGTTGTCCAGCTAACGTTAGTCAGAAAGCACCTGTTCTAAAACTCTACATCTGGGGTGGTGGTGGTGGGGGGGGGGGGGGGAAGAGAAGCATTTGAAACCAGTCAATTTACCACTTGCTGGACTTGACTTCACTCAATACACCAATGCAGTCTTTGTCTTTCAGCTATGTCCACTGCATTCCCAAGTATGGCTTCATAGTCCCCTGTCCTGTGAGAAAGCTGGTCAGATCGTAGAGTTACACTGCCCCTCTAGCTCTGACACAAGGACATAAGACCATGATGGGCTCAGCCGCCACCTAACCTGGACATAGAGATTAGCCAACACTCGGAGTCCTTCCACAGGCCGTGTGGTGTGACCTGTGTAAGCTTAGCTAATTGGTTGATGTAGTGGAGAAGAATGCGGTCGCGGTATTAGGAGTGGGACTCTTACACACTAACCTGCCAGTGGTGCCCCCAAGGGTCTGCCACCGCCGATGCGCCATGCGTGCACAATCCTCCCCAGCAGCCTAGAGGCTTACGTCATGCACTAAATATGGACCATGATGTTGGCCGGGGTGATTGAATTATCCATGACATGGCTGCCCCCTGCCACACACACACACACACACACACACACACACACACACACACCCCTTCACACACACACAAACACGCATTCACACACAC
The DNA here is from genome assembly GCF_046254945.1 of Alosa pseudoharengus. Taxonomy (NCBI): domain Eukaryota; kingdom Metazoa; phylum Chordata; class Actinopteri; order Clupeiformes; family Clupeidae; genus Alosa; species Alosa pseudoharengus. The sequence continues at coordinate 5,260 of NW_027468729.1, read as the reverse complement.
ACATAACCGTTATGGTTTGTCGCACTCTAGAGGCAACAACCCACGTTTCCTTCTGCCTGATTGAAGTTATGTTTTGGTCTGAATTTGTCCCTCCCACATATACAACACACGTGTTCAAATGGACTTGCAGAGGCACAAACACACTAATACGCGCACACACACACACACACACACACACACACACACACACACAAAATGCCATATATGCCCCCGCCCCCACACACCCTGGGGACTGCAGGTGAGTGCTGAGTGCTGTTGTCAGGCAGATCCACACAACTCATCCTCTGAGGCCTGCACGTGTCTCTCATGCTTGTGTCTCTCAGTGGGGTCCCAGGGGTTGTCCCAGACACAGGCGGGTGTTGTTTGCGTAATATCAGATTGCATCACTGCTTGATGAAATTGCCAAGACTTGTTTACGATCTACAGGCGGGTCATTGTTGGAAATGTATTGCTGTTTTTTTTATTAAATGTAGTATGATTAATGAAGGTGATTAAATATGCATGGAAGTTCATTTTTATGTTCCCATTAACATATGAAAGTTGGCATTAGTAGGTAGTACAGTATATCCATGGTTTCAGTCATTAAAAAAAATAAAAAAATAATAAGAAACCAAGAAGATAAGACACCAGGGTTTCAGTCATTTTCAAAAACGTAATAAGAAACTAAAATCCCAAACACAGACTTTACATTATAACAATGGCCTTATAACACAGACACATTATAACCAATGATGTTGAAACATGTCTGTCTGTTGGTGTGTGGTGTGTGTGGTGCGTATGTGTTTTCACACCTCAGGTGCTGCTGAAAGCATTTGTGGCTAACCTGAAGTCCAGCTCGCCCACCATCCGCCGAACCGCAGCCAGCTGTGCCGTCAGCGTCTGTCAGCACTCACGCAGAACACACTACTTCTACACCTGGCTCCTCAACGTGCTGCTCGGTAGGATACGCACACACACACACACACACACACACACACATACACACTTCTCTATGCCTCTTGAAATCAAACTCAACCAACATATCGGAACTCCCCCTATTACCGCCGGTCCCGTATTTCCGCCGTCTTGCGTGTATGTGTCACTTAATATCCATTTCTATACAAACCAAGACAACGGATTCCTAAAGAAACGCAAGCACCCACACCATAAGTGTATCTAAATTAGCTATGTACCAAAAATGACATTTTACCGTGACCCAAAGAGCTGTAAACAGTGTTGTAAGGCTGCGTGTACAAATCCGCTTGGAGCTCCAGTGGAATTTTAATTTCATGACGAGAATTCTCGGTCTAAACGTTCATGTGTAGATTTGGTTCAAATCTACACACCTATGGCTACTGAAAAATGTAAGGTTCATTTATCTTATTTCTAAGTATTAAAAAACATCATTGTTTTAGAATTTTCGAACGAAAGTGGTGGTAATTGGAGGCCTTACGATAGCTTGTCTAGCAAACATTTTAGTTGTTTAAATTGTAAATTTTTTCCTATTGGTAAGAAATGATTGAATTTTCTCTAGAATGTGTCTCTGTTCACACATCCTACAAGTTCAGCTGGTCTCAGGAGACCACATTGTTTAATTAAGTCGCTCTTCCTCTCTCTCTCGCTCTCTCTCTCTCTCTCTCTCTCCCCCTCTCCCCCTCTCTCTCAGGTCTGGTGGTTCCGGTGGATGAGGAGAGGCCTAATCACCTGATCCTGGGTGTGCTGCTCACGCTGCGCTACCTGATGCCTCTGCTGCAGCAGCAAGTGCCCAACACCAGCCTGAAGGGCAGCTTTGGCGTCATGCGCAAGGAGGCCGACGTCTCCCCATCCCCAGAACAGCTGGTCCAGGTATGGGCCACACTCTGGGGCCTAGATGGGCAAAGTCTTCAGTCTAGTGCTAATGTGATAATTAAGTAAAATCAATCATGGGCATTAAGCGCAAACATTGATAAGCCAGCTCAGTGCTACCACATGTCACATGATGGCTCTAGTTCAGGTGCAAGAGCTGTGCTTGTTGACACACTTTGTCCTTTGCCCGCCATTTCAATGAAGGCTTGCTGTGTTTGTCTCAGCATGGCTAGGCTTCATGTACTGAACAGTGACCAGTGGCGTTCTTTACATCATTTAGGGCAATTCCGCACAAAACGGTCACATCCATAACGCCAACACAATGCCATGGTATTTAGTTGCCGTTATGGATGTGACAGTTTTGCATGGAATTGCCCTTTAAGGATACTTTGCTGTTGTTGAGGACCCCATGAGAAGTTTTTAGAGTGTGATGGGTGAATTATGTTTGTAAACGACCACTCCAAGCACACTGTGGCACTCTGGAAATGGTTTGTAAATTCGGAGTGTTGCAATAGTTTCATCATTACTTCAGAACGTCACACTCTCTGTGTTATCCGAGTGATCACAGCCCACTCCAGCTGAAAGGACCGTGCAGCAGAGTGAGATGTCAGTCCAGCTGAACTCTGTAGCAGAGGGTGTAGGCTCTTTTGATTCTGTGAGGGAAACTTGGTCTCTGCATTTTTCCCAATCCGTGAATTAGTGAAACACACTCAGCACACAGTGAGGTAGAGCTCACACTAATCCCGGCGCAGTGAGCTGCCTGTTACAACAGCGGCGCTCGGGGAGCAGTGAGGTTAGGTGCCTTGCTCAAGGGCACTTCAGCCGTGCCTACTGGTCGGTACAAGTCTGAAGCGCTAACCAGTAGGCCACGGCTGCCCCTTGGTCATGAATTAGTCATGAAACAAAATAAATTGCGTAGTGTTCATCATCCTCACATGTTTGGTACGTGTTAAGTTTGGAACAGGCTGTACTTTTTTTTGTTGGATTGGAACCTATGGTGCTAAGCCTGTGTTCCGTCTGGTGTCCCCTGCAGGTGTACGAGCTGACGCTACACTACACGCAGCACGGCGACCACAACGTGGTGACTGCCTCGCTGGAGCTGCTCCAGCAGGCATTCCGCACGCCGCCGCCCGAGCTTCTGCACATGCTCACCACGCCAGGTGTCCTGCCGCGGCACACCGTCTTCCGCCAGGAGGCAGACGGCCGAGCCCGCAGCGGCAGCATCGTGGAGCTCATCGGTAAAGCCCTCCACTCTCTCTCTGCCCTTGCCATCCTCACTGGACCGCCCAGCCGTCAGTCATGACCAAGCTCACTGTCGATTGGTACACGTGTCTGTCGATTGCCCGACCCTTAAAGGGATACTCCGGAGAACAAACAACCTAGGGTCTATTTTCGGTTGTTAACAAGTTCAAACTTGTTTGAGATCAAAATAACGTTAATTGGTGGTGTTTTGAACAATTCACAATGAAATGGCTTGTAGTGGAAGCTCTGGTGCAAAAGCTCTCACATCAAAAAACAAACAATGCTCAAAATATTACACTTCTATGATCGTGTGGTGAGGGTCCCTAAAGAAAAACCGAAGTATTGTAAACTTTGAAATGGTACAAAAAAGTTACAAGAAGGAAGCGCATTTTCTGACTTCATGTTACAGTAGCGTCAAATCAACGGGTGCAGTCTTGCTCAAAGCTCCACCAATTAACGTCATTTGGCATCTGGGTATTGATAGTCTTTACTCACATGCACATCTGTCACATTTAATCACTGTGCCTTCACTTCACTTTTCCTACTGCTGCTGTAGTTTCTATTAATCACTTCACTTGACTGGAAGCACATGACTTGTCTGCTGGTCTCCTTAACGTGACTCACTCTGAAGTGCTGCACTCTTAATGGATTTGTTTTCTCTCTTAACCGGTTGCGTTCACTCCTTAAAAGGGGGGGGGGGGGGGGGCTGACAGGGCTTTTTCCCCTGTGGGCTGACAGGGCTTTTATTTTTTCTTTTCTTGCCTTTATTTCCTGTTTCCTCTCTGCCTCTGCAGCTGGCGGAAGCTCATCGTGGAGCCCGCTCCTCCTCAGGAAGCAGAAAGGTGACTTCCTGTGCTATTCCCTAACACCTCCCTCTTTCCTTGCTTCCTCAGTGCTTTACCTCTCCCTTAGTTCTGGTCTTCATCAGTGCTTTACCTCTCCCTTAGTTCTGGTCTATGGTCTCCCATTTTCTGATTCTGTCTGTGTTAGCTGTGATAATACATGGTAGTTGGGAAAGATATGAAGAGGCGTCTGTCTGTTGTGTTATCTGGACCCACTGGCTTAAAGTTGACCGCTGTGCCTCTGCTGCTGCTGTACAGCATGGAGATGTATTTCAAGTGGCTGGACTGTGATGGCCGTGAACTTTAACCTTTCTCTCCACCTTCAGAAAAGTGCTGTCGGGGAGAGGAGGGGTTGGAGGATGACCCTGAAACGAGGGCAGAGGTCACCGGCTCCTTCACAGGTGAGGAGACCCTCACCATCTCTTATGAGCTGATGCACCACAGGCCAAACCACCAGCACAGGGTTATCGAGAGGAAAGGAGAAAGCCACTCACAACGGGCTAAAGGCTTCTAGAAGCAATCGAAAGATTCTCAAATGACGTTCTCTCTCTCTCTCTCTCTCTCTCTCTCTCTCTCTCTCTCTCTCTCTCTCTCTCTCTCTCTCTCTCTCTCTCTCTCTCTCTCTCTCTCTCTCTCTCTCTCTCTCTCTCTCTTCTCTCTCTCTCTCTCTCTCTCTCTCGCTCTCAGCTCTCTCTCTCTCCCTCAGACGCAGTCGGAGCTCGAGCGTGTCGAGCGTCGTGTCGAGGCGATGTCGTCGGCGTGTACCAGCTGACGCAGCAGACTATCTTTACCCAGCAGCCGCGCTCCTCCCAGCGTGCCCTGCAGCCGGGCGACTCGGTGGAGCTGAGCGGCGCCGGCGGCGACAGCGGGCCGGACGACGCCGACGCAGACGTAGCCGACGAGGAGGACATGCTGAGCCGCAGCTCAGTGGCGGCGCCGGCGGGCCAGGAGAGGGGCCGTCCCCTCAGCGGCCGTGACCAGCGAGGAGTCGTGGACGACGTGGACAACTCCAGGCAGGACCAACAGCAGCAGCGGCCCTCGGTTGCCCCGAGCGACAGCTCCCAGACCACCACGGAGGGGCCTGACTCGGCCGCCACGCCCTCGGAGTGCCCTGAGCTCGTAAGTGTGCCACCGCGACGGCCCGGCCCCAGTCCGAGCCCCAGCCCCTGTCCGAGCCCGACCCTGCCCTCTCCGACCTCCACCGAGGGCCCCGACGCCTCCACACACTCGGACAGCTCGTCCTCCACCGGCGAGCGTCTTCGGCCTACAGGCCGTCTTCTTCCTCTCTACCTCCTCCTCCTCTTCCTCCTGTTCAGTGGCCTCTCTGGCCAGCGGGAGTGACCAGGTCAGCA